>NC_090820.1:110985397-111302028 GCF_000390325.3 Nicotiana tomentosiformis
GTCAAACCTACGCGATCGCGGACGTTCCCATGCGATCGCATAGAAAATATTTCCAGCTACCAAATTAAGCCTACGCAATTGCAACCCCATTCACGCGATCGGGTAGAACAAAGTCAACTCTGCCCAACCTACCCTACGCGATAACGTCCAGACCTCTCTTCATCGCGAACACGATAGGTCCCTCGCGTTCGCGAAGCACAAAATTGTGCTGCCTAACATTTGCTCTTCGTGAATGCAACCATGGCTTCGTGAACGCGAAGCTTTACCAATCTTACCCTTCACGAATGCGTCCAAGGCTTCGCAAACGCGACCACCACCTCGCGAACGCGTAGAACAAGGACCTGGGGTCCCAATTGCCTCATTACTCTTCGTGAACTCGACACCACTCCCACATTCACGATGCACACAAAGACCATACCTTCACGTTCGCGTCCTCCCCTTCGTGAACACGAAGAACAAAATCTCACTCTCAGAAAACACTCTTCGCGAATGCAGGGGCTCACTCACGAACGCGAAAGAGGAAATCAGAAAAATGCAGTAGCAGATATCAGCAATCTCACCAAGGCCAAAAATGATCCGTTAACCCCCCAGAACTTACCCGAGCCCCCCATGACCTCAACCAAATATACCATCAAGTCTTAAAATATCATACGAACTTAGTCGAACCTTTAAGTTTCCATAAACGACACCGGAACCTATCAAATCAAGTCCGATTGACCTCAAATTTTGCACACAAGTCATAAATAACATAATGGAGGTATTTAAATTTTCAGAATAGGATTCCGACCCCGATATCAAAAAGTCAAACTTCCAAAAAATTTAACTTTCGGTATTTCTAGTCTGATTCCACCACGGACCTCCAAATAATTTTCCGGACACGCTCCTAAGTCCAAAATCACCATACGGAGCTATTGGAATCATCAAAATTTTATTCCGGAGTCGTTTACATATAGGTTGACATCCAACGTACCTTTTCAACTTAAGTTTTAAACTTTTAAACTAAGTGTTCCAATTTATTCTAAAATCTCATCGGACCCGAGCCAATAGCCCCGACAAGTCATATAACAGTTATAAAGTGCAGAATGAGCATTAAATAGGGGAACGGGGCTACAACTTTTAAAATGACTGGCCGGGTCGTTACAACTTGAGGTGCAAATTATGATATATTGTGATATTGATACGCATGTGGTGGTATAAGGTGTAGGTATTGAAACGCATGCGGTGAGATAAGGGTGACTTGATATTCGTGGCTAGTAGGGAAAACTAGTAGAAGTCATGCGGTGTGACAAGGGTGGCTAAAATGCGGGATGCTATTTCGGAAAAAATATTTTCTTTAAAATAAACTGTGAAGGCTCCCGCGGTGATATAAAAAAAAATTGACTTTTCATGGCCTTGTCATTTTGACACGTGGCACGATCCTATTGGATTTTCTTGACTTGGCGTGCCATGTCATTTCACGTGTGGCACCAAACTGGACCTCTAGGAAGATGATATCTTGGGCTTAAAGAAATGGGCTCATCATATGTAGCTAACAAAATGGGCTAGCACAATGCCACGTGTCAAAATGATAAGGCCGTGCCAAGTTAAATTATAGAGCCAATAAGATTGTGCCATATGTCAAAATGACAAGGCATGCCAAGTCAAATTAAAAGGCCAATGAAACCGCACCAAGTGTGCAAGTGACATGTTCTGGCCAATCAAATACGGCCTTGTCACACTTCAATTTGATTGGTTGGAAAGAGTTTGTTCTTATTATAACTCTTCCCTCCCACAACTATAAATAGGGGTCTGCATAACTCAAAAAAGACACCAGAAGTTATAACAAGAAGCAAGAGAGAGCTCGTAGATCAAACGATGCAGATTTTTCTAAAAGATACAAGCGTTCAAGTGTTCTAAGGATTAAAAGATCAAGACGAAGATTCAAGAACAAGCTGCAAGCCCTTGGATTAAAAATACGTCAAGATCAAGATTAGGCCTCAAGCACTTGGATTAAAATAAAATAAAATTCAAGATTAAGCTCAAAAGCTCTTTTATTTACTAGTGGAAAGAAGAATCAGAGGATTCATAGAGATTGTAACACTCAAAATTTGAAATAAAATACTACGATTGTTGCAATATTTTTCTGCCTGATTTTATTTTCTCGACACACTTTATTGTCTACAAATTCTGACACGCCCGGTGGGACAATCTCTACCTCTCATCTCAACTTTTGAAATCACCAAAGTTCAAGAACATTGAAATGGCTTCAAAGAAATTCAACTCCAGTTCAACTTCCACTAAGGCTGCTAATCCAAGGTTCTATGCTTATGTGGAAAGCATCCTCGATGTTACCTTTGGAAGCTTTGGACCAGTTACGAGGAGCAAAGGAAGTTCGTTAGGACAACAAGCACCCGAAGTGTCATCCGCATTAACCCCTGTTTTCGGATCTTCATCCTCAAAAGGGGCAAGATCTTCCACAAACGTACCCGAAGGAGGAAGCGATGTTGCTGAAACGATCAAGAAAACTCTTGCTCTGCTTGACCTCTTCGGATCCAAGAACTCGGATGTGAAGGAAGATTATGATGCTTCAAGTGATGGATCCTCCCTACTTACACCACATAGCGTGATCCAATCAAGGATCAATTGGTGTGAAAATCCATGCTACTCTCCATCGTCCACGATAATCAAGCAAGCCATGGTGACAAACTCTTCATCTGTGGAGGAGTAGTTGACAAACTTGACGGAAGCAATCACTGGCTTGACCAAGTGCATGCAAAATCAAGATGCTAGAATCGATAAGCTAACAGATAGGGTGGGAATCTTGATGGAATAAGAATCCACCCATGCACCTGGAAAACTCCCAGAAGTTCAAGAGATTAATCCTCTCCCACGACAAGTTTCATCCACTAAGGAAATTCCAGTCTCTTCGGAAGGGATGATTCCAATCAATCAACTAAAGGAGTTCATTGAAGGGACTATAAAAAACAAATATGAATTCGCTTCCAGGTACTCCTTTACCTACACAAAGTCGTACACTTCAAGGATCGATATATTGAAGATGTCTGCTGGCTATCAACCTCCAAAATTTCAATAGTTTGATGGTAGAGGCAATCAAAAGCAACATGTGGCGCACTTCGTTGAGACATGCAACAATTCTGGGACTTGTAGAGATTACCTCGTCAAGAAGTTTGTCCATTTATTAAAAGTAATTACTTTTGATTGGTATACGGACCTCGAGGCTAGATCTGTTGATAGCTGGGATCAACTAGAGCAAGAATTCCTCAATCGCATTTGTAGCACAAGACGTACTGTGAGTATGATAGAACTTACAAATAATCGTCAATGAAAGGGTGAACCAGTTATCGACTTTATCAATCGTTGGAGGAATGCAAGCCTCAACTGCAAAGACAGGCTTAATGAAGCTTCAGACATAGAGATGTGCATCCAAGTCATGCATTGGGAATTGTGTTACATCTTGCAAGGTATCAAGCCTAGCACATTTGAAGAACTTGCAACTCATGCCCATGACATGGAATTGAGCATGGCCTCTGTTAGAAATGAAAGGTTGCCCATCTATGAACCTCGCAAAGGGAATGACAAGTAAGAAGTCATAAAATGGAGCAAGTTTGTACCAAGATCTGAAAACAAAGAAGCTATGAATGTCAACACATCACCTGTGAAGTTCACGACGAAGGTGATCAAGAAGCAGAGTATGAAATCCACTTCGTTCAAGATAAGCCAAGTGGAAAGTTGACTCTAAAAGAAATACAAGAGAAAGAGTACCCATTTCTGGATTCTGATGTGCCAGCCATTTTCGAAGAACTCCTCGAGTTAAATCTCTTAATCTTCCAGAGATGAAGCGGCCAAATGAAGTTGGGAAAACTGATGACCCAAATTATTGCAAATATCATCGACTTGAGAGCCACCCTCTAGAGAAGTGCTTTGTCTTCAAGGACAAAGTTATTGACTTGGCTCGTGAAAAGAAGATCGTGCTTGAAGATCAGAAAGCAAGCGCAAAGCAAGTCTCTATCATATTTGGCTCATTCAGTTCATTCAGTCCAGACGTATTAAGTAGTTTTAAAGAAAGTAAAGATGAAGAATTACTGGAGAACAACAAAGTTGAAGATGATCAACCTGAGGATGATAAAGGTTGGACGTTGGTGACTCGTCATAAGCACCACAGAAGGAGCCCACGAAAAGAATCAGTAGAACAACGAACAAGGAAAATGATGGTAAAAAGACCAAGGATATGGAATCCAGTTAAGCACTTGAAGAAAGAAAAAGTGGAGGTGCACCACCCTCAAAAGCCATGACTTCCAATGACCTTGGAGGAGTTTT
Source organism: Nicotiana tomentosiformis (assembly GCF_000390325.3). Classification (NCBI taxonomy): domain Eukaryota; kingdom Viridiplantae; phylum Streptophyta; class Magnoliopsida; order Solanales; family Solanaceae; genus Nicotiana; species Nicotiana tomentosiformis. Next base: position 110,989,715 of record NC_090820.1, read on the forward strand.
TACCAAGTTGGTTCGCACGAAGATTTCCCACGGGGGTGTTGCCATGCTGACAGAGTGAAAGAAAAGAGTGATGACCTACCATTGGCAATATCATCGGAAAAACTGATCGATTCCAATCCTCAAGAAGTTAATTCTTGTGAGGAAAGATTCACGTTCACAAATGACGATCTTCTGCTAGGTGACACTCTTCATAACTGCCCATTGTACCCGGTTGGCTATATGCGTGATGAAAGGGTAAATCGAATTTTGGTTGATGGAGGATCCTTAGTGAATATTTTGCCTATTAGCACTGTGAAAGAACTTGGTATTCCCGTGAACGAACTCTCAGAAAGCCGTGTGATGATCCAAGGATTCAACCAAGGGGGCAAAGAGCCATAGGCGCGATCAGGCTGGAAATCATCATTGAATATATACAATCAAGTTCATGGATGCATGTGATCGATGCAAAGACAAGGATGAAGAGTCCACATTGTTCTACTTGAAGTTCTACTTGAAGAACCGCATTGTGAAGGAGCTAAACATTGATGATGTCATGAATGACAAGGATGATGAGTCCACGGCTAAGAGAGCTGAGGTCGTTGCTGACAAAACCAAAGTTGTTGCTGAGAAGGTACACCCCAATTCAAATAAGTCTCATAAAGGGAACATTGTGTCTCACGGCACTCCTTACAAAGCGAACAAATGAAGGTTTTGATCCTAATGCTTACAGGCTATTTGCAAAAGCTGGATACCATCCTAATGAGCCGTCAAAGTTAGGGAAGCTACCATCAGAAACTGCGATAAGACAACCATGTGAAGGTTTGGGATACAAGTAACCGTCACCAGTGCGCATCTCCATAAGAAGGGAAAGCATCAATTATATCACTGTAGAAGATGAATCTGCCGCTTCTAACAAGCCTTCTATCTTTGATCGACTTGGAAAATCAACTGTGAGGACTTCCGTGTTTGAGAGATTGGGTCCATTAAAGAAGGGGAACAAGTTCCAGAGAAATTTTCAAAGCATAAGAACACCCGTTTAGCCCAAAATCCAAAAGATCTCTAAGGATTTCCAAAGTTTGGTTCCTTCTAGAATGAGGCGACAAACAAAACATGTGGTTTCATGTAAAGAAGTACTGAAAGTAAAGCCATATACTGTCATCTACACAAAGGAATATGACGAAGCTGAATAAAGTGTGGGTTCTTTGTATTATGTTACTGTACAAGGCGAGAATGGTGTTAAATCTTCAATGGAGGATAATGCAGAATTGGAGGATGTTTTACCATGTTATCACATATCCTTCAATGATGGGGACCCTCAAGAAGATGAAGATGCAAAAGATGCTCCACCGAAACTTGAAAAAGGGGTGAATGCAACGATTGATTCCTTAAAAGAAGTTAACCTTGGCACTGATGAAGAACCAAGACCCACCTACCTAAGTGATTTAGTAGAAGTTGATGAAGAAAGCACTTATATTGAGTTACTCAAGGAGTTTAGGGATGTCTTTGCTTGGAGTTACAAAGAAATGCCTGGCTTGGACACTAAAGTAGCAGTCCATCACCTTGCAGTCAAGAATGGCGCTCGTCCTGTTAAGCAAGATCAAAGGCGCTTTAGGCCGGACTTGGTTCCCCTGATTGAAACCAAAGATTGATGCTACTACTGGTTATGAGGCAATGTCTTTCATGGACGGTTCGTCCGGATATAACCAAATTCGCATGGCACTAAAAGATGAAGAGCTTACTGTTTTTTGCACCCCCAAGGGTATTTATTGCTACAAGGTAATGCCTTTTGGCTTGAAGAACGCTAGTTCTACTTACCAAAGGGCTATGTAGAATATTTTTGACGATCTTCTCCACAAGAATGTCAAATGCTATGTGGACGACTTGGTGGTAAAATCAAGAGAGAAGGGTGACCACTTGAAAGACATGAGAATGGTGTTTGAGTTGCTCCGGAGGTACCAACTTAGGATGAATCCATTGAAATGCGCCTTTGGAGTTACTTTCAGAAACTTCCTTGGTTTCATTGTTCGACATCGAGGGATTGACATTGATCAAGCCAAAGTAGATGCAATCTTGAAAATACCTAAGCCTCGGGATATTCACGAATTGAAAAGTCTGCAAGGAAAGTTAGCATACCTTAGGAGATTCATCTCAAACCTAGCTGTGAGGTGCCAACCATTCAGTCGCCTTATGAAGAAAGATGTCCCTTTTAAATGGGACCAAGCGTGTAGCAATTCCATTGAGAGCATTAAATCCTACTTGATGAAGCCTCCAGTTTTGGCAGCCCCTATACTTGGAAAGCCACTGATACTATACATTTCAGCACAAGAAAGGTCTGTTGGAGCGCTGTTGGCCCAAGAAAATAGTGAAGGGAAAGAAAACTACCTTTACTACTTGAGCAGGATGATGACACCAAACGAGATGAATTATTCGCCAATTGAAAAGTTGTTTTTGGCGCTAGTCTTCTCAATTCAAAAGTTGAAGCACTACTTTCAAGCTCATGTTCTCCGTCTTGTTTCAAAGGCAAATCCCATCAAGTTCATGATGTCAAAACCTGTTCGTAGTGATCGACTAGCGAGATGGTACCTCCAATTTCAACAATTCGAGATTTTGTACATCCCTCAAAAGGCTATAAAAGGAAAAACATTGGCAGACTTCTTGGCAGATCATCCGATACTTGATGACTGTGAGCTAATTGACGAACTACCTGATGAGGATGCAATGGCCGTTGAAGTTCAACCTCCATGGAAGATGTAATTTGATGGTGCTGCGCATCGTGGAAGAGCTGGTGCTAGCGTAGTATTTGTCACTTCCCAAGGTGAAGTCTTGCCCTACTCCTTCACCTTGACACAACTTTGTTCCAATAATGTTGCCGAGTATCAAGCATTAATACTTTGGCTTGAAATGGCCGTTGATATGAAGCAATTTTAATTGCAAGTCTTTGGTGACTCCCAGTTAGTGGTCAATAAGCATTTAGGTAGTTACGAGGTCAAGTAGCCTAAACTACGCCCATATCATGATTACGCTAAAATTTTAATGGGGTGGCTCGGTGATGTGACTATTCTGCATGTGCCAAGGAAAGAAAATAAGAAGGTCGATGCTTTAGCTTCCCTAGCTTCATCGTTAACCCTGCCTAATCAAGCGTAAGTTACTCTCTGCCAAAAATGGGTAGTACCGCCGCTAAATGAGGCTGAAGGTGAAGAAAATGAACGCAAGCATCTTGTCGCTGTTTCTCAAGTTGAGAAAGAAGAATGGCGACAACCCCTTACCGACTACTTATGTTATGGGATACTTTCAGAAAATATGAGGAGAAGGACTGAAATCTGTCGTCGTGCACCTCGCTTCCTTTACTACAAAGATACTCTATATAGAAGTTCATTCGAGGGAGTACTCTTGCGATGCTTAGGGGAAGAATAAACACTTCAAGCTTTTGAAGAGGCACATTCTGGTGTATGTGGTTCACACCAGTTTGGACCAAAGCTTCACTTCCATAGAAAAAGGATGGGATATTATTGGCCAACGATGGTAAAGATTGCTTGGACTACGCTTGAAGATGCCAGGCTTGTCAATTCCTTGCGAATTATATTCATCATCCTCCTGAAGTGTTACACCCGACTGTTGCATCCTGGCCGTTTGAAGTTTGGGGATTGGATGTTGTTCGACCACTGCCAAAGTCCTCTGGTGGGAACCTATACATCTTGGCTGCAACTGACTACTTCTCAAAATGGGCTATAGTTGTTGCTCTTAAGGAAGTAAAGAAGGAAAATGTTGCAAGTTTCATCCGAGTAAACATTATCTATCGCTTTGGCATTCCTCGTTACATAATAACGGATAATGGCAAGTCGTTCGACAATAGGTTGATGAACAAGATTTGTGAACTCTCTGTCTTCAAGCAACGTAACTCTTCTATGTACAATGTTGTTGCCAATGGTCCAGCCGAGGCATTCAACAAGACTCTATGCAACTTGTTAAAGAAAGTCATCTCCAAATCCAAAGGGGATTGGCATGACCGCATGGAGGAAGCTTTGTGGGCATATAGGACAACTCATCGCACGCCAACACAAGCGACCCCTTATGCACTCATTTATGGAGTTGAAGCCGTCTTGCCACTCAAGCGTCAAATACCTTTATTACGATTAGCTATTCAAGAAGGCATCACTGATGAAGAAAATGCTCGACTTCGATTAGCAGAGTTGGAGGCTCTTGATGAGAGAAGGTTGGAAGCTCAACAGAATCTTGAATGTTATCAAGCTCGATTGTCTCGCACCTTCAATAAAAGAGTTGGCCCAAGATCCTTTCAAGTAGGAGATCAAGTCTTTGCCATAAGAAGACCCATTATTACTTCCCATAAACCTGTAGGGAAGTTCACTTCAAAATGGGATGGGCCATATGTTGTGCAAGAAGCTTATTCAAGTGGGGCTTACAAGCTGGTTGATGCAGATGGCATGAGAATCGGCCCTATTAATGGAAAGTTTTTGAAGAAGTATTATCCTTGAAGTTGCAACGCTCCTTGACGCATGAGTCTAAACTGCATGTTCCTACACTCCTGGCCTGCATGCGTCTAAACTATGTAAGGTCCACCAAAAAACAAATAGTCCGCTAGGTTGAAAACCTCGAAAGAGGCGCCCTAGGCAAAAGTTAGGACATTAAAAAATAAATCCGCTAGGTTGAAAACCTCGAAATAGGCGGCCTAGGCAAAAGTTAGGACATAAAAAATAATCACCCATTCTGAACTACGGTATGACTTGATCCTCTTCACCGAGGTACGTAGGTAGCTTAGAATTTTATTCTGAGTTCAGTAGTATGATTTCAAAAGATACATAGTGCCCCAATAGTTTTTCAAATGAAGTACGATGGAATGTAATCCATTCAATCAGTACTTGAAAATAGAGTTGAGATACCATTTTTCTGTTAAACTTTAGGTCCCATTTGATTTAAAGGGGGCAAGCTGCTATGGTAAAATATTGTCTTCACTGAAATGATGACAATGTTTGCATCAAAGTCTGGGGATCCGCTATGTCTTCATGTTCGCATAAACTTCAAGTTTGTTGGACTTCATATTCGCTCACTGCCAAAAAAAAGGGGGAAGAGAAGAGAGTCGTCAGAAAGGAACACAAGTATAAGAAGAAAGACTACTTGACACAACGTCCCAAATTCAGTGAGACTTGAACCCAAGATATTTGTGATAATGGAGCTCTTGAATTATACTGATAGCAAGAAGAACGTCTTGTGATCCCGAGGCTTCCATACCAAAACATAAAAGTTTTGAAGAAGTCATGCCAATTCAGAACTATCGGTATATCAAAATCTGATGTTGATTTTGAAATACTATTTGAAACTATCCTTAAGGTATTAAATCCTACATTTAGTACATGTCTTAAATCTTGCAGTCTATTTTTCATGAAACTATCAACGTGTCGGAATCTAAAGTTAGATTCAAAATAATATCTGAGACGATTCTCAAAATGTTTGATTCTAAATTTTATATATGTATTATATTTTGAAGTCTAGTTTCCATGAAATTAAACGGTTTACAATTTTGACCTTTCTACACCAATATATGAATTGTTTGGTGAGACTGCGCAAATCTAAAATTTTTAACGTGGTGGAATCAAAAGTTAGTTTCAAAATATTACCGGCTGCGATTCTGAAGGTGTTTGATTCCGAATTTTTGATATGTCTTAGACTTTAAAGTTTAGTTTTTAAGAAATCAAATGGCTTATATTTTTGACATCCTCACATTGAGATAAATATTTCCTACCACAAATGGTTCAAAGGTAATGAATAATATTATCTTCAAAAGACAAATGAGGATGTATATTCAAATACAGAGAACTTCGAGACATGAACGATAGATATGTTTAAAAGAAAGCAAAGTTCTATTTTGTGGATGTCAATGCATCATGTTATGCAAGCAAATATTGATATTGAACCGGAAAAAAGGGATGTTCATGTCGTAGTTTTTCTTTTAAAGGTTTTCATTGCGAACTTTTAAAGGTATTCGCCTTCGACTTTTAAAAGTTTTATTGCGAACTTTTAAAGGTGTTCTTCGTTAAATTTTAAAGGCATCCGAATTTTTATGGTTTTTGTTCCGAACCTTTAAAAGATGTACGTCTCGAATTTTGAAATGTGCCTGTCTTAAACTTTTAAAAGTGCTCATGGCAAACTTTAAAGAGTCCTCACTGCCAACTTTTAAATATTTCTACAACGAGCTTTTAAAGGTCTTCACCGCGAATTTTTACAGGTCTTCATCGTATTCTTTTAAAAGTGTTCACCGCAAACTTTTAAAGGAATTCACTGTAAAGTTTTAAAGATCTTGACCATGAGCTTTTAACGATCTTTGAAAGAACTTTTATTGGTCTTTGCCATAAATTTTAAAGGTTTTCATCGCGGACTTTTATGGGATTCGCCGCAAATTTTAAAGGTTTTCATCGCGAGCTTTTAAGGGTTTCGCCACGAATTTTTAAAGGTCCTCATTGCGTGCTCTTAAAGGTTTTCACCGCGAACTTTTAAAAGTCTTCATCGTAAACTTTTAGAGATCTTGACCACGAGCTTTTAAGAAACTTTGCACGAACGTTTATGGGTCTTTCCCACAAATTTTAAAGGTCTTAATCGTGAACTTTTAAAGGTATTCATCTCGAACTTTTGAATTACTTCATAGTTTGATGAAGCTAATTCTAAAAGAAAAGAAAAAAAGAAAAAAATACACAACAACGTACAAAAAAAAGAAAGCACAGGAAAAGAAGAATAAATTACCTTTGCGTCAATGCCTCCAAGTCGTCAAAAATTGACTCAAAGCAATTTGCAGACGCTGAAATTGGCACTAAAATTTGTACTAGTGGAATAAAGGGTGTGTGGTATTTATAGATGTCAAAAGTCACCTATCAAAAATTCATTATCGATGTGGGATCATGTGTATACGTGGTAGATACTCCTTCCTTACAAATACAAAGAATGACACTAGCAACCCAATTTGAAGTCAATTATACTTCCTGAAGCATTTCAATTTCGGATAAGGGTCTGATTTGCCCTTCTACTATCATAAATAGGCCTTATTTACCCTCCGTTTAATTTTTCTATCAAAAATATCATTACCGTTATACATTAGGTTATTATTTACCCCTTAAACGTTTAAAAGAGTTATATTTACCCTTCGTTATACTTTAGGATCATATTTACCCATCTACTTTTCAAAAATGATTACATTTGCCCTTCGTTATACTTTCTTGACATATTTATCCTTACAATTATACCCTACATTTACCTTCATCCGGTAGATCGCCATATCCCACCTTTGTTTTCCTACATGGGGCCTATGTGAATTTTTTTTTCTTCTAATTTAAATATGGTCACTTATTTAAGATAATTTAACCCGCCCACCCAATTTAAATAAGACACACTAACTAAAATAAATGGAAATCATAATTTCCAATCCTCCCCACCCCCACAAACAATAACTTTGAACTCAAAATCACTAATCTAATATAACTCACAATTATTGCAGTAACCAAAGTAAATTACAAGAAGTTACACAACAATGGAGTTAATGAAGTCCTATTTAAATTGGGTGGGCGGGGTTAAATTATCTTAAATAGGTGACCACATTTAAATTGGAAGAAAAGAAATCCACATAGGCGCCATGTAGGAAAACAAAGGTGGGACATGGCGATCTGCCGGATGAGGGTAAATGTAGGGTATACTTGTAAGGATAAATATGTCAAGAAAGTATAACAAAGGACAAATGTAACCCTTTTTGAAGAGCAGAGAGGTAAATATGATCTTAAAGTATAACGAAGGCAAATGTAACCCATTTTAACGCGTAAGGGTAAATATTAACCTAATGTATAACTATAGGGATATTTTTGATAAAAAATATAAACGGTGAGTAAATAAAATCTATTTATGATAGTAGATGGGTAAATCAGACCCTTATCCGATTCAATTTCGGAATCCTACAAATAACGGCTCATAGATAATGTCCCGAATTATCCGCATGCCACGTCTGGGAGTCCAAGGATTTGCGTAAAGAAAAGGAAAATATTCCCTGTTAAAAGAACGTGATTGGAAGCAAAATAAGTGGACAAAGTAATATGATCATTGATTGTCCATGTCATGACAAATTTGACAGTTTAAAAATCAAAATGTAGTGCCATTTGTCTCTTGTGAGAGACATGCACTGAAAATCATGATTCAAAAATAAGGATATAAACTTTTCACAAGAGAATAATCGAAACGTTTTATAGTTTGCTCTAGTAATCCAGTGTAATTATCATACTTCAGGCCCAGTTTTCAAAAGTTTAGATACCCGACAAGTCTTGAATTATGAGGTATTTGTAGGCATATAAAATTTATAGGATTCAAGTTTAATAAATAATTTAAATTATATTTTAAATATACTACTCCAAATAAGTATAATGAGCTAAAATAATTGAATTAATTACATAATTCAATATATATGGATTAAATAAATAAGTCCAAATTCATTGGGCTAGTCCATTTAGTTGAGCTACATATAATGAGCCCATTTCTTTAAGCCCAAGATATCATCTTCCTAGAGGTCCAGTTTGGTGCCACACGTGAAATGACGTGGCACGCCAAGTCAAGCGGAAGAGCCAATAGGATCTTCCCACGTATCAAAATGACAAGGCCATGCCAAGTCAAATTAAAGAGCCAATAAAATTATGCCACGTGTTAAAATGACAAGGCATGCCAAGTCATTTTAAAAAGCCAATGAAACTTCGCCACATGTGCAAGTGACATGTTCTGGCCAATCAAATGCGGCCTTGTCACACTTCAATTTGATTGGTCGGAAAGAGTTTGTTCTTATCATAAATCTTCCCTCCCACAACTATAAATAGAGGTCTGCATAACTAAGAATAGACACCAGAAGTTATAACAAGAAGCAAGAGAGAGCTCGTAGATCAAACGCTGCAGATTTCTCTAAAAGCTATAAGTGTTCTAAAGATTAAAAGATCAAGAAGAAGATTCAAGAACAAGCTGCAAGCTCTTGGATTAAAAATACGTCAAGATCAAGATCAGGCCTCAAGCACTTGGATTAAAATAAAATAAAGTTCAAGATTAAGCTCAAAAGCTCTTTTATTTACTAATGAAAAGAAGAATCAAAGGATTCATAGAGATTGTAACACTCAAATATTTGAAATAAAATACTACGATTGCTGCAATAGTTTTCGGCCTGATTTTATTTTCTCGACGTAATTTATTGTCTACAGGCACCTCGGGAGTGCCCTTATTGATATTGATTTATGGCCGCAATTGCCTTTGGTTATTGTTGTGATTTTCTTAAAGTTGAAAAGAATTATGTTTTGTTTTCATGAGATAATATTTGCGGTTATTTGGTGCAATTAAAGGGTGACATACTACTTGATTCATTTCCATTGTCATTTTATTTTATTATATTGTTAAACATTTTTACCATGCCATTATTATTTTCCAGTAGGGCCTGACCTGACCTCGTCACTACTCTACCGAGGTTAGGCTTGGCACTTACTGGGTACCGCTGTGGTATACTCATGTTACGCTTTTGCACATCTTTTTGTGCAGATTCAGGTACATCTTACCAGCCCAGACATCCGTGAATTACCTGTGCACAGAGACTTTGAGGTATATCTGCCAGCGTCCGCAGACTCCGGAGTCCCCTTATATCATTATCATTTTATGCTTCCTTATTTTCTTTAGACCTTGATAAATGTAGAGACATTGGGGATAAAGTTTTACAAGCTTGTGACTTATTTCTACCGGATTTTGGGAGTTGTAAGTATTTACATTGCAGTGCATTTATTTTAGAGGTCTATTGTTATTTTCGCGTTGATAGGCTTACCTAGTCTTAGAGATTATGTGCCATCACGATATCCTACAGAGGGAATTTAGGGCCGTGACAAGTTGGTATTAGAGCTCTAGGTTAATAGGTGTTGTGAGTCACAAGCAGGTTTAGTAGAGTCTTGCGGATCGGTACGGAGACGTCTGTACTTATCTTTGGGAGGCTATGAAACTGTTAGGAAAACATTCACTTCTTTGATTCCTTATCGTGCATATTTGTTGACTTCAAAGTTCTAAACCATTGTCTTTCTATTCTTTCACAGATGGTGAGAACACGCACAACTAGATTTGATGATCAGACACCCGAGCCCCCTGTTGGAGACGCAAGAGGCCGAGGAAGACCACATGGTGCAGCCAGAGCACCTGCACGAGCTGCTGCACCAGAGCCACCAGTAGCTCTAGTTGGAGAACAGGCACCTGAAACGCATGTTATTACTCCTGCACTTCAGGAGACTCTTGCCTAGTTTCTGAGCATGTTTGGCACACTAGATCAGGCAGGATTAATCCCACTTTCTTCTACCACATCTCAGGCTGGGGAAGGAGCACAGAATCCCGCCGCCCGTACTCCAGAGCCACGGGCCCAAGTTGATCATGCCCCAGAGGTTATAGTAGTGCAACCAGTTATCCCAGTTTGGCCCGCGATTAGGACAACAGTTTCAGAGGGGGAGCAGCTCAAGCTCGAGAGGTACAAGAAGTACCACCCTCCCGCTTTCAGCGGTTTAGCTTCAGAGGATGATCAAGGTTTTCTGGAGGAATGTCATCGTATACTTCGTACTATGGGTATTGTGGATTCTAGTGGGGTTTCTTTCACGGCATTCCAGTTTAGAGGAGCAGCCTACCAGTGGTCGCGGGCATATGAGTTGGATAGTCCGGCCGAGGCAACTTCACTCACTTGGACTCAATTTTTAGATATGTTCTTAAGGGAGTATGTTCCTCAGAGTCTTAAAAATGCATGGCGCGCAAAGTTTGCGTAGCTGCGCCAGGGTTCTATGACCGTGTCAGAGTATTCAGTCAGATTTATTTAGTTGGTTAGGCGTACACCAGCCTTAGTTGCTACTGTTCGAGAGCGGGTTCGCAGAGTTATTGAGGGTCTCCACCCTAGTATCAGATTCAATATGGCCCGAGAGCTAGAGATGGATATCACATACCAACATGTGGTGTCAATTTCTAGGAGATTGGAAAGAATGCGGATCCGAGAGAGGGAAGAGAGGGAAGCTAAGAGACCCCAAGATTCTGGCACATATAATAATTCTCATGCCCCAGTTGCAGCCTGTGACGGTAGAGGTTATGTGAGTCGTCCTATTCATTCAACACTTCCAGCTTCCAGTGGTATTACGGCTACTCCCAAATTTAGGAGGGGTTCACCTCCATATATTTCTCAGGCCCTACCCATCCTACAGGTCCCTCAGACTTCTCAGGCCATGATTACTACACCAGTTTCCACTCCACCTGCACAACCAGCTAGAGGTGGAGATAGGACAGGTAGAGGTCGCCCTAAAAGGGGAGGCCAAGCCATATATTATGCCCTTCCTGCTATGACAGAGGCCGTTTCATCCGATTTTGTTATCACATGTATTATTCCGATCTGTCATAGAGATGCATCAGTCTTATTTGATCCAGGCTCCACTTATTGTTATGTGTCATCTTATTTTGCCCCGTATTTGGGCGTATCCCGTGATTCCTTGAGTTCTTTTGTTTATGTATCTACACCCGTGGGTGGATCTATTATTGTGGTTCGTGTGTATCGGTCGTGTTTAATTGTTATCAGTGGTTTTGAGACCAGAGTTGATTTATTATTGCTCAGTATAGTGGATTTCGATATTATTTTGGGCATGGACTGGTTGTCGCCTTATCACACTATTCTTGATTGTTACGCCAAGACGGTGACATTGGCTATGCTAGGTGTACCACAGCTAGAGTGGAGAGGTACCTCAGATCATGTCCCTAGCAGGGTTGTTTCATTTCTTAAAGCTCAACGAATGGTTGAGAAGGGGTGTGATGCGTATCTGGCCTATGTGAGAGACGTTATTATTAATACTCCTACCGTGGAGTCAGTTCATGTAGTAAGGGATTTTCCTGATATATTTCTAGCGGATCTTCCAGGTATGCCACCAGACAGGGATATTGACGTTGGCATTGATTTGTTATTGGGCACTCGGACAATTTCTATTCCACTATATCGTATGGACCCAATAGAGTTGAAAGAATTAAAAGAACAGTTACATGAGTTGCTTGATAAGGGCTTCATTCGACCCAGTGTATCGCCTTGGGGTGCTCTTGTCTTATTGGTGAAGAAGAAGGATGGTTCTATGCAGATGTGTATTGATTACCGCCAACTGGACAAGGTTACAGTGAAGAACATGTATCTATTTCCATATATTGATGACCTATTTGATCAGCTTCAGGGTTCCAGAGTGTTCTCTAAGATCGTCTTACGTTCAAGCTATCATCAATTGAAGATTCAGGAGCCAGAAATCCCAAAGACTGCTTTTAGGACTCGGTATGGTTATTATGAGATTCTTGTAATGTCATTTGGGCTGACAAACGCCCCAACAACATTTATGCATTTGATGAACAGTGTATTTCAACCTTATCTTGACTCTTTCGTCATTGTATTTATTGATGACATTCTGGTGTATTCCCGGAGTAAGGAGGATCATGAGCAGCACTTGAGGACTGTGCTTATGATTTTGAGAGAAAGGAAGTTATATGCAAAAATTTTAAAGTGTGAATTATGGCTTGATTCAGTGGGATTTTTGGGTCATATAGTTTCGTGCGAGGGAATCAAGGTAGATCCGAAGAAGATTGAAGCAGTACAGAGTTGGTCCAGACGGTCTTCAGTTACCGAAATCCGGAGTTTCCTTGGTTTGGCAGGGTATTATCGCCGATTTGTAAAGGGTTTCTCTTCTATTGCTGCATCTATGACCAAATTGACCCAGAATGGTGCTCCGTTCAGGTAGACCAAGGAATGTGAGGAGAGCTTCCAAAAGCTCAAGACAGCTTTGACTACAGTCCCAGTATTGGTATTACCTATAGGTTCAGGGTCTTATAGTGTGTATCGTGACGCATCGCGTATTGGTCTCGGCGCAGTATTGATGCACGACAGTAGGGTGATTGCCTACGCGTCCAGACAGTTAAAGGTGCATGAGAAGAATTATCATGTACATGACCTTAAGTTGGCAGCTATTGTTCATGCCTTGAAGATTTGGCGGTATTATTTGTACGGTGTTCATTGCGAGGTCTACACCGATAACCGGAGTCTACAATATTTGTTTAAACAGAAGGATCTAAATTTGCGACAGTGGAGATGTTTGGATTTGCTTAAGAATTACGATATCACCATTCTCTAACCTCATAGGAAGGCCAATGTAGTGGCCAATGCCTTGAGTCGTAAGGCGGAGAGTTTGGGAAGCTTAGCATATTTACCGACAGCAGAGAGGCCTTTAGCCTTGGATGTTCAGGCCTTGGCCAACCAGTTTGTTAGACTGGATGTTTCCGAGTAGAGACGAGTTTTGGCTTGTGTGGTTTCTTAGTCTTCTCTTTATAACCGTATAGGGAACAACAATATGATAACCCCCATCTGCTTGTCCTTAAGGACACAATTCAGCACGGTGACGCCAAGGAAGTCGCAATTGGAGATGACGGTGTATTACGGATGCAGGGAAAGCTATGTATGCCTAACGTAGATGGTTTGCGCGAATTAATTCTCTAGGAGGCTCACGGTTCGCGGTACTCAATTCATCCGGGTGCTATGAAGATGTATCAGAACTTGAGGTAACATTACTGGTGGAGGAGGATGAAGAAAGACATAGTGGAATATGTAGCTCGGTTCCTAAATTATCAGCAGGTGAAGTATGAGCATCAGCGACCAGGTGGGTTGCTTCAAAAGTTAGAGATTCCAGAATGGAAATGGGAGCAGATCACTATGGATTTTGTTGTTGGGCTCCCACGGACTCAGAGGAAGTTCGATGCAGTTTGGGTGATTGTGGATAGGCTTACCACGTCAGCTCATTTCATTCCTGTGATGACTACCTACTCTTCTGAGCAGTTGGCTCGAATCTATATTCGCGAGATTGTCAGACTTCACTGCGTACCGGTATTTATCATCTCTGACCGAGGTACGCAGTTTACATCATGGTTCTGGAGGGCAGTACAACGTGAGTTGGGTACTCGGGTAGAGTTGAGTACAACATTTCACCCTCAGACGGACGGGCAGTCCGAACGCACCATTTAGATACGGGAGGATATGCTTCGTGCGTATGTGATAGATTTTGGGGGTGCTTGGGATCCGTTCATACCACTTGCAGAGTTTGCTTACAACAACAGTTACCAGTCAAGCATTCAGGTGGCTCCGTATGAGGCCTTGTATGGTAGGCGGTGCCGGTCTCCAGTGGGTTGGTTCGAACCGGGCGAGGCTAAACTATTGGGTACATACTTGGTTCAGGATGCCTTGGAAAAGGTTAAATTGATTCAGAATCGACTTCGTATAGCCCAATCTAGATAGAAACGTTATGCGGATCGGAAGGTTCATGATGTTGCATTCATGGTTGGTGAGCGGGTTTGCTCCGTGTTTCGCCTATGAAGGGTGTGATGTGGTTCAGGAAGAAGGGCAAGTTGAGCCCTAGGTATATTAGGCCTTTTGCAATTCTTGAGAGAATTGGAGAGGTGGCTTAAAGACTTGCACTACCACCTAGTCTCTCTGCAGTTCATCCGGTATTCCATGTTTCTATGCTTCGGAAGTATCACGGCGATCCGTCTCATATGTTAGACTTCTGTTCAGTTCAGTTCAGTTGGAACAGTGGCTATTTTGGACAGGCAGGTTCGAAAGTTGAGGTCAACGAACATTACTTCCGTGAAGGTTCAGTGGAGGGGTCATCCGGTCGAGGAGGCAACTTGGGAGACCGAGCAGGATATACGCAGCTGGTATTCTCATCTTTTCACCACTCCAGGTATAATTCTAAACTCGTTCGAGGACGAACGTTTGTTTAAGAGGTGGAGGATGTAACGACCCAGACAGTCGTTTTAAAATATGTAGCCATGTTCCCCTATATAATGCTCATTATGTACTTTATAACTATTATATGATTTTCCGGGGTAATTGATTCGGGTCCGACGAGATTTTTTGAATAAATTGGAACACTTAGTTCCAAAGTTTAAAACTTAAGTTAAAAAGGTAGGCTGGATGTCGACCTATGTGTCCCCTGAATAAATTTTTGATGATTCCAATAGCTCCGTATGGTAATGTTGGACTTATGAGCGTTTCCGAAAAATTATTTGGATGCCCGTAGTTAAATTAGGCTTGAAATGGCTAAAATAAGAATTTAAGTTTAGAAGTTTGACCGGGGAGTTGACTTTTTTATATCAGGGTTGGAATCCAGTTCTGAAAATTTTCTTAGCTCCGTTATGTCATTTATGACTTGCGTGAAAAATTTGAGGTCAATCGGACTTGATTTGATAGGTTCCAGCGTCGTTTGTAGAAATTGAAAGTTTCAAAGTTCATTAGGCTTGAATCTATGTGTGATTCATTTTTTTAGTATTGTTGGGTGTGATTTGAGGAGTCGACTAAGTTCGTATGATATTTTAGGACTCGTTGGTATATTTGGTTGAGGTCCATAGGGGCTCGGGTGAGTTTTGGACGTTTAACAGATCATTTTTGGCCTTTGGGGGATTTCCGATAGCTGCTGGTATTTTTCCTCAGATTTCCTTCTAGTGAGGCTGCACCTCGGTAGTGCCCTTATTGATATTGATTTATGGCCGCAGTTGCCTTTGATTATTGTTGTGATTTTCTTAAAGTTGAAAAGAATTCTGTTTTGTTTTCACGAGATATTATTTTCCATTATTTGGTGTAATTAAAGGGTGACATACTACTTGATTCATTTCCATTGTCATTTTATTTTATTATATTGTTAAATATTTTTACCATGCTTGGCACTTACTGGGTACCGCTGTGGTGTACTCATGCTATGCTTCTGCACATCGTTTTGTGCAGATCCAGGTACATCTTACCATCCCAGACATCAGTGAGTTACTTGTGCACAGAGACTTCAAGTTATATCTGCCAGCGTCCGCAGACTCCGGAGTCCCCTTCTATCATTATCATGTTGCTTCCTTATTCCTTTAGACCTTGATAAATTTAGAGACATTGAGGATAAATTCTTAGAAACTTGTGACTTATTTGTACCGGGTTTTGGGAGTTGTAATTATTTGAATTGCAGTGCATTAATTTTAGATTTCTATTGTTATTTCCGCATTGATAGGCTTACTGTCACGACCCAAACTCACCTATAGGTCATGATGTCTCCCAGCATCCCAGCTAGGCAAGCCAACTAATGATTTAAACATATATTCATTTCCTTAAAACTTATCTGAGTAATCAATCTTTTCGAAATTCAAAGTGTAAGGAAGATGTAAAAACAAAATACGATAAATCAAAACACAAGTAAAATAATTAAATCCAGAAATTTCTACTAGTGTATGTGCCAAGACCTGGTGTCACAAGTATATGAGCATCTAGTAGATTATACAAAAATTATAAATACTGTCTGAAATGAAATAGACAGAATAAAAATTCATGAAGAGGCACTAGTTGCTGCAGAACGGCTCAGAAAACAGCTCACCATTAAGCCTCTGGATAACGCAGGTGAGCACCGATAGGTCCAACTATAGCACCTGTCTCAGGTCCTGCATAAAAAAGGGCAGCAAGTGTAGCATGAGTACATAAACAACGTGTATCCAGTAAGTATCAAGCCTAATCTCGAAGAGGTAGAGACGAGATGACCGACATGGACACTCACTAAGGGTCAATAATAATAAATAAAATAAAAATAGCAATATCTAGATCGGCATGATTTATAGAATTAATAATAATTTTCTTTAACCAGCAGAAATAATTAAATTCCTTCAATTCCATTAAATTTCCAATTTATCAATTAGCATTTACAGGAATAACAAGAATTTCCTTAACAAGCAAAGATGATCAATTCTTTCAATTCCAAATTTAATTCCTAAATTACCCGGACTTTTAGCATTAATAGTAGCTACGCACGGACTCTCGTCACCTCGTGCGTACGTAGCCCCCACAATTAGCGACAATTATTAATTTAATCACCTATGAAGTAATTTCTCCCTCACAAGATTAGACAAGAGACATACCTCAACTTGCTCCAATTTAATCCACTAGAAGGCCTTTTCCACGATTATCCAACTCTGTCTGGGTCGAATCTAGCCAAAATAATTCGATACAATCACTAAAAGTTATCGGAATCAATTCCATAAAACAATACTAAATTTTTCAATAAAAATCCAAAATTAATTCAAACATTGTCCGTGGGGCCCACATCTCGGAATCTGGTGAATGTTACGAAATATGAACGCCCATTCAACCACGATTCTAACCATGCCAATTAATTGTTCAAAACAGTGATGGATTCGGGTAATCTAACCAAGATTGAGTTAAGAACACTTACCCCGATGTTTTCTCCGAAACACTCCCAAATATCGCCTCAATCCGAGCTCCAAATCGTTAAAATTGAAAAATGGGACGAAGTCCCATTTTCAGAAGTTAAACTTTCTACCTAGTCTTTTTCCTCTATGCGATCGCGGCCAAAGGCACGCGATTGCGAAGAACAAAATAAGGTTGCCCAAATTTAAGCTTATGTGATCACGTATAATTCCACGCGATCGCGAAACACAACATTCCTAGACCTACGCGATTGTAGACTCATCCACGCGATCGCGAAGGGTTAAGCGCGTGGACCAGGTTCTGCCTCGTTTGCTATTCGCGAATGCGGTCTTAGCCACGCGTTCGCATAGCACATCTTGTCAAACCTATGCGATCGCGGACTCGCCCACACGATCGCATACCTTCTCACGCGATCGCGTAGAAGGAAACCAAAACGTGTAGAAACCAGAACTTTAGTTATCAAGCTAAGTCCAAAAATGATCCGTTAAGCATCTGAAACTCATGCGAGCCCCTCGGGACCTCAACCAAATATACCAATAAGTCCTAATACATCATACGAACTCAGTCGAGTCCTCAAATCACATCAAACAACACTAAAAACACGAATCACATATAGATTCGAGCTTAATGAACTTTGAAACTTTTAATTTCTACAAGCGATGCCAGAACATATCAAATCAAGTCTGATTGACCTCAAATTTTGCATGCAAGTCATAAATGACATAACAGAGCTATGAAAATTTTCGGAACTGGATTCTGACTCCGATATTAAAAAGTCAATTCCCCAGTCAAACTTCCAAACGTAAATTCTTGTTTTAGCCATTTCAAGCCTAATTTAACTACGGACTTCCAAATAAAATTCCGAACACACTCCTAAGTCTAAAATCATCATACAGAGCTATTTAAACCGTCAAATCCCGATTCCGGGGTCATTTTATCAAAATTGTTGACCGAAGTCAAACTTGGCATGTTAAGGCCAACTTAAGGAACCAAGTGTTCCGATTTCAACCCGAACACTTCCAAAAATCCTGAAACAACCATCCCCGCAAGTCATAAATTAATAAAAGCACATATGGGGAGTTTTATTTAGGGGAACGGGGTTCTAAAAGTCAAAATAACTGGTTGGGTCATTACATTTACCTAGTCTTAGAGACTAGGTGTCATCACGACATCCTACAGAGGGAATTTGTGGTCGTGACAATAAATTTCTATCTAATCAAATAAATTATATGAAAACAAATCCAAGAGGAGATAGTGATATCTTTACAATTAAATTATTTTACACTTGGAGAAATGCACCCCCTTTAACATACTCAGTAAAAGTGTCACGACCCAAAATCCATTAAGGCCGTGATGGCGCCGGACATCACTGTCAG
This sequence comes from Nicotiana tomentosiformis, assembly GCF_000390325.3. Lineage (NCBI taxonomy): Eukaryota > Viridiplantae > Streptophyta > Magnoliopsida > Solanales > Solanaceae > Nicotiana > Nicotiana tomentosiformis. The sequence goes on from NC_090820.1 coordinate 111,008,366, forward strand.
ACAAGCCAAAAATAAATACTCAATTGGGTTCTCATTTTTTATTTTTGAAGTCATATTTCCCTTCAGCTTAACAAGTAAAGAATGGAATTTACAGTGTAAATAATAATAATACTTTTAACAGATTCAATAAAGAATAACCCATAACTACTCCGAAAATCCAGTTTCACAAGTGCATGATCATTTAGTAGGGAGTAAAAATAAAATACAACATCTGTCCATAATATAAATTAGACATGAAAAATTTAAACAATTCTGAAGGATACTCTTTTGGCTGCGGATCGTAATATAGAATGCACCTCACCTAAGTCCCCGCATTTTTAACCACACCTCTGCGCCCACAAGTCCGTTAGATATATCTTTACCTGCACAATAAAATATGCAGCAACTGTAGCATGAGTACGTAAATAATGTGTACCCAGTATGTATCAAGCTTAATCTCGAAGAGGTAGAGACGAGATGGCCGACTTTGACACTCATTAATGGCCAATGATAATAAATAAAATAAAAATAGCAATATCTAGATCGACATGATTTATAGAATTAACAATAATTTTCATTAACAAGCAGAAATAATTTAATTCCGTCATATGCAACAAATTTCCAATATGTTAATTAAATTCACAAGCTGAAATTAAAATATCAAGGTATCGTGTAATTATTATTATTATTTGGCACGATATCTGCCGAGGTCGTACGGCCCGATCTAGAGTGTCGTGTACATTGCCGAGGGACGTGAGGCACAATGCATAGATGCATCTATACTGCCGAGGCATTCGGCCCGCTCCACAAGAAAAGATGACATTTTCTTATGTACCTCCAGAATGAGAGTATATTTATGAGGATTAATTCGAGAGGATGAACAATTTCTTTTAACAATTAATTTATTTAAACAGAAATTAATATATGAGATTGCATTTGTTTCTATCTCTCACTAACAATTTACAATATATATCAAATAATTTAATTAGACAACGGATACAATTTACACAAGTAAATCATGCTTTGAGTTCTAAACTACCCGGACTTTAGCATTAATAGTTGCTACGCACGGATTCTTGTCACCTCGTATGTACGTAGCTCCCACAATTAGTAACAAATATTAATTTTATTACCTATGGGGTAATTTCTCCCTCACAAGATTAGACAAGAGAGTTACCTTGTCTCAAAGTCCACTTTTCGATCACCACCTCGCGTTAAATTCTCAATTCTGCACCGAAAATCCGAAACTATCCAAATGTTATATAAAATAATTAATACATGCTCAAAATTTCGAAAATAGACTAACAAATTAATTACCCAACTCAAAATGGTAAAATTTCTAAAATTCACCTCAGGCCCACGTGCCCGGATTCCGGAAAACTTCGGAGGAAACTGTTACCCATAACCTCAAGAACTCAAATATATCATTTCCATCCAATTCCATAGCCATTTTCATGGTTAAAATCCAAAAATACCAATTTCTAGGTTTTTCTTCATAATCCCAAATTTCTACAAATTTTCATGTCTAAATCCATGTATAAACATTGTATTTAACTCACATCTAGTAGAAATCACTTACCTTATGATTGACGATAAAATCCCCTCTTCAAAAGCTCCAAATATCGTCCTAGTCGTGTGAAAAATAGTAAAATGAACTCAAACCCCGCTTATAAAACGTTCTGCCCAGCCCAGGTCCATCCTTCTTCGCGTTCGCGAAAGCTAAAAGGCACTGCCCCGAAATTCTACTTCGCGTTCGCGACCTATACCTCATGTTCACGAAGCTTCTGACCCCTGCCCCTTTGCGTTCGTGTTCCAATTCTCGCGTTCGTGAAGGCCAAAATGCCACTGCACAAAATCTCCTTCTCGTTCGCGACCCACTTATCGCGTTCGCGAAGGTCAGCTACTCTGACCTTCGCGTTCGTGAGCCCTTCTTCGCGTTCATGAGGATAGTAGTCACACATTTCCTTCTTCGCGTTCGCGACCCCTGTGTCACGTTCACGATGAGTAATTTCCTCCAGCCCAAAATCTTTTTTGCGAACGCAATCTCCTCCCCGCGTTCGCGATGAAGGACACTAGAACCAGCATCTGTGGCAGACAAACATGGGAAAAATGACCCTAAACCAACCCGAAACACACCCGAGGCCCATAGGACCCCGTCCAATCATACCAACCTGTCCCAAAACACGATACGAACTTGCTCGAGGCCTCAAATTGCATCAAACAACATCGTAACCATGAATTTTGCATCCATTCAAGCCTAATAAACTATTGAACTTCTAACTCCCACATCCAATGGTGAAACCTATCAAATCAAATCCGATTGACCTCAAATTTTGCACACAAATCATAATTGACATTATGGACCTACTCCAACTTCCGAAATCAGAATCCGACCCCGATATCAAAAAGTCCACTCCCGGTCAAACTTCTCAAAAACCTTCAAATTTCTAGCTTTAGCCAAACGACTCCAAAATGACCTACAAAACTCCAAATCTACTTCCGGACGCGCTCCCAATTCCAGAATCACCATACGGAGCTATTCCGAGACTTGAAATCCCAAACGGACATCGATAACATTGAAATACACCTCAACCCAAATTTATGAAATTCTTCCAAATTGTCAACTTCCATAATAGGCGCCGAAACGCTCACGGGTCATCCAACGCTCGTTCCGGACATACATCCAAGTCCAAAATTATTATACGAACCTGTTGGAACCTTTAAATCCTGATTCCGAGGTCGTTTACTCAAAAGTCAAAGTTTGGTCAACTCTTCCAACTTTAAGCTTTCAAATTTAGTATTTTCTTTCCAAATCAACTCCGAACTTCTTGAAATTTAATTCTGACCACATGTACAAGTCATAACACGTGAAATGAAGGTACTAAATGCCTCGAACCGCTGAATGACGCGCTAGGGCTCAACACGACCGGTCAGATCATTACATTCTCTCCCACTTAAATATACGTTCGTCCTCGAACGTGCTAAGGACTGTTCCAGAGTTATCCAAAATCATTGTTTAACACCTTGTGCACCTACCCGTGCCATCACCATCCCAGTTTGGAACCTCGGCTCAAGCCGTACAGAAGGTCCTCCTTTTTTATTCAATCAATAAGCCTTAGAACCAATTCCAACCTCCGAACTTCTTTACAATACCTTATTCTATCATACGAACACCGTATCAATCACTACACACTGTGATAAAACATGATTGTGCATCTATGCAAAAATCACACCAAGCACCGCATAACTCATTTACCCACGGCAACATCCTCCAACCACAATAACTGGAATTTCACGAACCCGATGCTCGCAATACACCTCATAATACAATTATACACGATTTAAATCCTCACAATACTACAATGACAAAGAATATGTGTAGAAATTCATAACCACCTGCTGAATCAATCAAATCATGGAGTCACCCCTCCTGACAAGGACCATTACCTCCTTCTGAACTGAATAGCGATATTTGTTCCTTATTATACCTTATATAAATCTGATTGTACTAATTTCCGATCCAATAGTCTCGTCTCACCCAGTATAAGCTACACAGGCAATAAGCCACCTCAAACCCTGACCAAGATCACGTATGACGCCAACAATACGCCAACATGCCACAAACTCGAATGTGATACATAAGGAAAAATGAACTCTGGAAATAGCTACTCAACCCGCGTAACTAATTTAACAACTGAAAAAATGTCATGAATCTCTCTCAGAAAATGCGAACAACACAAGCAGGAATAGATATAGGGAAATGTGCCCAATATCATGCTATTTTGGCGTGCAACCCAATTGACATATAATACCCGTGGCGGCATGCCACCCGATCCAATCATGTTACTCGTGGCGGCGTGCAACCCGATCCACACGCAATCATCTAAGGAAAACACACCTTGAATTATAACGCGTATACTCACAAATGTCTGAATATCAACCATAAGCACGCCAAGTGCATAATGTAAATCCTGGGGAGACGGATAGCGTCATACGCTATAAAACTCAAGAACATCTAAGGTGCGATATATGATCTGCATCTCGAGAGCCATCCTGTTCACATAATACCCCCGATGTGCGGGACCTCAACACATTGTACAAATAATCAAGTCGTCTCACAACCCATATGGCACAATACAGTATCATCTGAAATAGCTGGCGACGAAATTAACATCCCACACTCAAATATTATTCCATAAGGAATGCTATGCTGAATGAACACACTTAGGCTGGTGTAGAGTACACATCCACATTTGGACCCATCAACGGACCTCAAACCATTTCCGATTATACCACGCTTGGGTAAATAATCTCTCAATGATCCACAATGACCCTTTTTCTATGACACGCAAGAACAACCATCGAATTCAAAACAAACTTTCACCATTATCAACCAACTGAACAGAGCGTCCTTCAGGCATAATTTCTCAAATTAGTGATAGTACTACAATCTTCATACTTGGTCTCGATCTCCGATCAATTAAGTGAATACAGGTCATACTTATATAATCTTCCCGTGGAATACGCTCCCACGATATTCCGCACTACACCACAAGTCTGCACATCCATACCACCGGCCATACAAATGCTAAAAAAGTAAATGACGGATTTGAATATCAATACACAAAGCCTCTTACACATGTCCCCGATCTCAGGTGATGCTGAAGATAATACCAGCTTGCTTTAAACCTCTAAATCCTTTTCTGCTCGTCCGAGCTTGTGACATTCTTGTCAAACCCAAACTGCAACCTCGATCCTCAACTTCCAATTACATACCTCTCACTTTACTTAGCATGCCAATACGTGAGGGTTCAAGAATTTCATCATCACTCTTGAACCACTAATAGACCAAACATTTCATCATATATAGACCTTTTGCTTAACTCAATTCAAGAGAACTATTGCAACACGCTACTGAATTCCCATAACCGCAGGAAATAAACTTCTCAATTAGCGGTCTAAACCACCATAATTCTTTTGGGATCCATCTACCCAACAAGGCCATTTGAATCAACTACCTTCCAAATCAATCATTTCTTGGTGGATGTCAAGCCTGCACGTATAACCACAAATCACATGTTATAACTTCACACATCGGATGAACCGATCATTGCCACAATCACGCTGATTCAGCCATTGCAACTGACCTAACTTCTTTAAATTTACCCTTGACATGCCTTAGAAATAATGTTAGCTCCATTCACAACATATCGAACTCAATCTGCACTCACCCCGAGTGACCCAAATCGCGAGACTACATCACCTCAATACCCATGAATCACCTCATACCTTTCTCCAGCGCACGATATCATCTGCGACTAGTATACACATTATTCTAAACCTCTCGCAAATCCTAAGCCATATCTTCCTTTCCTCCAACACTGCACCGCTTACCCGATAATAACATAGAACACTCCAAGTCTTGTTCGAAATCCACTATAGAACTCGATCCTTAACCATACCACGGACCCAGAATCTTCAAGTGCCAGACTTAAACTCCTCAACTCACTGAACCGTTGCTAAGAGTCACCCACTCTGACCTAGTCTCGAATATAACCATACTCCATTGCCACGCTAGTACATGAATACCCTCACAAAGAAGCACCCAGCTAGATCCCTTTCCTTGTACATCACCTCCACGTTAAGCATAAACCCTGAGTCTTCCCAAAGCCTGAACATGAATCAATAAAACCAATTACAGCACACATTCCTCAAATCCTTTGCTCAAATTACCATTGATGTTCTCTTTCCTTAGTCGTAATAACCCACCAATATGCCGATAACTAGAAACCTCACAAGTAGATAACCATGTAATCCAATCGTAGACGGTGGGGCTCTCCCACTTAGCTTGAAGCTATAATTGCATAATCCTGGAACCTACAAAGACTCCTTATCCCCCATTGACACAATCTCGCATAATCGACCCATAAAATTCCTCGGAATCCTCATGTTAACATTTTATGAATATTTTGAATCACTAGCCACATTTGCATAGTTGACCTCTTACTGGATAGTCAATAAAATTATTCGTAGAAGTTCCATCAACACTATGCAATCGCCAATTTGCTCACAGGAGATATCCCACCTATGGAAATTCTATGATGACATCGTCCAACAACGTTGCACCGAGTACTATTACCATGAAACCAATAACCCATCCTGAGCCCGTGCTCGTTCTCCAGTTGTACAAGTCCGTTCACTACCCGTTGACATCAACTAAAGGTGAAATAATACATCCCAATCCAAAGTCATGTTGCGTCCTACTACATATTAAGCAACTCCCTCCAGTCACACCCAATCTTCCTCGATATAACAACCAATATTACAACTTAAGTCTGTAGACCTAGTCACTATCCATCATGAATCCCAAATCACTCCAGACTTTCCTCAAGGCGTGTAATTATCCTACCATGTAACCCATATGCTACCTTGCCACTCTCCCACTTTGGTCAAACCTTCTCCTTTAAGCAATTACTCGACTTCTATTTCTCACACTTGGCTTTCTAGAATTTTTTTAACCACCGCAAGACACCTCCCACACGTCCTTCCTCATCCTTCATTACCCAAATATTGTATCAAATCAAAATCCATCTCTGTAATACCTTAACTAACAAATTTCTACCAGCCTTAATCCTCCTGGAAGATCATCTTCCTTGAGCCGTGACATTAGAAATACCAATTAACTCCTGAAGTGTTGTAGACCGCTATTTCCGACAACTGCTTCCCCGATACCAATTCCTAACACCCCGCCGTGAAGGCGAGTTAAAGAAAACCATAACACCGGCGAACCTTAACGCATTTAACAAGGCGATGACACCACATCAAAATTGAAACTTCTACCACGCTCGAAAATATCAAGCCTTATTACTCCATCAACCCCAAACTTGAACATTCATAGTAAGATTACTTTTAATTTGTTGGGATTAAACATCGAACCTTTACATCATGTACTGAGAATAAACTTCTTTCAGGTCGCACATAAACGATCACCACACCATTACATCAATTCTGCGAGATAATAACTCATGAACATCGTAGCAACCTGTGCGTAGCCTCAGAACCATCCGAAATATAGCTACTGAGCTGAAATGACAGAACATCGTTCTGCAAGGCGACAACAATAGCCAAATGAATAACACAGGGGGAAACATCCTGCACCACATCTGTAGTACCATTACGATTCCTCAATTCTCAATTTATAACAAGCGTTTTATGTCGCATAAGATCGAGTAGGAAAGAATCAAAGGCATAAGCCTCAAAGGAATTGAATCGCACGATGACGAATCAAGAAGGGAAATGCTCCTAACAGCCATGTAGCCTCTCGAAGATAACTACATACGTCTCTGTACCGATCCGCAAGACTCTACTAAACTTGCTCATAACTCGTGAGACCTAAGTGAACCTAGTGCTCTGATACCATGTTGTCACGACCCAAAATCCATTAAGGCCGTGATGGCGCCGGACGTCACTGTCATGCAAGCCAACAATAAATATACAATTGGGTTCTCATTACTTATTTTAAAAATCATATTTCCCATCAGCTTAACACATAAAGAATGGAATTTATAGAGTAAATAATAATAATAATAATAATAATTTTAACAGATTCAATAATCAATAACCCATAACTACTCCCAAAACCCGATGTTACAAGTGCATGAGCATTTACTAGGGAGTAAAAATAAAATAGAGAATCTGCCTAGAATACAAATTAGACAGAAAAAATATAAATAACTCAGAAAGAGACTCTTTTGGCTGCGGATCGTAATATAGAATGCAGCTCACCTAAGTCCCCGCATTTTTAACCACACCTCTGTGCCCATAAGGCCGCTAGATATATCTGTACTTGCACAATAAAATGTGTAGCAAGTGTAGCATGAGTACGTAAACAACATGTACCATGTAAGTACCAAGCCTAATCTCGAAGAGGTAGAGACGAGATGGCCGACTTTGACACTCACTAGTTGTCAATAACAATAAATAAAATAAAAATAGCAATATCTAGATCGACATGATTTATAGAATTAAATTTAATTTTCAGTAACCAGCAGAAATAATTTAATTCCTTCAGATGCAACAAATTTCCAATATGTTAATTAAATTCACAAGCTAAAATTAAAATATCAAGGTATCGTGTAATTTTTATTATTATTAGGCACGATATCTGTCGAGGTCGTACGGCCTGATCCAGAGTGTCGTGTACACTGCCGAGGGACGTCCAACATGATCTATAGATGTATCTATACTGCCGAGGCGTTCGTCGCGCTCCACAAAAAAGGAGGACATTTTCTTATGTACCTCCTGAATGAGAGTATATTTATAAGGATTAATTCGAGAGGATGAACAATTTCTTTTAACAATTAATTTATTTAAACAGAAATTAAGCATATGCGATTCCATCTTTAACTATATCTCATTAACAATTTACAATATATATCAAATAATTTAATTAGACAACATATACAATTTACACAAGTAATTCATACTTTGAGTCCTAAGCTACCCGAACTTTAGCATTAATAGTTGCTACGCACGAAGTCTCGTCACTTCGTACGTACGTAGCCCCAACAATTAGCAATAATTATTAATTTAATTACCTATGGGGTAATTTTCCCCTCACAAGATTAGACAAGAGACTTACCTTATCTCAAAGTCCACTTTTGGATGACCACATCGCGTCAAATTCTCAATTCGGTGCCGAAAATTCGAAACTATCCAAATGTTATATAAAATAATTAATACATGCTCAAAAATTCGAAATTAGACTATCAAATTAATTACCCAACACAAAATGGTAAAATTCCTACAATTCACCCCAGGCCCATGTGCCCGGATTTCGGACGAAATCGTTACCCATAACCTCAAAAACTCAAATATATCATTTCCATCCAATTCCATAGCCATTTTTGTTATCAAAATAAAAAAATACCAATTTCTAGGTTTTTCTTCAGAATCTTAAATTTCTACAAATTTTCATGTCTAAATTCATGTATAAACCTTGTATTTAACTCACAACTAGTAGAAATAACTTACCTTATGCTTGACGATGAAATCCCCTCTTCAAAAGCACCAAATATCGTCTAAGCCGTGTTAAAAATGGTGAAAAAACTAAAACCCTGCTTATAAAATGTTCTGCCCAGCCCAGGTCCGTCCTTCTTCACGTTCGTGACCAAAACCTCGCGTTCGCGAAGGCTAAAAGACTCTGCCCCGAAATTCTTCTTCGCGTTCGCGACCTATATCTAGCGTTCGCGAAGATTCTAACCCTTTCCCCTTCGCATTCACGTTCCAACTCTCGCATTCGCGAAGGCCAAAATACCACTGCCCAAAATCTACTTCGCGTTCACGACCCACTTATCGCGTTCGCGAAGGGTCAGAGTAATCTACTTCGCGTTCGCGACCCACTTATCGCGTTCGCGAAGGTCAGCTACTCTGACCCTTCGCGTTCCCGTTCGCGAGCCCTTCTTCGTGTTTGCGAAGCACAAGATAGCAGCCACACATTTCCTTCTTTGCGTTCGCGACCCCTGTGTCTCGTTCGCGATGAGTAATTTCCTCCAGCCCAAAATCTTATTCGCGAACGCGATCTCCTCCCCGTGTTCCCGATGAAGGACACCAAAACCAGCATCATTAGCAGAAAGTATGGGAAAAATGACCCGAAACACACTCGAGGCCCCCGGGACCCCGTCCAATCATGCCAACCTGTCCCAAAACATAACACGAACTTGCTCGAGGCCTCAAATAGCATCAAACAACATCGAAACCATGAAGTTTGCATTGATTCAAGACTAATAAACTATTGAACTTCTAACTCCCACATCCGATGCCGAAACCTATCAAATCAAGTCTGATTGACCTCAAAATTTTCACACAAGTCATAATTGACATTACAGACCTACTCCAACTTCCAGAATCAGAATCTGACCCCGATATCAAAAAGTCAACTCCTTATCAAACTTCTCAAAAACCTTTAAATTTCTAGCTTTAGCCAAATGACTCCAAAATGACCTACGGACCTCCGAATCCACTTCCGGACGCTCTCCCAATTCTAGAATCACCATACAGATCTATTTCCAGACACGAAATCCCAAACGGACATCGATAACATTAAAATACACCTCAAACCAAATTTATGAAATTCTTCCAAATTGTCAACTTCCATAATAAGCGCTGAAACGCTCCCGGGTCATCCAACGCTCAATTCTGACATACATCCAAGTCCAAAATCGTCATACGAACATGTTGTAACCTTCAAATTCTGATTCCGAGGTCGTTTACTCAAAAGTCAAAGTTTGGTCAACTCTTCCAACTTTAAGCTTCCAAATTTAGAATTTTCTTTCTAAATCAACTCCGAACTTCCCGAATTTTATTTCCGACTACACGTACAAGTCATAACACCTGAAATAAAGCTACTAAATGTCTCGAACCACTGAATGACGCGCTAGGGTGCAAAACGACTGGTCGGGTCATTACAAAAAGCCAAAGCAACTAATCCCAACATAGCAAATCTTCCATTCCAAATCTTGGCATCAACACTCATAATCACACTTGTATATCCTTTCACAGCTCTAATGCCTTGAAATAGAGTAATTAGAGAGGCTAGTGTTAGTAAAGCACTTGTCCCTAAAAACCACGCGAAACCTCCGCTCGACAGTTGAGCGAATATGTTGGCGCCGTCGCCGAATTCAGTGCCAAGGGCGGCGACAAATCCTATCATTGCTAGCATGTCGTTGATACGTTCTAGTCCTGGTCTAGAGAAGGCGAATAGGTCCCCAAATTTGGTGTTGGTCTGTTCATAAAATTGTATGAGAAATGTTAGGGCGGAGGGATAAGGGTGGCTATATGACCGATAAGGGTGGCTATTGATATTGTTAGGGCGGAGGGATAAGGGAGGCTATTATATGAGTGATAAGGGTGGCTATAGGAGAGATAAAGGTGGCTATAAGGGCGATAAGGGTGGCTATTGATATTTTCAGGGAGGAGGGATAAGGGAGGCTATTATAGGAGTGATAAATGTGGCTATAGGAGAGATAAATATGGCTATTGTCAGGGATGATATGTGATGATGTGGTGTTATTGCATTGGTAATTTTCATGTGATGTTGTAATTTTCCTTGTGTTTATTTTTATACCTTGTGCAATTTGTCTTATTGTTGGTAAATTGATAATAGTTTGATATATGTTTAAATTGGGAACCTGTGGTTATTTCCAGGCAAATTATGAAATGAAATATAAGCACGAGGTGCCGTGAGTAAATAATGATGATATTGGCACGTGAACTGTCCTTGCAGTTGTGATATGAAATATGGGCACGAAGTGCCGTGAGTAAATAATGATGATATTGTCACGTGAATGTTCCGTGCATTTGTGATATGAAATGTGAGCACGAGGTGCCGTGGTTAAATGATGATGATATTTGGCACATGAGTTGTCTGTGAGGTTGTGATAGAGAAATTGGCACGAGGTGCCGTAGAAATATGAAAGTGGCAGGGTGACTTTTATTCGAAAGATATTTATTTGAAAGAATTTTATTTGAAAGATATTTATTCGAAGAAATTATATTTGAAAGAGATTTATTTGAAAGTATTATATCCTGAAGATTTCTATTTGAAAAACATATAGGCGAAAGAATTATATTGGAAGGATTTGATTAATTGGTTGTACTTGTATTCATTATTTGTTGCGCAATATTTATGGTGTTCTTGTCGCCCAGTTTGTATATCACTGGTTGATTATTGTTGCCATTATTGTTATTTGTTTCCTATTATTTTTGTATACTATATTGAACATGTTATTAGACTAGTGAGTGTCTCGACTGTACCTCGTCACTACTCCACTGAGGTTAGTCTTGATACTTACTGAGTACCGACCATGGTGTACTCATACTACACTTCTGCACATTTATTTGCAGAGCCAGGTATTGGAGTTATCGGACTCAAACAAAGTTAAAGTGTGATCGCAAGGATTCAAGGTAGAGTTGCTTGGTCGTCGCAGTCCCTTGAAGTCTTTCCATTTTATTGTATTGTTAATTATTAATCAAACAGTATTGAGTATTCGATCCTTCAGATCATTCCATGTATTCAGTTAGAGTTCATGACTCAGTATTACCAGTCTTGGGAGTTTGTTTGAATATTTCTGATGTTGGTTTATATTTTAAAAAATAGCTTGAATTGTTATTATAATCGGCTTACCTAGTCTTAGAGACTAAGTGCCATCACGATGCCTGTGGAAGGATTTTGGGTCGTCACACAATACAAAATTAAAAATTCTTTTCTCAAACAACTGCTCACTTGCTATAAGAGAAAACGCAGTTGAGTTGCTCAACATTAACCCAACCACACAGTTTGAAAAATACTTGGGATTCCCTATCCTCAACAACAAACCAAAGCCAGGAGATTTCAAAATTTTTATTGATAATATGCGTCACAAGCTGTCAAATTGGAAATCAAGCTTCCTAAGTCTTGCGGGACGTACAATTCTAGCAAAATATGCCCCCAACGCTATACCAAATCATATCATGCAATAAATTTCCCTCTCCAAGAAGACTCAAAAACAAATTGACAAAATATAGGGTGACTTCATTTGGGGCACTACTTCTCATAACAAGAGAATTCACTATGTTACCGGGGATGTCGTAACTCTCCCTAAAACCTGGGGGTCTGGGAATTCGTAATGCAATCCATAAAAATAAAGATGCACTAGCAGGGTTAGCATGGATATTTTTCACCAACCCTTCTACAATTTCTGTTAATACGCTAATCCAAAATTATAGTGGGCGAGCTAATGCCAAGATCAACTCTTTCATTTGGAAAAATGTGTTGAAAGAATGGGAAATTGTTACAAAGGCCTCACATGGGATGTTGGAAACGGAAAAGTCATTCACTTCTATTATGAAAATTGGATCCCCAACACTCCTGGTATCCGTTCGATCATTCAATGGCCATTTTGTATCAATGACACTAACCCGACAGTCTCCCAGTTGTGGTACCACGATCAGTGGAACTGGTCACAAATCTCCTTCGAGCTACTAGAAAACATTATAGAAAAGATTTCCTCCATTTCCCTTTCCAACAACCCAATAGCCATGGACACACCCATTTGGTCTCTAAACTCAAATAGCACCTTCTCCACACACTTTGTTTATACCTTACTTCACCAACACAAACAAACAAATAATGACTATGAATGGATTTGGAAACTAAGTACCCTAAATAAAATAAAATTCTTCCTTAGGTAATGCTATCGTAACAGGTTTTCCCCAAAGTCATATCTTCATCAAATTGGAGTCACCAATGACTACTTGTGCCCAATATGTAAGAGTGAAGAAGAAACTATCACACATATCTTCCTAAATTGTACAGCTGCCCATACATTCTGGAGTAGCCTGAGAATTGATACTCAAACCCTCCTAAATGGCAAGCACTGGATGCTTTTGCTGAAAGATCTCCATATACCTACCAATTACAACCATATAACTTAGGAAGATGTATTTCCTTTTGTACCAATGCAACTTTGGCTAAATAGAAATAACAATTTCTTTCACAACCTCTCCAAACCTTTAAACTACCAATTGGTTAAAATACATACCATCAAATTCAAACTACTCGTAGAAAAAAATACGAGCCCCACGCACAAAACCCCCATCCTCATCAAGTGGCAATCACCACCACCTCAGACATAAAAATTAAATACAAATGGATGTTTTTGGATAGATATCATGCAGGGGGCATTGGAGGAATTATTAGAAACACACAAGGTAACTGGGTAGTTGGCTTCACTAAAGCAGTCCAACCTACAACCCTACACATGCAGAGTTACTAGCACTCCAATCAGGGTTGAAACTCGCAGATGATAGAAGATTAACTCCCCATGAAATAGAAACTGATTCCACAGAGATAATCCAGTTACTTGAGCATAATAGCTACACAACATATACTAAATCTGTCCTTGAATGATGATGATATTTGGTACGTGAGTTGTCCATACGGTTGTGATAGAGAAATTGGCACGAGGTGCCGTGGAAATATGAGAGTGGAAGGGTGACTTTTATTCGAATGAAATTTATTTGAAAGAATTTTATTTGGAAGATATTTATTTGATGAGATTGTATTTGAAAGAGATTTATCCTGAAGATTTCTATATGAAAAACATATAGGCAAAAGATTTATATTGGAAGGACTTGATTAATTGGTTATACTTGTATTCATTATTTGTTGCATAATATTTATGGTGTTCTTGTCGCCCTACTGTGTATATCACTGGTTGATTATTGTTGCCATCATTGTTATTTATTTCCTATTATTTTTGTATACTATATTACACAGGTTATTAGACTAGTGAGTGTCTCGACTGTACCTCGTCACTACTCCACTGAGGTTAGTCTTGATACTTACTGGGTACTGACTGTGGTGTACTCATACTACACTTCTGCACATACTTGTGCAGAGCCAGGTATTGGAGCTATCGAACTCGGACAGAGTTAAAGTGTGATCGCAAGGATTCAAGGTAGAGTTGCTTGGTCGTCGCAGTCCCATGAAGTCTTTCCATTTTACTGTATTGTTAATTATTAATCAAATATTATTGAGTATTCGATCCTTGAGATCATTCCATGTATTCAGTTAGAGTTCGTGACTCAGTATTTCCAGTCTTGGAAATTTGTTTGAATATTTCTGATGTTGGTTTATATTTAAAAAAAATAGCTTGAATTGTTATTATAATCGGCTTACCTAGTCTTAGAGACTAAGTGCCATCACGACGCCTATGGAAGTATTTTGGGTCGTCACACAATACAAAAGTAAAAATTCTTTTCTCAAACAACTGCTCACATGCCATAAGAGAATGCGCAGTTGAGTTGCTCAACATTAACCCAACCACACAGTTTGAAAAATACTTGGGATTCCCTATCCTCAACAACAAACCAAATCCAGGCGATTTCCAATTTGTTATTGATAATATGCGTCACGAGCTTTCAAATTGGAAATCAAGCTTCCTAAGTTTTGCGGGACGTACAATTCTAGCAAACTATGCCCCCAACGCTATACCAAATCATATCATGCAATACATGTCCCTCTCCAAGAAGACTCAACAACAAATTGACAAAATCCAGGGTGACTTCATTCGGGGCACTACTTCTCATAACAAGAGAATTCACTACTTTGCCGGGGATGTCGTAACTCTCCCTAAAACCTGGGGGTCTGGGAATTCGTAAAGCAAGCCATAAACATAAAGATGCACTAGCAGGGTTAGCATGGGGATTTTTCACCAACCCTTCTACAATTTGTGTTAATACCCTAATCCAAAAATACAGTGGGCGAGCTAATGCCAAGACCAACTCTTTCATTTGGCAAAATGTGTTGAAAGGATGGGAAATTGATACAAATTGCATCACATTGGATATTGGCAACGGAAAATTCATTCTCTTCTATTATGGTAATTGGATCCCCAACACTCCTGGTATCCGTTCGATCATTCAATGTCCCTTTTGTATCAATGACAATAACCCAACAGTCTCCCAGTTGTGGTACCATGATAAGTGGAACTGGTCACAAATCTCCTTCGAGCTACTAGAAAACATTAGAGAAAAGATTTCCGCCATTTCCCTTTCCAACAACCCAATAGCCATGGACACACCCATTTGGTCTCTAAACTCAAATAGCACCTTCTCCACACACTTTGTTTATACCTTACTTTACCAACACCAACAAACAAATATTGACGATGAATGGATTTGGAAACTAAGTACCCTAAATAAAATAAAATTCTTCCTTAGGTAATGCTATTGTAACATGTTTTCCCCAAAGTCATATCTTCATCAAATTGGAGTCACCAATGACTACTTGTGCCCAATATGTAAGAATGAAGAAGAAACTATCACACATATCTTTCTACATTATACAGCTGCCCATACATTCTGGAGTATCCTGGGAATTGATACTCAAACCCTCCCAAATGGCAAGCACTGTATGCTTTTGCTGAAGGATCTCCATATACCTACCAATTACAACCATATAACTTAGGAAGATGTATTTCCTTTTGTACCAATGCTACTTTGGCTAAATACAAATAACAATTGCTTTCACAACCTCTCCAAACCTTTAAACTACCAATTGGTCAAAATACGTACCATCGAATTTAAACTACTCGTAGAAAATAATACGAGCCTTACGCAAAAAACCCCATTCTCATCAAGTGGCAATCACCACCACCTCAGACATACAAATTAAATACAAATGGAACTTTTTTGGATAGATATTATGCATGGGGCATTGGAGGAATTATTAGAAACACACAAGGTAACTGGGTAGTAGGCTTCACTAAAGCAGTCCGAGCCTACACCCCTACACATGCAGAGTTACTAGCACTCCAATCAGGGTTGAATCTCGCAGATGGTAGAAGATTAACTCCCCTAGAAATAGAAATTGATTCCACAGAGATAATCCAGTTACTTGAGCATAATAGCTACCCAGCAAATACTAACGTTGTCCTTGAATGATGATGATATTTAGCACGTGAGTTTTCCGTGCGGTTATGATAGAGAAATAGGCACGAGGTGCCGTGGAAATATGAAAGTGGCAGGGTGACTTTTATTCAAAAGAAATTTATTTGAAAGAATTTTATTTGGAAGATATTTATTTGAAGAAATTGTATTTGAAAGAGATTTATTTGAAAGTATTATATCTTGAAGATTTCTATTTGAAAAACATATAGGCGAAAGATTTATGTTGGAAGGACTTGATTAATTGGTTGTACTTGTATTCATTATTTGTTGCGCAATATTATGGTGTTCTTGTCGCCCAGCTGTGTATATCACTGTTATTAATATCCTATTATTTTTGTATACTATATTACACAGGTTATTAGACTAGTAAGTGTCTCGACTGTACCTCGTCACTACTCCACTGAGGTTAGTCTTGATACTTACTGGGTACCGACCGTGGTGTACTCATACTACACTTCTGCATATATTTGTGTAGAGCCAGGTATTGGAGCTATCGGACTCGGACAGAGGTAGAGTGTCATCGCAAGGATTCAAGGTAGAGTTGCTTGGTCATCGCAGTCCCTTGAAGTCTTTCCATTTTATTGTATTGTTAATTATTAATCAAACATTATTGAGTATTCGATCCTTGAGATCATTCAATGTATTCAGTTAGAGTTCGTGACTCAGTATTTCCAGTCCTGGGAGTTTGTTTGAATATTTCTGATGTTGGTTTATATTTAAAAAAAATGACTTGAATTGTTATTATAATCGGCTTACCTAGTCTTGGAGACTAAGTGCCATCACGATGCCTGTGGCAGCATTTTGGGTTGTGACACAATACAAAATTAAAAATTCTTTTCTCAAACAACTGCTCACTTGCCATAAGAGAATGCGCAGTTGAGTTGCTCAACAATAACCCAAACACATAGTGAGAAAAATACTTGGGATTCCCTATCCTCATCAACAAACCAAAGCCAGGCGATTTCCAATTTGTTATTGATAATATGCGTCACAAGCTGTCAAATTGGAAAGCAAGCTTCCTATGTTTTGCGGGATGTACAATTATAGCAAACTATGCCCCAACACTATACCAAATCATATCATGCAATACATGTCCTTCTCCAAGAAGACTCAACAACAAATTGACAAAATCCAGGGTGACTTCATTTGGGGCACTACTTCTCATAACAAAAGAATTCACTACGTTGCTGGGGATGTCATAACTATCCCGAAAACCTAGGGGTCTGAGAATTCGTAAAGCAATCCATAAACATAAAGATACACTAGTAGGGTTAGCATGGGGATTTTTCAACAACCCTTCTACAATTTGTGTTAATACCGTAATCCAAAAATACAGTGGGTGATCTATTGCCAAGACCAACTCTTTCATTTGGCAAAATGTGTTGAAAGGATGGGAAATTGTTACAAAAGGCATCTCATTGGATGTTGGCAACGGAAAATTCATTCACTTCTATTATGGAAATTGGATCCCCAACACTCCTGGTATCCGTTCGATCATTCAATGACCCTTTTGTATCAATGACAATAACCCAACAGTCTCCCAGTTGTGGTACCACGACCAGTGGAACTGGTCACAAATCTCCTTCGAGCTACTAGAAAACATTAGAGAAAAGATTTCCTCCATTTCCCTTTCCAACAACCCAATAGCCATGGACATCCCCATTTGGTCTATAAACCCAAATGGCACCTTCTCCACACACTTTGTTTAAACATTACTTCATCAACACCAACAAACACATATTGACTATGAATGGATTTGGAAACTAAGTACCCTAAATAAAATAAAATTCTTTCTGAGGCATAGCTATCGTAACAGGCTTCCCACAAAGTCATATCTTCATCAAATTGGAGTCACCAATTACTACTTGCGCCCAATATGTAAGAATGAAGAAGAAACTATCACACATATCTTCCTACATTGTATAGCTGCCCATACATTCTGGAGTAGCCTGGGAATTGGTAAATTAATAATAGTATGATATATGGTGAAATTGGGAGCCTGTGGTTATTTCCACACAAATTATTAAATGAAATATGGGCACAAGGTTACATGAGTATGATGATATTGGCACGTGAACTGTCCGTGCAGTTATGATAGGAAATATGGGCACAAAGTGGCTTGAGTAAATAATGATGATATTGGCACGTGAATTGTCCGTATAGTTGTGATATGAAATGTGGGGACGATGTGTCGTGGTTAAATGATGATGATATTTGGCACGTGAGTTATTCGTGCAGTTGTGATAGAGAAATTGGCATGAGGTGCCGTGGAAATATGAAAGTGGGCTGAGACCCGTATTTTATGATTTTGAAATGTTGTGTCACATGGTGACTTTTATTCGAAATAAATTTATTTAAAAGAATTTTATTTGAAGGAATTATATTTTAAAAAGATTTATTATAAAGGGATTTATGTGAAAGTATTATATCCCGAAGATTTCTATTTGAAAAACATATAGGTGAAAGATTTATATTAGAAGGAGTTGATTAATTGGTTGTACTTGTATTCATTATTTATTGCGCAATATTTATGGTATTCTTGTCGCCCGGCTGTGTGTATCACTGGTTGATTATTGTTGCCACCATTGTTATTTGTTTCCTATTATTTTTGTATACTATATTTCACAGGTTATTATACTAGTGAGTGTCTCGACTGTACCTCGACACTACTTCACTGAGGTTAGTCTTGATACTTACTTGGTACCAACCGTGGTGTACTCATACTACACCACATGTTATTATGGTGTGGGGTTATTGTGTTGGTAGTGATATATGATGATGTGGGGCTATTGTGTTTGTAATTTTTATGTGATGATGTGGGGTTATTGCGTTGGTAAATTTCATGTGATGTTGTGATTTTCCTTGTGTTTATTTTTGTATCTTGTGCAATTTGTCTCGTTATTGGTAAATTGATATTAGTCTGATCTATGTTGAAATTGGGAGCATGCGGCTATTGCTAGATGGATTATGAAATGAAATGTGGGCACGAAGTGCCGTGAGTAAATGATGATGATATTGGCACGTGAGTTGTCCCTGCGGTTGTGATAGAGAAATTGGCACGAGGTGCCGTGGAAATATGAAAGTGGGTTGAGACTCGTATTTCTATCCTTTTTAAATGAGGTGTCACAGGGTGACTTTTTTTCGAAAGATATTTATTTGAAAGAATTATACATGAAAAACATTGATGATTTGGCACAAGGTACCGTGGAAATATGAAAGTGGGCTGAGACCGTATTTCTATGATTTTTAAATGAGGTGCCACGGGGTGACCTTTATTCGAAGATATTTATTTGAAAGAATTATATTTAAAAAAGATTTATTTGAAATAATTATATTTGAAAGATATTTATTTCAAGGAATTATATTTAAAAGAGATTTATTTGAAGGGAGTATATTCGAAATATATTTATTGGAAAATATTATATCATGAAGATTATTATTTAAAAAACATATAGGCGAAATATTTATATCTGAAGGACTTGATTAATTGGTTATACTTGTATTCATTATTTGTTGAGCAGTATTGATGGTGGTCTTGTTGCCCGGCTGTGTATATCATTGGTCGATTATTATTGCCATCATTGTTAATTGTTTCCTATTATTTTTGTATACTATATTGCACATGTTATTAGACTAGTGAGTTTCTTGACTGTATATCGTCACTACTCCACTGAGGGTAGTCTTGATACTTACTGGTTACCGACTGTGATGTACTCATACTACACTTCTGAATATTTTTGTGCAGAGCCAGGTATTGGAGATATCGGACTCGGATAGAGTTAGAGTGTGATCGCAAGGATTTAAGATAGAGCTGCTTGGTCGTCGCAGTCCCTTGGAGTCGTTCCATTTTATTGTACTGTTAATTATTAATCAAACAGTATTGAGTATTTCATCCTCGATATCATTCCATGTATTCAGTTATAGTTCGTGACTCAGTATTACCAGTCTTGGGAGGTTGATAGAATTATTTCCTTTGGTTTCGACACATGTATTAAGTTATATGTTTAAAAATATGACGTAAATTGTAATTGTAATCGGCTTACCTAGTCTTAGAGGCTAAGTGCCATCACGATGCATGTGATGAAATTTTGGGTTGTGACATCCAGCAACAACTATGATACAAAACTAGGAAAACAGATGGTACAACAACACAGTACCACAAAATTGCAAAGTGGAAAGCTAGGTATAAATGTTAAAATCTTGGACGCCACCACAGGTAAGTATCTTCGTACCCAGAAACTTGCTTTAAAATCTAAAGAGTCTGAATATTCCAACAATCCTAATACTAACTTACACAATAAAAGACAACTACACGCCAATCCCATAGACAACATGTTGGAGAAGAATCCAATAATTAATATCCAGTACCCCACCACTTCTAATAAATTTGCTCTCTCCAAGAAGATCATGAAGAAGACGTTAATTACTCAAAACGTTTTTGGGGCACACTTCCCCTACGTCACACTCTATCCCTTCGATACAACCAAAGAAATCAACCAGTAATGAAGAGACACGTGTCCTAAACATGGCTCAAAATGATCATAACCCTACACCCTTGCATTCTGATTAGCTGCCAAATCCTAATGATAGCTCAAGTTTAACTAAGCCTCCCCTAATACATGAAGACAAAATACACTCCACAAATGACAAGTCACAAAAATACAAAACAATGCTCAACACTTGTCAACAGACATCATCCAAATGGACATAGCTATGGAGTTAGCTGATCAAGATGCCTCTATTTATTCGCACACACCAAACTCACCCAATAACATGCACATTGAATCTTCCAAATCAGCTGTCCTCTAATACTTTAAAGGATACCACATGAGAGAATAGTGTCAAACTTGCTACTTCCTCTAAACAGGAGAAATCGACTAACACTGCTAACTCACTGACCATCTTTCCAACGTCCCACCATGAACAATCAGAACAACCACATGCAACTCCCACACCTGGTGTACACAACACACTCGCTATACCTAGACCACCAACCAACCTTGTGGATCAAGCAAGACCTATATGGCCAAGTTCTATTCTTCACAATGATTCTCGAGGGACAGGAGATTATGGTGACCATTCGAAATCCAAACTTTCTAGCCCAAGTAGTGACAAAAGGGATGAAATTGGCAATGGACAACTCCATGAACCACATGTGGATGGCCAATATCCTCGATCTACTGGCACCTGATGTAGCTCCAGCATTGTACCATGCCATGCACAACCACTGGAACCTGCCTCAACACTTTAATCCACTACTGAACATGAACCAAATGTTCGATCTCCCTTTTTTCCAACCTCAGGTGCTGATAGAAATAAATCCACTACTATTTCCATGGCAACCTCAACCAACGCAACAACAACCACAAATGGCGGCCCCGATGGAACAACCACTAAGCCCAGATTAGGAAGGACAAGAAATGGAAGAGGTGGAAGACCTGGAGATACTTCCCCATCTGGGAAGAAGGTCATTCACAGAAATCTCAACAATAAGACATATAGCCCTTATGCAATTCCCGGATAGGGAGGACAAGAAATACATATTCCGCTGCCCGATAGCTCTTAAAAAATGCTCAATCGAGATAACACCACCAATCACCAGAGCTGCAGCAAATCATGTTGTCCTACTGACCCCAATTTGAGAGAGAGTCAATTCAGGATGAGGGGAACCAACCCTAATGGAGATACACACCTTAACTTCTCTTCAATCATGAACACACCCACTAGCATAGTCATTTGGAATGTTAGAGGTGCAAATAACGCAGATTTTAGACGTAACTTTAGAGAATTGGTAAATAATTACAACCCCTGTATGGTATTCCTATTGGAAACAAAAATGAAAAGCCATGCGAACCTTAAGGAGGAGTTCCACTTTTCCGACCTGATAGAAGTTCCAACCCATGAGACAGCTGGCGGCATAGTAGTTATGTGGATGGACACTACGGTAGCTGTTGAACGCATTAGGCAAACTGGCCAAGAGCTGCATGTCCTAGTTCAGGTACTCCCTAACCACACTCCTTGGCAATTTAGTGCCATTTATGCAAGCACATATCTAGTTAATAGAAATACTCTTTGGGAAAACGTTATGTCAATATTTAATAATTATAAAGTGCCTTGGTTCATAAGCGGATATTTTAACGATGTTCTAACGCAGGATGAAAAGTGGGGAGGCAGAAAGATTAGCAATAATAGGGCATCTATATTTTGGTCATGCATTAACTACCGTAATGTCACGACCCAATTTCCTCTCCGTTTGGGTATCGTGATGGCACCTAGTCTTAGGGACTAGGTAAGCCTAACATTAATTAAAATAAAAATATTATTTAAATAACATTTGACAATTTGAAACAGATATCTCTACAGAGTGTTTGCTAGAAAATTTCTAAATACAACTGTCTAGAAATAAGAATAAATAGTGCAAAATGAAAACTTGAAGGTGACTCTGAAGCCTGCGAACGCAGCAACAGGTTTACCTTGAGTCTCCACAGCAACGACCAGCACAGCTACTAACGAACAAATACCTGGGTCTTCACAAAAATGTACAAAAGTATAGTATGAGCACACCACAGCAGTGCCCGGAAAGTATCAAGACTAACCTCGGTAGAGTAGTGACGAGGAACAATCAAGACACACATTCGTCTAATAAACTGAAGAAGTATAAGTATAGTACCACATAAATATGATATCTACATAAAGACTATGCAATATGGCTCAAAATACAATAATTGCAATAAGAAAGGAAATAAAAAGTATCAGCGGAATACCATAAAAATGACACAGAAAAGTGAATGGAACACAACCTAAATCCGGAATCTCAAATATAGCAAGGACAAGTAATAACTTGGAAACGACAATCGGTTTTACATCAGTTTTAGTCATCAGACTCCACGAGGTACCGAACCTCGGACAAATCATAACTCACAAGTCTCAATACCTGAACCCTAACACTTGGCATGATGTGCCCTCATAACACCTTGTAACCGCACTGACGACTCACGTGCCAATAGAGCCATTCTCACATAGAAGACAAATAAACAAGGGTGAGCATCCATGCTCAACAATATCAAGAAAACCTCTTATCCGATAAGAATGCTTAATTACGTGAATGCTTGTGCAAGTGTCCTAACATAGTCCATACCAGCAAATAAGTATAAGGAAAAAGAACGGTCAACACGTAGAATAGTTTCTCACAACTTTCACAAGATGAAGCTCACAAGAGTAAGTGTACCACTACACAAATATCAACAATAAGAATGACCCTAGGCCATCACAAATCAATCCCTGACACAACCCACCTTGTCTCGCCACATATGCAATAATAAAGTAAGTGCCCGTCTTATCTCGTCACACGTGCATAACAATGTTCCCACCTTGTCTCGCCATATGCGCAACCCATATATATATATACTTCCTGCCTTGTCACGCCGCATGTGCTAATATCAATAGTAAAAAAGGCACGACATAAACCACGTCTAACCCCATAACAACAACCGCACGGAAGAAACCTTGTGCACCATAATAACAACAATGACACGGCACAAACCTCGTGCAACACAATAACCACAACCGCATAGCAGAAACCTAGTACATCACAATAACAACAACCGCGCGGCAGAAACTGCGTGCATCACCACAATAAGTACAACAATGATAATAATACAAGGATATGACAAATAAGTCAACTCAGAAATTCCTGAACTCAAAAAAACGGAGGAACTATGTTACAAGGAGTAGCCACAATAGAGAATGCTAGTCAGAATAAGAACAACTCAACAAGAAAGGAAATATTATGTAACAACGGTCCACAATGTACAGTTCGACAACTAGGGAGCTAGCACAAGACGAATAATTCCAAATAAGGACAAGTCAACTAAAATATAGGATATCTAACTTCTTTTAAGGTTGGGCAATTAAGAGAGAGATACACCAAATTCCAATTAAGGATAAGCAGTATATTCAGTGAATACAAGGACCTAAGAATCCCTAAAGGCCAATTTTCCACAAATAAGTCCGGGTACGTACTCGTCACCTCGCGTACACGGACTACAATTAGCATAGAAAACTCAAAGCCTAAGGGGTAGTTCCCCCACACGATGTTAGATAAGATACTTACCTCAAAGAAGACACACCAATATTCAAAAATGAACTTCTCGAGTGAAATGACCTCCGGACGGCTCAAATCTAATCAAAATAACTTCAAAGCACAAATAAAACTCATAAGAGACTATTCCAGATCATAAAGCCTCAATCTTTAACAAAGTCTAAAAATTGGTCCAAAGGTCGACCCTCGGGCCCGCACCTCGAAACCCGACAAATTTCACATGCCCCGAACACCCATTCCGATACGAGTTCAACCATACTAAATCATCAAATTCCGATACCATTTCTTCCCTCAAATCATGATTTTTCTTTTTGAAAATATTCTTCAAAAACCACCGATTTCCTCAACTAAAATCACAAATTAAATAATAAAAATAAAAATAAAATCATGGAATATATTAAATTCTAGGTGAAGAACACTTACCCAATCGATTTGCTTGAAAAACCCACATAGAATCGCTCTAAACCGAGCTCTAGAACTCCAAAAATGGTGAAAATGGCAAACCCTCGGAATAAGGTACTATTTATTCCGCCCAGGTCTTAAAGCATCACGAACGCAGAAGGGTGATCACTTTCGCGAAGAAGAAAAATGAAGGCTACTAGAAGACCCTTCGCGAACGCGAGCAAAGGGACGCAATGCGAAGCACAAGGGACAGGAACCTACGCAAACACGAAGAGGACACGCGAATGCGAAGTGTAAATGATCACCAGCTCTCGGGGCCTGGTTTCTACTACGCGAAAACGGAAAGAAGGATGCGAACAAGAAAAAGGTAAAAGGCAGACCTTCGCCAACGTGAGAGCTTGAATGCGAACGCGAAGAACAAATATTCCTTCCTATAACTTTACTCATCGCGAATGCGGAGAAGCAGACGCGAACGCGAAGGAGAAAACCAGTATCAAATATCAGCAGTCCAAAAATAGAAGGAAATGGCCAGTAGCCCATCCGAAACACACCCGAGGCCCCCAGGGAACCCGTCCAAACATACCAACACGTTCCATAACCTAACACGGACTCGCTCGGAGTCTCAAATCACATCAAACAATATCAAACTTATAAATTTCCAAATCTTCCAACTTCTAAAACTCGTGCCGAAACCTATCAAACCAACCCGGAATGACATCACATTTTGCCGGCAAATCCCAAAGAACATAACCGAGATGTTCCAACTCTCGGAATCGCATTCCAATTCCGATATCAAAATGTCCGCTTCCGGTCCAGATCTCCAAAAAATCAACTTTCGGCATTTCAAGCCTAAATCAGCTACTGACATAACATTCACAGTACGGATACGCTCCTAAGTCCAAAATCAGACAATGGAGCTAACGGAACTAACGGAACTCCATTCCAGATTCGTCTTCACACAGTTCCAACTACGGTCAATATCCTAAGACTTAATCTTCTATTTTAGGGAATACCCATTTCGATACGAGTTCAACCATACTAAATCATCAAATTCCGATACTATTTCATCCCTCAAATCATGATTTTTCATTTTGAATATTTTCTTCAAAACCCACCATTTTTCTAAACTCAAAACACAAATTAAATGTTAAAAATAAAAATAAAATCATGGAATATACTAAATTCTAGGTGAAGAACACTTACCCAATCGGTTTGCTTGAAAAACCCACAATAGCTCTAGAACTCCAAAAATGGTGAAAATGGAAAACCCTCGGAATAGAGTACTATTTATTTAGCCCAGGTCTTAAAGCATCTCAAACACGGAAGGGTGATCGTGTTCGTGAAGAAGAAAAAGGAAGGCTGCCAGAAGACCCTTCGCGAACGCGAGCAAAGGGACGCAATGCGAAGCACAAGGGACAAG
Source organism: Nicotiana tomentosiformis (assembly GCF_000390325.3). Classification (NCBI taxonomy): domain Eukaryota; kingdom Viridiplantae; phylum Streptophyta; class Magnoliopsida; order Solanales; family Solanaceae; genus Nicotiana; species Nicotiana tomentosiformis. The sequence goes on from NC_090820.1 coordinate 111,034,759, forward strand.
AACCTACGCAAATACCAAGAGGACACGCGAACACGAAGTGTAAATGATCACCAGCTCTCGGGGCCTGGTTTCTACTACGCGAAAACGAAAGGAAGGATGCGAACGCAAAAAAGGTAAAAGGCAGACCTTCGCGAACGTGAGAGCTTGAATGCGAACGCGAAGAACAAATATTCCTTCTATAACTTTACTCATCGCGAATGCGGAGGAGCAGACGCGAACGCGAAGGAGAAAACCAGTAACAAATATCAGCAGTCCAAAAATAGAAGGAAATGGCCAGTAGCCCATCCGGAACACACCCGAGGCCCCCAGGGAACCCGTCCAAACATACCAACACGTTCCATAACCTAACACGGGCTCGCTAGGAGTCTCAAATCACATCAAACAATATCGAACCAAGAATCGAACTTATAAATTTCCAAATCTTCCAACTTCAAAAACTCGTGCCGAAACCTATCAATCCAACTAGGAATGATATCACATTTTGCAGGCAAGTCCCAAATAACATAACGGAGTTGTTCCAACTCTCAGAATCGCATTCCAACCTCGATATCAAAAAGTCCGCTTCAGGTCCAGATCTCCAAAAAATCGACTTTCGCCATTTCAAGCCTAAATCAGCTACTGACCTAACATTCACAGTAAGATACACTTCTAAGTCCAAAATCACCCAATGGAGCCAACGAAACCGACGGAACTCCATTCCAGAGTCGTCTTCACACAGTTCCAACTATGGTTAAAATCCTAAGACTTAATCTTCTGTTTTAGGGAACACCCATTTCGATACGAGTTCAACCATACTAAATCATCAAATTCCGATACAATTTAATCCCTCAAATTATGATTTTTCATTTTGAATATTTTATTCAAAAACCACCATTTTTTTAAACTCAAAACACAAATTAAATGTTAAAAATAAAAATAAAATCATGGAATATACTAAATTCTACGTGAAGAACACTTACCCAATCGATTTGCTTGAAAAACCCACAATAGCTCTAGAACTCCAAATATGGTGAAAATGGAAAACCCTCGGAATAGAGCACTATTTATTCAGCCCAGGTCTTAAAGCATCGCAAACACGGAAGGGTGATCACGTTCGTGAAGAAGAAAAAGGAAGGCTGCCAGAAGACCCTTCGCGAACGCGAGCAAAGGGACGCAATGCGAAGAACAAGGGATAGGAACCTACGCAAACACGAAGAGGACACGCGAACACGATGTGTAAATGATCACCAGCTCTCGGGGCCTGGTTTCTACTACGCGAAAACGGAAGGAAGGATGCGAACGCAAAAAAGGTAAAAGGCAGACCTTAGCAAATGTGAGAGCTTGAACGCGAACGCGAAGAACAAATATTCCCTCCTATAACTTTACTCATCGCGAATGCGGAGGAGCAGACGCGAACGCGAAGGAGAAACCCAGAAACAAATATCAGCAGTCCAAAAATAGAAGGAAATGGCCAGTAGCCCATCCGAAACACACCCGAGGCCTCCAGGGAACCCGTCCAAACATACCAACACGTTCCATAACCTAACACGGACTCTCTAGGAGTCTCAAATCACATCAAATAATATCGAACCAAGAATCAAACTTATAAATTTCCAAATCTTCCAACTTCAAAAACTCGTGCCAAAACCTATCAAACCAACCCAGAATGATATCACATTTTGCAGGCAAGTCCCAAATAACATAACGGAGATGTTCCAAGTCTCGGAATCGCATTCCAACCCCGATATGAAAAAGTCCGCTTCCGGTCCTGATCTCCAAAAAATCGACTTTCTCCATTTCAAGCCTAAATCAACTACTGACCTAACATTCACAGTACAGATACGCTCCTAAGTCCAAAATCACCCAATGGTGCCAACGAAACCGACAGAACTCCATTCCAGAGTCGTCTTCACACAGTTCCAACTACGGTCAAAATCCTAAGACTTAATCTTCTGTTTTAGGGAACACCCATTTCGATACGAGTTCAACCATACTAAATCATCAAATTCCGATACAATTTCATCCCTCAAATTATGATTTTTCATTTTGAATATTTTCTTAAAAACCCACCATTTTTCTAAACTCAAAACACAAATTAAATGTTAAAAATAAAAATAAAATCATGGAATATACTAAATTCTAGGTGAAGAACACTTACCCAATTGATTTGCTTGAAAAACCCACATATAATTGTTAAAAGCCGAGCTCTAGAACTCCAAAAATGGTGAAAATGGAAAACCCTAGGAATAGAGTACTATTTATTCAGCCCAGGTCTTAAAGCATCGCAAACACGGAAGGGTGATCGCATACGTGAAGAAGAAAAAGGAAGGCTTCCAGAAGACCCTTCGCGAACGCGAGCAAAGGGACGCGAACGCGAAGCACAAGGGATAGGAACCTACGCAAACGTGAAGAGGACCCACGAAGAGTTAATGATCACCAGCCGCCCGGGGCCTTGTTTCTACTTCGCGAATACGGAAGGAACGGTGCGAATGCGGAAAAGGAAAAAGGAAGACCTTCGCGAACACAAGAGCTTGAACGGGAAGGCGAAGAACAAATATTTCCTCCTCCAAAATTACTCATCGTGAACGCGGGGGAGCAGACACAAACGCGAACGCGAAGGAGAAAACCAGATGACATATATTAACAGTCCAAAAATAGAAGGAAATGGCCCATAGCCCATTCGAAACACACCCAAGGCCCACCGGGACCCCGTCTGAACATACCTACAAGTTCCATAACCTAACACAGACTCTCTCGGGGTCTCAAATCACATCAAACAACATCGAACCAAGAATCGAACTTATAAAGTTCCAAATCTTTCAACTTCTAAAACTCTTGCCGAAACCTATCAAACCAACCCGGAATGACATCAAAGTTTGCACGCAATTCACAAATTACATAACAGAGCTGTTCCAACTCTCGAAATCACATTCCGGCCCCGATATCAAAAAGCCCACTTTCGGTCCAAATCTCAGAAAATTCGACTTTCGCCATTTCAAGCCTAAATCAACTACAAACCTCAGATTCACAGTCCGGACATGCTCCTAAGTCCAAAATCACCCAACGGAGCTAACAGAACCTACATAACTCAATTCCAGAGTCGTCTTCAGACAGTTCTGACTACGGTCAAAATCCTCAGACTTAAGCTTCCGTTTTAGGGACCAAGTGTCCCTAATCACTCTGAATCATCTGGTAACTCAGTTCAACCACGCACGCAAGTCAATACACATAATACGAAGCTGCTCAGGGCCATATGATGCCGATCGGGACTTAAATTCTCAAAACGTCCATCCTCGAACGTGCCAAGAATCGCCTCAAAGTCTTCAAATCACTAAAAGTACATATCCAACATACACCCGCAGGTGACCCCATGTCACCCCAATCCACATAAGACTGTCGACACCATCCCATCTGTAATTTATCCTTTCTATCAACACCGATAAGCCTTAGAGTCAAAATTCTCACCTTCTATTTATCTTCAAAAGACACGATTCTATATCCATACCAAGTATCAGTCTCAACCAGTTGCAACAACTCATGCCTACACCCACAAGGTACGACCACACAACATGACATGCCACACATAGGCCCATGATAACATTTTTTATCACAATAGCTGCCCGTAATCAAAACCAGCACCAACAATTAGCCTCATATCTGCTAGAGACCCGTTTCAAACCTCCATAATGCTGACAATGATGCAAGAAACACGAAGACCTCATAAATATACACCCGATCAACAAGTCACATCTAACGCTACCAGGCACACACCCCATAAACTAAAACTCAAGAAGCACATAACTAAAATGACTGAATATGAAAAGCAAAACACATAAGAGAAATATCAAAAAGGCCCAACAGGCAAAACTCTCTAACAGTGCCATACTATGAATCAATTTAAAAGGAAAAATCAAAGTACATGAACAAATCATAAGGATCTCATCCTGGTATAACTTCCACCGCGGCATGCAGCATGGCTCAAACATATCAAATCACATGGCATCGCGAGGGTCTCACCGTCAACTCTGAATCACAAGCCGAATACACATCATACCAAATGAAATCTTCCATTAACTCAGTTCTACCAATAAAATCGCAACACTTACTGACCTCTCACTCCGATAGAATATCAAATCACAAGTCGTAACCAATTACTCAGGAATCACATAAAACCTACAATATTAGACAACACGATTTCACTTCTAGTCTCGTAACTTTCAATAATGAATTAAAAAAATGATAGACACGTATATCACTCATAGAATCTCCAACGGGGAAAACAAATAAACATAATACTAAGTCATGAACTCACCCATAGATGGGACAACAAATAGGGGAACCTGATTCAAAATATGAATGGTGCCCCTCTGTAACAAATCAAAAGCATACCGGTGTGACATCATCTGGCGCAGTGGCCTCCAACCTACTATATGAGACACATCAACAGGTCGGGCCTTCCCCTCTTAGGCACTCTCTACTCGCCTGAATACTCCGATGTGACACACCTGTCCGGAGTCTATGACAATCTCTCACCCAGCGGCTGGTATCTCCACACTCGAAGCAACCTCTCCACTAACGTGGGTGTGAGAACTTTGTGGTACGGGTATTCTAACACCTATGAGCACCTGAAACACTGTGCGAAGCCTGAAGTGAAAACTAAACTGGCTGACCTACAAAACTTCTACCATGTCATACCCTGCCTCTAAAATAAGGACCAGTAGATCTCTCCGGTCTATAAGGCCTCCTCGCCTCCCTGTCCTCTCTCCTGATCTCGCCTGCACTCTCTCTCATGGCCCCTCCTGTCATCTCTCTCCCGATCCCACATGACCTCTACACGGTAAGCGACCCCTACCACCTGCTGAAACAAAACATCTGACTCTTACTCCCGAGCCATGCTGAACCGAATATTATGCCTGAGTACCTCAATGAATCTATGGACACACTCTCTATATGTGGAGACCAAAGCAGGTGCATGCCTGGCCAAATCACTGAATCTCACGGCATACTCTGATACTGACATAGTGCCCTAGCGCTGCCGCTCAAACTCTGCGCGCCATGCATCCCGAAGGGACTGAGGTACAAACTCTCTCAAGAACATCTCTGAAAACTGAACCCATGTAAGTGAAGCAGTATCGTCCGGGCTGCCCAACTCATATGCCCGCCACCACTGATAAGCCGCTCCCTTAAGCTGGAACGTAGTTAAAGCAACACCACTCATCTCAACAATACCCATAGTACGGAGAATGCGATGGCACTCATCCAGAAAATATTGTGCACTCTCTGAAGCCAAACCACTGAATGTAGGAGGGTCATATTTCTTGAACCTTGCAAGTCTAAGCTGCTTTCCTTTAGATGTTGTTGTCCTAACCACGGGATAAATTGGGATCGCAGGTTATGTCACCATGACACCTGGAACCTTACCAACTTGAACTCGCTGCTTTGGGGTATGGGCGGCGGGATTCTGGGCTCCTCCCTCTGTCTGTGAAGTAGTTGGTGCAACCGGAATAAACATCGCCTGAGCGAATGTACCAAACATGCTCTATCTGCGGCGCGTGCTCCTCTTCGGCCTCTGCCTCTGCCCCTAGTAACATCTGCTCCGGGGGCTACGTTATCAGCAACTGCAGCTTGTGTCCTCACCATCTGTGAGAGAATGGAATGATAAAAGTTCAAACTTCAAGATCAATGAACTCGCACGATAGGAATGAAGGAAGTGAAACTGTCCTAATATAATAGTTCTGAAGCCTCTCGAAGATAAGTACAAACGTCTCCGTACCGATCAGCAAGACTCTACTAAACTCGCTTATGACTCGTAGCACCTATGAACCTAGAGCTCTAATACCAACTTGTCACGACCTAATTTTCCCTCTGTTTGTCTATCATGATCGCATCTAGTCTTAGGGACTAGGTAAGCCTAACATTAATTGAAACAACAACATTATTTAAATAACATATGACAATTTGAAATAGAAATCTCTTAAAATTTACAATTCCAAAAATCGGTAGTATAAGTCATAAGGTCTACAGAGTATTTGCTAGACAACTTCTAAATACAACTGTCCAGAAATAAAAATAAACAGCGCAAAAAGAAAACTTGAAGGTGACTTTGAAGACTGCGAATGCAGCAACAGGTTTACCTTGAGTCTCCACAGCATCGACCCGCACAATTACTAACGAACAAATACCTGGATCTGCACAAAAATGTGTAGAAGTATAGTATGAGAACACCACAGCGGTGCCCAGAAATATCAAGACTAACCTCGGTAGAGTAGTGACGAGGAACAGTCAAGACACCCACTGATCTAATGAACTGACCAAGTATAAGTATAGGAACAACAGAAATATGATATCTACATAAAGACACTGCAATATGGCTCACAATACAGTAATTGCAATAAGAAAGGAAACAACAAGTATCAGCGGAATACCATAAAAATGACATAAAAAGTGAATGGAACACATCCTAAATCAGGAATCAAAAATACAACAAGGACAAGTAATAACTTATCAACTACAACCTCTTTTACATCAGGTTTTAGTCATCAAACTCCATGAGGTACCGAACCTCAAACAAATCGCAACTCACGGGTCTCAATACCAGAACCCTAACACTTGGCATCATATGCCCTCATAACACCTTATAACCACACTGATGACTCACGTGCCAATAGAGCCATTCTCACATAGAAAGAAAATAAACAAGGGTGAACATCCATACTCAACAATATCAAGAAAACCTCTTATCCGATAAGAGTGCTTAACTACATGTATGCTTATGCAAGTGTCCTAACACAGTCCATACCAGCAAATAAGTAAAAGGAAAAAGAACGGACAACATGTAGAATAGTTTCTCACAACTTTCACAAGATGAAGCTCACGCAGGTAAGTGTACCACTACATAAATGTCAACAATAACAAGAATAGTTTCTCGCCACATGTGCAATAATAAAGTAAGTACCCGCCTTGTCTCGCCACACGTGCATAACAATATTCCCACCTTATCTCGCCACATGCGCAACCCATATATATATATATCCAGCTTTGTCACATCACATGTGCAAATATCAATAGTAATAATGGCACAACAGAAACCTCGTGCGACCCCATAACAACAATCGCACGGCAGAAACCTCGTGCATCACAATAACAACAACTGCACGGCAGAAACCTCGTGCATCACAATAACAACAAGCGCATGGCAGAAATCTCGTGCATCACAATAACAACTGCTGCACAGAAGAAACCTCATGCATCACTACAATAAGTACAACATCAACAATGATAATAATATAAGGGTACGACAAATAAGTCAACTCAAAAATTCCTGAACTCAAAGAAACGGGGGAACTATGTCCCATGGAGTAGCCACAATAGAGAATGCCAGTCATAATAAGAACAGCTCAACAAGAAAGGAAATATTATGTAACAACGGTCCACAATGTACAGTTCGACAACGAGGGAGCTAACACATGACGAATAATACCAAATAAGGACAAATCAACTAAAATATAGGAAATCTAAGTTCTTTTAAGGTTGGGAAATTAAGAGATAGATACAACAACTCAATTAAGGATAAGCAGTATAAGCATAATCATTTGCCTAAATTAAGGATGAACAATTACCGAAGAGAAAATTATAATTTCAGATAAAGATAAGCAGTTAGGGAAAAGACAACACGGCAATAAAAGAGATACAATTTCAGTTAAGGCACATATGAATCAAATGAACAACAAAAGTGGATCATGAAGCAATTAATTCCAATTAAAGTAGGTAGAAGTGACACTAGAAATTAAGAAAAGTAATCATAACGAGAACAACTGCATATTTAGTGAATACAAAGACCTAAGAATCCCTAAAGGCCAATTTTCCACAAATAAGTCCGGGTACGTACTCGTCACCTCGTGTACACGGACTACAATTAGCATAGAAGTCTCAAATCCTAAAGGGTAGTTCCGCCACACGAAGTTAGGTAATATACTTACCTCAAAGAAGACAGACAAATACTCAAGAATGAACTTCTCGGGTGAAATGACCCCCGGACAGCTCAAATCTAATCAAAATAACTTCAAAGCAAAAATAAAACTCATAAGAGAATATTCCCGATCATAAAGCCTCAATCTTTAACAAAGTCTAAAAATCGGTCCAAAAGTCGATGCCCGGGGCCGCACCTCGGAAGCCGACAAATTTCACAAAATCCGAACACCCGTTCCGATACGAGTTCAACCATACTAAATCATCAAATTCGAATACCATTTCGTCCCTCAAATGATGATTTTTCATTTTGAAAGTTTTCTTCACAAATCACCATTTTCCCCAACTTAAAACACAAATTAAATGATAAAACTAAAAATAAAATCATGGAATATATTAAATTCTAGGTGAAGAATAATTACCCAATTGATTTGCTTGAAAAACTCACAAAGAATCGCACAAAACCGAGCTCTAGAACTGCAAAAATGGTGGAAATGGAAAACCCTCATAATAGAGTACTATTTATTCTACCAAGGTCTTAAAGCATCGCAAATGCGGAAGGGTGATCGCGTTAGCGAAGAAGAAAAATAAAGGCTGCCAGAAGACCCTTCGCGAATGTGAGCAAAGGGACGCGATGCAAAGCACAAGGGACAGGAACCTACGCGAACACGAAGAGGACACACGAACGCGAAGGGTAAATAATCAGCAGCACACAGGGCCTGGTTTCGACCACGTGAACGTGGAAGGAAGGATGCGGACGCGAAAAAGGAAAAAGGCAGACCTTTGCGAATGCGAGACCTTGAATGTGAACACGAAGAAAAAATATTCCCTCCTCAAAAATTACTCATCGTGAAGGCGGAGGAGCAGATGCGAACGCGAAGAAGAAAACTAGATGACAGATATCAGCAGTCTAAAAATAGAAGGAAATGGCCCGTAGCCCATCCGAAACACACCCGAGGCCCCCCGGGAACCCGTCCAAGCCTAAATCAGCTACTAACCTCAATTTTACAGTCCGGACATGCTCCTAAGTCTAAAATCATCCAACGGAGCTAACAGAACCAACGAAACTCCATTCTGTAGTTGTCTTCATACCGTTTTAGGGACCAAGTGTCCCAAATCACTCTGAATCATTCGATAACTGAATTCAACCACGTGTGCAAGTCAATACACATAATACAAAGCTACTCAGGGCCTTATGCTGCTGATCGAGACTTAAATACTCAAAATGACCGCCCGGATCGTTACATATAAATAAATAGATTTAGGGTTCAAGGGATGTCGTTACACTTGGTCAAACCATAGAAATAGGAGGCATGGGCTTCTCCTAGAAAGCCTTGACCGATGTATTGCTAACGAAACTTGTTTAGATTCATACCCATCAGTAAGCATAACACATCTGCCCAAAACATACTCCGACCACAACCCTCTTTTAATTAGGCTAACAAATCTTAGTACTGCTAATACAAAAGGTTGGAAAAGTATTGGTGTAATCATCCTGAGTTCACAAACGTAGTCAAAGATAGCTAGCAAAATAGAAAATTCAGTGACGCCATCACTAACTTTCAAACCAATAGTAAAAGTTGGAGAACAGAAAAATTTGGTGACATTTTCGCTAATAAAAAAAGTCTACTTTCTAGGATAAATGGGATCCAGAATTCACCGGACTACGCAACTAGCACCTTTGTTAGAAACGTGGAGCAAACCTTTCTAGTTGACTACAATAATATCATACATCTTGAGGAGGACCACTGGAAGCTTAGATCAAGAATCAATTGGCTCAATGGGGGCGATGCCAATATAAGGTTCTTCCACATATTTGTCCTCAGTAGACGTAGACATAACAACATATCCTTCTTTAAAGATGATAATGGTAATTGAATAACCGATCATCGTAGGATGATTGCTCACACACTTCATTATTTTCAAAACATTATCTATAAACCATACCCAAACGGATTGGAGAACAATTAAAAATACCACCAAATATTTTGCCAACGTTGATCTTTCACCACTAGATAGTCCCCTAGATACTCAAGAAATCATTTCTGTTGTCTATTCTTTCAAGCCTTATAAGGCCCTATGCCCCGATGGTATTCACCCATTTTTTTACCAAAGACATTGGGATATAGTAGGTACCTCAATTATCCAACTATGCCAAGAAATCTTGTAGAGCCAAAAATTCCTGAGAAAATGAATCATACATTACTGTGCCTCATGCCTAAATTCAAACATGCGAACAACCTCAAAAATTACCGACCCGTAGGTCTTTGTAATATTATCTACAAAATTATTACAAAAATCATTGTTAATAGCATTAAATACTACTTAAATGATCTCATCAGCCCATGCCAATCTAGTTTCCTAAAAGGCAGGAGAGCATGTGATAATGCTATAATTATTCAAGAATCCCTTAACCACTTCAAAACATGAAAGGGGCAAAAGACCATCTAATTATTACAATTAACCTAGAGAAAGCAATCGACGAAATCTAATGGTCATTTGTTTATAAGGCCCTAACGTTCTTTCGCTTCCCACCAAATATTACAAGCCTCTTCATGAGCTGCATCTCTACTAGCAAGATAGCAGTTCTAGTCAATGGATCCCAAACCAACTACTTTGAACCTACACGGGGTATCAGACAAGGTGACCCTATATCTCCATAGATATTCATATTATGCATGGAGTTATTGTCTATATATATCAACCACCATGTCGCTCTAACCCTATGGGATCCCATTAAAATTATCACCAGAGGCCCACTATTATCACATCTTTTCTATGGGGATGACCTAACACTAATGACACATGCCAATTAAAAAACTATTAACAACATTCACCACTCTCTATATGGGCAGAAGATAAACAATATGTAACGACCCAACTTGTCGTTTTAAGAATTAATGCCCCGTTTAGCGACTTAAGCTCTTGAGTAGCTCCGTAATATGTATTATTACCCGCATGTGTGGTCGAGTTTGGTTTTTGAAAGATTCGGAATTTAAGTAAAAGAACAATTCTCAGTTTGAAACTTAAAATAAAGAGAGTTGACCGGAGTTTGACTTTTGAGAAAACGACTCAGTAATGGAATTTTGATGCTGTCATTAGCTTTGTATGGAGATTTCAGACTTAGGCATGTGTCCGGATTTTGATTTGGAAGTATGTAGGACAATTCGACGGATATTGGCGAAAGTTGGAAATAATAAGTGGAAAAAGAGTCTTACTTGCACAACACCTACCTTTGAATGAGTATAACTCTCTTAATGTGAAGATACATTCCATGAATTTTTGTCCCTAAAGAATAGTCCTTCGAGTCTGGTTTCAAATGCATCAAACCATTTGTCATTTGGATATTTCTACAAAAGGTTTTAAACAAATTTCTACAATAAGGCAGTCAAGACAAGGAAGGTTTTGCTAACGGTTTAAGGCCTTCAATCGCGCCTCGGATCTCCAATTTTTGCTTGCGTACCCCAGATGGCTATGGATGAGGGTAACGCTGTGTAATCATGGTTTTATACTTATATGAAAGTTTGGAAGTGAATTGGGGTCTACATCATAGTAAGGTATCGAAGGATGGTAAGATGGAAAACAAGAAATATAGAAAGGATGCAACTAGGGAGCTCGTGTTAACTCGTACACCGTGCGGGTTTGAACGATCCATGACCCCCAGCCATTTCAATAAAATAGAAAAGTATTACCCCAGCACGTGAACGTGAACGAGAGCACGTGAATGTCCGCGCGATGCACGACGATGGACAAGCTAGGCCTGAAGCCTATCTAAAGACCATTTAGGTAGCTCACTTCTCCCACTCCTCTTGGCCAATTCTTGGAGCTCCTCTCCACTCTCTCAAGACCCCCAACTCCCCTATTCTTCAAGGTAAGCAAACCCCATTATCTTGGTGTGAAGTTCTATCATTTCTACACTAGTATTGATGAAATCTAAACATAAACTACTTAGTTATTCAAGAAATTTCTTCAAGAACTCAAAGGAGGGTTTTACAAGATCTCTTCCAAAAAGGTAAACCTACACTCTTAGACTTACATGTATGGATTTATTATGAGTATGTGATCACGAAATAAGTATTGACACTTATTGGATGGTGCTTGGGAGCCATAAATACCTAAACTAGATTATTGGGTGTTGTGGAGATTTTGTAATTAATTAATTAGCAACAATTGGGTGGATGTGAGTTCATTGATGATTTAAATGGTGCTAAAGAAGGTTGTTTGTAGACAAAGGATGGTTTAGTATCTCTTGTTGGTTGGAAGGAGGGATTGTTGGATGAAGAAACACCATTACTAGAGGTAGTAAAATGTTTTGTAATCTAGGTGTTTGATAAAATGCTTAAATTACCAAAAATATAGAAATTTGTTTACTAATATTGGTTCAATTTTGTTGCATTATTGTAGAATGAAATTTGTTTAGGTGGTGGACCATCATAGTATTTTTAAGAGGCGAATATCATATTTGAACCGTCCGGAGATGGGTTTACTCGCGAAGATCATTTAAAGCATTGACATAGTTTTGTCGAGGTAAGTGAAATGGAAAAAGCTGTGTACGCGAGGTGACGAGTACGTACTCGTGCTTATATGTGAAAAATTGATTGGGTTAAAGTCTTAGGCATATTGTGTAGTAAATTGGATAATTGTTGGCATTTATTAAATCATCCATTTGCCATGCCTCAATTCGTGTTTGTTGAATTTATTTTTATATGACAATTTGGTGTGGTTATTGCTTGTATATTTATGTGAATTCCGTGAGTTTGGTGATTTGATATTTCCTGGAAATTATTATATTATGAATTTTTTATATGAAAATAATTAAAGAAATAAGTTTAAACCGAGGCATTATATAATTATCAAGAGTTTGGATTATTGAAGGTGTTGCCCTATACTGAGTATTTTCCATCTCTGTTATTGTTTTGAGGTTTTATACACATTGGGTGGAGCCTTGGGCTATTTATTGTGAAATTAATTAATTTTGTTATATCTTTGGAATTAGTTGTGGCTATTGGGAAAATTGTGATATGAATTAATTTTGTTATGTTGCCATGATAATATTCCGTGTAAATTGTTCTATTATTTGAGTAATTATTTTGAAGATATAAGAGTGGCATTTCACTGTTATTTTGTGTGTTGGGATATTGTCAGGGCAGAGCAATAAGGGTGGCTATTGATATTGTCAGGGCAGAGGGATAAGGGAGGCTATTATAGGAGTGATAAGGGTGGCTATAGGATAGATAAGGGTGGCTATTGTCAGGGATGATATGTGATGGTGTGGGGTTATTGCGTTGGTACTTTTCATGTGATGTTGTGATTTTCCTTGTGTTTATTTTTATACCTTGTGCAATTTATCTTGTTGTTGGTAAATTGATAATAGTTTGATATATGTTGAAATTAGGAGCCTATGGTTATTGCCAGGCGGATTATGAAATGATATGTGGGCACAAGGTGCCGTGAGTAAATAATGATGATATTGGCACGTGAACTGTCCATGCAGTTGTGATATGAAATATGGTCACGAAGTGCCGTGAGTAAATAATGACGATATTAGCACGCGAATGATATAAAATGTGTGCACGAGATGCCGTGGAAATATGAAAGTGGGCTGACACCCGTATTTTATGATTTTGAAATGCTGTGTCACAGGGTGACTTTTATTCGAAAGAATTTTATTTGAAAGATATTTATTTGAAAGAATTATATTTGAAAGAGATTTATTTGAAAGTATTATATCCTGAATCAGTATAACTCTCATAATGTGAAGATACATTCCATGAATTTTTATCCCTAAATAATAGCCCTTCGAGTCTGGTTTCAAACGCATCAAACCATTTGTCATTTGGATATTTCTACAAGAGGTTTTAAACAAATTACTAAAATAAGGCACGCAAAACAAGGAAAGTTTTGCTAAGGGTTTAAGGCCTTAAATCACGCCTCGGATCTCCACTTTGTGCTTGCGTACCCCAGATGGCTGTGGATGAGGGTAACGTCGTGTAATCATATTTTCATACTTATATAAAAGTTTGGAAGTGAATTGGGGTCGACATCATAGCAAGGTATCGAAGGAGGGTAAGATGGAAAACAAGAAATATAGAAAGGATGCAATTGGGGAGCTCGTGTTAACTCGTACACCGCACGGGTTTGAACGATCCATGACCCCCAGCCATTTCAACAAAATAGCAAAGTATTGCCCCAGCATGCGCACGTGAACGAGAGCTCATGCATGTCCGCGCGATGCACGACGATGGACAAGCTAGGCCTGAAGCCTATCTAAAGACCATTTAGTTAGCTCACTGCTCCCACTCCTCTTGGCCGATTCATGGAGCTCCTCTCCACTCTCTCAAGACCCCCAACTCCCCTATTCTTCAAGGTAAGCAATCCTCATTATCTTGGTGTGAAATTCCATCATTTCTACACTAGTATTGATAAAATCTACCCATAAACTACTTAGCTCTTCAAGAAATTTCTTCAAGAACTCAAATGAGGGTTTTGCAAGATATCTTCCAAAAAGGTAAACCTACACCCTTATAATTACATGTATGGATTTATTATAAGTATGTGATCATGAAATAAGTATTGACACTTATTGGATGGTGCTTGGGAGCCATAAATACCTAAACTAGAATATTGGGTGTTGTGGAAATTTTGTAATTAATTAATTAGCAACAATTGGGTGGATGTCAGTTTATTGATGATTTTAATGGTGCTAAAGAAGGTTGTTTGTAGACAAAGGATGGTTTAGTATCTCTTGTTGCTGGCAATGAGGGATTGTTGGATGAAGAAACACTATTACTAGAGGTAGTAAAATGCTATGTACTCTAGGTGTTTGATAAAATGCCTAAATGACCAAAAATCTAGAAATTTGTTTACTAAAATTGGTGCAATTGTGTTGCATTATTGTAGATTGAAATTTGTTTAGGTGGTGGACCATCGTAGTATTATTAAGGGGAGAATTTCAGATTTGAGCGGTCCGGATGTGGCTTCACTCGCGAATATCATTTAAAGCATTGACTTAGTTTCATCGAGGTAAGTATCTTGCCTAACCTTGAGTGCGAGAATTACCCCTTAAACATCGAGTCTTATGTGCCATTTGTGAAATGTGAAAAGCCGTGTACGCGAGGTGATGAGTACGTACTTGGGCTTATATGTGCAAAATTGATTGGGTTAAAGTCTTAGGTATATTGTGTAGTAAATTGGATAATTGTTGTCATTTATTAAATCATCCATTTGCCATGCCTCAATTCGTGTTTGTTGAATTTGTTTTTATATGTCAATTTTATGTGGTTATTGCTTGTATATTTATGTGAATTCCATGAGTTTGGTGATTTGATATTTCCTTGAAATAATTATATTATGGATTTTCCATCTGCAAGTAATTAATGAAATAAATTTAAACCGAGGTGTTATATAATTATCAAGAATTTGGATTAATGAAGGTGTTGCCCTATACTGAGCATTTTCCATCTCTGTGGTTGTTTAGAGGTTTTATACACACTGTGTGGAGCCTTGGGCTATGTTTTGTGAAATTAATTGATTTTGTTATATCTTTGGAATTGATTGTGGCCATTGGGCAAATTGTGATATGGATTGATTTTGTTATGTGGCCGTGATAATATTCCGTGTAAATTGTTGTGTTATTTGAGTTATTATTTTGAGGATATAAGGGTGACATTTCACTGTTGTTATGTGTGTTGGAAAATTGTCAAGGCGGAGCGATAAAGGTGGCTATAGGAGAGATACGAGTGGCTATATGAGTGATAAGGGTGGCTATTGATATTGTCAAGGAGGAGGGTTAAAGGAGGCTATTATAGGAGTGATAAGGGTGGCTATAGGAGAGATAAGGATGGCTATAAGAGCGATATGGGTGGCTATTGATATTGTCAGGGCGGAGGGATAAGGGAGGCTATTATAGGAGTGATAAGGGTGGCTATAAGAGAGATAAGGGTAGCCATTGTCAGGGATGATATGTGATGATGCGAGGTTATTGCATTAGTAAATTTCATGTGATGTTGATTTTCCTTGTGTTTATTTTTATACGTTGTGCAATTTGCCTTGTTGTTGGTAAATTGATAATAGTTTGATATATGTTAAAATTGGGAGCCTGTGGTTATTGTCAAGTGAATTATGAAATGAATTGTGGGCACGAGGTGCCGTGAGTAAATAATGATAATATTGGCACGTGAATTGTCCGCACAGTTGTGATATGAAATATTGGCACGAAGTGTCGTGAGTAAATAATGATGATATTGCCACGTGAATTGTCCGTGCAGTTGTGATATAAAATGTGGGCACGAAGTGCCGTGGTTAAATGATGATGATATTTGGTACGTGAGTTGTCTGTGCGGTTGTGATAGAGAAATTTGCACGAGGTGTCGTGGAAATATGAAAGTGGGCTGAGACCCGTATTTTATGATTTTAAAATGTTGTGTCACAGCGTGACTTTTATTCGAAAAAAATTTATTTGAAAGATATTTACTTGAAGGAATTATATTTGAAAGTATTATATCCTAAAGATTTCTATTTGAAAAACATATATGCAAAAGATTTATATTGGAAGGACTTGATTAATTGGTTGTACTTGTATTCATTATTTATTGCGTAATATTTATGGTGTTCTTGTCGCCCTACTGTCTATATCACTGGTTGATTATTATTGCCATCATTGTTATTTGTTTCCTATTATTTATGTATATTATATTGCACATGTTATTAGACTAGTGAGTGTCTCGAATATACCTCGTTACTACTCCACTGAGGTTAGTCTTGATACTTACTTGGTACCGAACGTGGTGTAGTCATACTACACTTTTGCACATTTTTGTGCAGAGCCGGGTATTGGAGCTATCGAACTCGGACAAAGTTAATGTGTAATCGCAAGGATTCAAGGTAGAGCTGCTTGGTCGTCGCAGTCCCTTGAAGTCTTTCCATTTTATTGTACTGTTAATTATTAATCAAATAGTTTAGAGTATTCGATCCTTAAGATCATTCCATGTATTCAGTTTGAGTTCGTGACTCAGTATTTCCAGTCTTGGGAGTTTGTTTGAATATTTCCTCTGTTGGATTATATTTTAAAAAAATAGCTTGAATTGTTATTATAATCGACTTACCTAGTATTAGAGACTAAGTACTATCACGACGCTTATGGCGGAATTTTGGATCGTGACACAATACAAAATCAAAAATTCTTTTCTCAAACAACTGCTCACTTGCCATAAGAGAATACGGAGTTGAGTTGCTCAACATTAACCCAACCACATAGTTTGAAAATTACTTGGGATTCCCTATCCTCAACAACAAACCAAAGCCAGGCGATTTCCAATTTGTTATTGATAATATGCATCACAAGCTGTCAAATTGGAAATCAAGCTTCCTAAGTCTTGCGGGACGTAAAATTCTAGCAAAATATTCCCCCAACGCTATACCAAATCATAACATGCAATACATGTCCCTCCCCAAGAAGACTCAATAACAAATTGACAAAATCCAGGGTGACTTCATTTGGGGCACTACTTCTCATAACAAGAGAATCCACTACGTTGCCTGGGATGTGGTAACTCTCCCTAAAAATCTGGGGGTCTGGTAATTCATAAAGCAATCCATAAAAATGAAGATTCACTAGTAGGGTTAGCATGGAGATTATTCACCAACCATTCTACAATTTGTGCTAATACCCTAATCCAAAAATTCAGTAGGCGAGCTAATGCCAAGACCAACTCTTTCATTCGGAAAAATGTGTTGAAAGGGTGGGAAATTGTTACAAAAGGCATCACATGTGATGTTGGTAACGAAAAATGCATCCATTTCTATTATGGAAATTGGATCACCAACACTCCTAGTATCCGTTCGCTCATTCAAGGGCCCTTTTGTATCAACGACACTAACCTAACAGTCTCCCAGTTGTGGTACCACGACCAGTGGAACAGGTCACAAATCTCCTTTGAGCTACTAGAAAACATTACAGAAAAGATTTTATCCATTTCCCTTTCCAAGAACCCAATGGCCATGGACACCCTCATTTGGTCTCTAAACCCAAATGGCACCTTCTCCACACACTTTGTTTCTGCCTTTCTTCACCAACACCAACAAACAGATATTGACTATGAATGGATTTGGAAACTAAGTACCTTAAATAAAATAAAATTCTTCCTTCGGCAATGCTATCATAACACGCTTCCCATAAAGTTAGATCTTCATCAAATTGGAGTCACCAATGACTACCTGTGCCCAATAAGAAGAAACTATCACACATATCTTCCTACATTGTTTAGCTGCCCATACATTCTGGAGTAGCCTGGGAATTGATAATCAAACCCTCCCAAATGGAAAGCACTTGATGCTTTTGCTTAAGGATCTCCATATACTTACCAGCTACAACTATATAACTTGGGAAGATGTATTTCCTTTTGTACTATAGCAACTTTGGCTAAATAGAAACAACAACTGCTTTCACAACCTCTCCAAACCTCTAACCTACCAATTGGTCAAAACACGTACCATCGAATTCAAACTACTTGTAGAAAAAAAATACGAGCCCCCCATACAAAAAAACCATGTTCATCAAGTGGCAATCACAACCACCTCAGACATACTAATTAATTATAGATGGAACTATTTTGGATAGATATCATGCAGGGGCATTGGAGGAATTATTAGAAACACACAAGGTAACTGGGTAGTAGGCTTCAGTAAAGCAATCCGAGCCTACGCCCCTACACATGCAGAGTTACTAGCCCTCCAAGCAGGGTTAAAACTCGCAGATGATAGAAGATTAACTCCCATGGAAATAGAAATTGATTCCATCTAGATAATCCAGTTACTTGAGCATAATAGCTACCCAGCATATACTAACGTTTTCCTTTAATACAGGTGCTTATTGAAGAGATTGGGGAATCCAGTGATCCGGATAGTTACCACGAAGGGAACAAGGTGTAACGACTCGGCTGGTCGTTTCTAGAGTTATAGCCCCGTTTTCCCCATTTCTACTTTTTTTTGTGTTATTCAGCTATATTATGTTATATCGGGTTAGTTGGTTCAGGACCAGAGTGGTTTTAGAGTGAATTGAGACACTTAGTCTCTTAAGTATAAACTTAAGTTGGAAAAGTCAACCAGATGTTGACCTATGTGTAAACGATATCAGATTACAATTATGATGGTTCTGTTAGCTCTTTTAGGTGATTTTGAACTTAGGAGTGCATCCGGAATGTGATTCGGAGGTCCGTGATAGAATTAGACTTGAATTGGCAAAATTGGGAATTTGGCGATTTCGGTCGGCAGTAAAAAATTTGATATCGGGGTCGTAATAGAATTCCGGAAGATGGAGTAGGTTTATAGTGTCATTTGGGGCATTTGTACAAAATTTGAGGTCATTCGAACATGATTTGGTTGGCTTTGGCATCGGTTGTCGAATTTAGAAATTTAGAAGTTCTTAGGCTTGAATCCGAAGGTAATTTGGTGTTTGGATTTTGTTTTGAGTGATTGGAAGGTTCGACTAAGTTTGTAGGTTATTATATGACTTTTTGATATTGTTGGTTGAGATCCCGAGGTCCTCGGGGTTATTCCGGGTGGTTAACGGATGTGCCGAAGTTGGAATGCAGCTGAAGCTGCTGCTTCTGCTATTTCCGCACCTGCGGAAGGGGGAGTCACATGTGCGAGGTCGCAGGTGCGGATGGAAGGTGTGCAGATGCGAAGAAAAGGAGGTTGGTCAGTTTCCGCATGAGCGTAGTATGAGCGCGTAGGTGCGCTTTCGCAGGCGCGAGAATTTGCTGCGCATATGCGGAAAAATGTGAGGCCAAGGCTGGAGCGCAAGCACGAAGGGTTTGGCCGCACCTGCGAGCTCGCATGTGCGAGGCCTAGAGCATAGGTGTGGAAGCTGGCGAATTAAGTGGAGTTCATGGATGCGGCTCCTTGACTGCATGTGCGGTCCCGCAGGCGCAAAAAAAGAGCCCACATGTGCAAAAACCCTGGGCAGAAACCATAAATAGAACCCTTCGCGAATTTGATTCATTTCCACAATTTTCAAGTCGGTTTTTGGAGCTTTTAGAGTGATGTTTGAAGAGTGATTCGAGGGCTATCAGTAAGGTAAATTTCTAGAGCCCTAATACTCGTATATATGGTGAGTCCCCGTTGTTTAATCATGTAATTAGTGAAAATAAGGGGTTAGGGCTTGAAACATTTGGAGAGTAATTTAAGGATTTGAAGGACCAAACTATGTCGGATTTTGATAAATTTGATATGGTTAGACTCGTGAGTAAGTGAGATTTCTAGTTTTGTTAATTTTGTTGGATTTCAAGATATGGGCCCAGGGGCCGGGTTTGAGCCAATTTCGGGTTTTGGTTTAATTTTTGTAGCTTTTCTTCTAGAATTCATTCCATTAGTGTATATTGATGTTATTGTACTGATTGTGAATAGATTTGGAGCATTTGGAGGCCGAGTCCAGAGGCAAGAGCATTGCGAGGTAGAGATTTGACCGGTTTGAGGTAAGTAACGATTGTAAATCTAGTCCTGAGGGTATGAAACCCCAGATTTCGTATCATTCTACTATTTTGAAGTGACGCTCATGCTAGGTGACGAGCGTGTGGGCATGCACTGTTGGGGATTGTGACTTGGTCCGTCCCGTAGCAACTGTAAATTTTCATATTTTGTTGAAATTAAATGGTATGTATGTGTTTTTAGAAAGAGTTTCTGTTAATTGGGCCGAATGCCATGTTTAGGCCTTGTGCCAGTACTGTTTGGACCCTTGAGGGCCTTTTCTTACTATCCTCTCTCTGTTTTCGATTGAAAATCTATACTCAATCATGGTTATACCTATTTACTGCATAACTCAGTTTTATTACTCGATTTTTGATGCATATAGATGTTGTTATGGGCTGAGCACCCTGTTTTTATTGAAATGCCCGAGTGGCTTGAGAGGTTTATGACTGAGTGAGGCCGAGGGTATGATTTGTGAGGATATTTATGGGATCAGGCTACACGCCGTAGCATGTTGCATATTTATGAGATCGGGCTGCACGCCGCAACATGTTTGATTATGCCATGATTTGGCTTGATATAGCGCATAGGCTGACGGAGACCCTCCGGAGTCTGTACACACCCCCAGTGAGCGAAGGTACCTACTTAGTGCGTGTGTCGAGTGCCGAGTGCTGAGTGACTGGGAGGCATGAGTGATTTTGAGGTATGCCCTGGTGGCATGAGTGACTATGAGGTTTGCCCGAGGGGCTGTTTATGATTTCTTCATTTTTGCTCACCTTTGCATTTTTTCCTCTATTTGAAAGATGTTGAAGAATATCCTTAAATGATTTTTTTACTGGAACTGAGATTTCATGATATGAACGTTATATGCTTTAATACTCGTCACTACTGCTCAGTCTTTATTTATTGTTGTTACTTACTGAGTTGGCGTACTCACGTTACTCCATGCACCTTGTGTGCAGATCCATGTGTAGCTCGACACAGTAGCGGTTGTTGATTGTTCTGGTTGCAAATTTTCTCGGAGATAGCAAGGTAGTTGTTTGGCGATCATAGCCCCTGTTCTTCTCCCTCTTATCTTCCTCTAGTTGTATTTAGCTATTTTCCAGGCTGATTTAGCCTTGACATTGTTAGACAGATTGCAGTAGATGCTCATGACTAGTGACACCCTGAAGTCGGGCTTTTTCTTCCGCACTTTTATTTTTATTTGAACTCCTTTACGAAGGTTTTTATGTTAAATAACATTGAAATTATCTTTGAAATGAAAATATCGATTTATTTTGGAAATGAGTCAGCTTTCCAACTTCCAGGATAGGAGCAATCACGACTGGGGTTAGATTGGGTCGTGACAGATTGAGTCATGAACGGGTTTAGTAGAGTCTTGCGCATCCGTAAGGAGACGTCTGTACTTATCTTCGAGAGGCTGCAGAACCTTTAGGAAAATCCACATTCATGAATTCTTGTCGTGCGAATCTGTTGATTCTAGTAACTAAACATTTGTTGTTTCAATCTCTCACAGATGGTGAGGACTCGTGCTACCGGTCAAAGGGCCAGTCACCACTACCACCAGCCATGGCCATTAGAGGCCGAGGCTGTAGTAGAGGCCATGGTAGGGGCAGAGGTATAGCCTGTACAACAGCTGAGGCAGTACCTGCAGATCCACCGGTTATCCCAGATCAGGACCAGGTTCCATTTGTTGATGCACCAGCTCAGGCACCATCTGTGCTTATTGTGATTCCAGGCCTTAAGGAGGCTAGCTCGGATTCTGACAGCATGTACCGGCCTTGCTCAGGCGGTCTCTATTTCGACGGCCGTAGCCACTTCTCAAGCTAGGGGAGGCACTAAGACTCCCATTGCTAGCACACCCGAGAAGGTTATTCAGGGACTTCAGACACCAGAGGTACCACCAGCCCAGCCGGTTGCAGTTTCTCAGGATTATGTGGTTCCTGCTATGCGTGAGGTTGATCAACATAGGTTGGAGAGGTTTTAGAGACTCCGACCACCACCTTTTAGTGGCATAGAGAGAGAGGATGCTCAGGAATTTTTGGACAGGTGTCAGAGGATACTCCGTACTTCTGGTATTCTGGAGACTTGTGGGGTCTTATTAGCTACCTTTCAGTTATCTGGGGCTGCACTCAGATGGTGAGAGACTTACGGGAGGCATAGGCCTGTTGGGGCAGCAACCCTTACTTGGCAGCAGTTCTCCGTGGTCTTTTTGGAGAAGTTCGTGCCTCGATCCCGCAGAGAGGAACTACCCTGACAGTTTGAGCAGCTTTGCCAGGGTGATATGTCTGTGACACAGTATGAGATGCGGTTCTCCGAGTTGGCCCGTCATGTGTTGTGGTTGGTTCCACCGGATAGGGAGAGGACCATGAGGTTTATTGATGGTCTCACTTATCTACTACAGTTGCTCATGACCAGAGAGAGGGTTTCAGGTGCTACTTTTGATGAGGTTGGCGACATTGCTCGACAGATTCAGATGGTTTGCGATTAGGAGAGGGTTGAGAGGGAGTCCAAGAGGCCTCGTGGTCAGGGTGGATTCAGTAGAGCTCCTTTTATGGGTCAGTTCTAGCACGGTAGAGGTCGTTATTGCAGACAAGCTCAGTCAGCTCGGCCATTTCATCAGGGTGCATCATCTGTCCATAGTTCTTATAGTTCTCATCAGGGCCACTTATCACTTAGTGCCCTTCTAGCTTAGAGTTCGTCCCGTGATCTACCTTTTCAGGGTTCTTCCATGCCAGGTTCTTCTACCAGTCATCCCGGTGCTATGGGCTCCCTTCAGTTTCTGCCACCAGCACCAGGGAGTTGTTTTGAGTGTGGGGAGCTTGGGAATATGTGGAGTAATTGTCCTCGTCATCATGAAGGTCTATCTCAGTATAGGAGTCATCCTCCGACTTCACTACCAGTTACCTCACCACCCGCCCAGTCAGCTCGGGGTGGAGGTCAGACAGCTAGGGGTTGCCCTAGAAGGGGGAGGCAGATCAGGGGTGGCCAGGCTCGTTTCTATGCCCTCCCTGCCAGACCAGATGCTATTGCTTCAGATGCTGTGATTACATGTATTGTCTCAGTTTGTCACAAAGATGCCTTAGTGTTATATGACCCTGGTTCAATGTATTCATATGTTTCCTCGCATTTCGCCCATTTTCTGGATATGCCCCGTGAGTCTTTAGTTTCATCTGTACATGTATCTACTCCTGTGGGCGATACTATTATTGTGGACCACGTATATCGGTCATGTATGGTGACTATTGGGGGTCTAGAGACCCAAGTGGACCTTTTACTGCTCAGTATGGTCGAATTTGATGTGATATTAGGTATGGATTGGTTATCTACATGTCATGCTATTATGGATTGTCATGCTAACACGGTGACGTTGGTTATGACGGGAATTCTAAGGGTTGAGTATAGCGTTTCAGTAGATTATGTACCAAGTAGGGTGATTTCATATTTGAAGGCTCAGCGTATGGTTGAGAAGGGTTGCCTATCTTATTTGGCTTTTGTGAGGGATGTTAGTGTAGAGAATCATGTCATTGATTCTATTCCGGTGGTACGTGATTTTTCGGATGTGTTTCCTGCAGACTTGCCGGGCATGCCGCCTGACAGGGATATTAACTTTGGTATTGATTTGGTGTCAGGCACTCAACCCATTTCTATTCCACCGTATCGTATGGCACCGACGGAGTTGAAGGAATTGAAAGAACAGCTTCAGGAACTCTTTGATAAGGGGTTTATTCGACATAGTGTGTCACCTTGTGGTGCATCGATTCTATTTGTGAAGAAGAAGGATAGTTCCATGAGAATGTGTATTGATTACAGGCAGTTGAACAAGGTCACAGTCAAGAACAAATATCCTTTGCCTTGTATTGATGATTTATTCGACCAGCTTCGGGGAGCGAGTGTGTTCTCCAAGATTGATTTGAGGTCCGGTTTCCACCAGCTGAAGTTTCGGGATTCGGATATTCTTCAGATAGCTTTGAGGACCCGATATGGCCATTATGAGTTCTTGGTGATGTCTTTTGGGCTGACCAATGCCCCAGCTGCATTCATGCATTTGATGAATAGTGTATTCCAGCCCTATTTGGACTAATGCGTCGTTGTATTCATTGATGACATCCTGGTGTACTCTCGTAGCCAGGAGGAGCACGCTCAGTATTTGAAGATTATATTACAGAGATTGAGTGAGGAGAAGTTTTATGCAAAGTTCTCCAAATGTGAGTTTTGGCTCAGTTCAGTAGCATTCTTGGGGCACGTGGTGTCCAGTGAGGGTATTCCGGTGCACCCGAAGAAGATAGAGGCGGTGCAGAGTTGGTCCAGACTGTCCTCAGCCACGGAGATTAGGAGATTTCTTGGTTTGGCGGGTTATTACTTTGTGGATGGATTTTCATCTATTGCATCGTCCTTGACCAAATTAACCCAATGGTCGGGTGAGTGTGAGGAGAGCTTTCAGAAGCTCAAGACTTCTTTGACCACAACTCCAATATTAGTTCTGCCATCATCTTCAAGTTCTTACACTGTGTATTGTGATGCCTCGAGGATAGGCATTGGTTATGTTTTGATGCAGTAGGGTAGGGTGATCGCCTATGCCTCGCGACAGTTGAAGACCCGTGAGAAGAACTATCATGTCCATGATCTTGAGTTAGCAGCCATTGTTCATGCCTTGAAGATTTGGCGTCATTATTTGTATGGGGTTCATTGTGAGATCTATACTGATCACTGGAGTCTGCAGCATCTGTTCAAGCAGAAGGATCTTAATTTGCGTCAGCGGAGATGGTTGGAGCTTCTTAAGGACTATGATATCAGTATCTTGTACCATCCGGGGAAGGCCAATGTGGTGGCCGATGCTTTGAGTTGCCGGGCAGAGAGTTTGGGGAGTTTAGCATATCTTCCAGCAGCAGAGAGACCTTTGGCATTGGATGTACAAGCCTTAGCGGGCCAGCTTGTCAGATTGGATATTTCGGAGCCTAGTCGGGTATTGGCTTGTGTGGTCTCCGGGTCTTCTCTTTAAGACCGTATCAGGGAGTGTTAGTATGATGATCCCCACATGCTCGTTCTTCAGGATAGGGTTCGAAGAGGTCATGCTAGGGATGTGACTATTGGTGATGATGTCGTGATGAGAATGTAGGGCTGGATATGTGTGCCTAATATAGATAGGATTCGAGAGTTGATTCTTGAGGAGGCTCATAGCTCGCGGTATTCCATCCATCCGGGTGCCGCGAAGATGTACCAAGATTTGAGGCAGCACTATTCATGGAGGCGGATGAAGAAGTATATAGTTGGGTTTGTGGCTCAGTGTCTCAAATGTCAACAGGTTAAGTGTGAGCATCAGAGACCGGGTGGCTTGCTTATGAGATTGGAGATCCCAGAGTGGAAGTGGGAGCAGATCACCATGGACTTTGTAGTTGGGCTCCCACGGACTTCGAGGAAGTTCGATGTTATTTGTGTTATTGTGGATCTGCTGACCAAGTCTGTGCACTTCATTCCAGTTGGTACTACTTACTCTTCAGAGCGGTTGGCTGAGATTTACATCCGAGAGAACGTTCGCCTGCATTGTGTCCCAGTTTCCATCATTTCAGATAGGGGTACTCAGTTCACATCGCAGTTTTGGTACTAAGGTTGAGTTGAGCACAGCTTTTCACCCTGAGACGGACGAGCAGTCCGAGCGCACTATTCAGATATTAGAGGACATGTTGCGTGCTTGTGTCATTGACTTTGGGGGTTCATAGGACCAGGTTCTGCCACTCGCTGAGTTTGCATATAACAATAGTTATCAGTCGAGTATTCATATGGCTCCGTACGAGGCTTTATATGGGAGGAGGTGTAGATCTCTGGTTGTATGGTTTGAGCCGGGTGAGGCTAGGCTCTTAGGTACAGACTTGGTCCAGGACGCATTAGATAAGGTGAAATTGATTCAAGAGCGGCTTTGGATGACGCAGTCTAGGCAGAAGAGCTACGTAGATAGGAAGGTCCGTGATGTATCTTTTATGGTTGCGGAGAATGTTTTGCTGAAGGTATCACACATGAATGGTGTTATGAGGTTCGGTAAGAGGGGTAAGTTGATCCCCTGGTTCATTGGGCCTTTTGATGTGCTTCAGAATATAGGGGAGGCGTCTTATAAGCTTGCCTTTCCACCCAGCTTGTCGAGTGTGCATCTAGTGTTTCATGTTTCCATGCTCCAGAAGTATATCGGAGATCCGTCCCATGTTTTGGATTTCAGCACGGTTCAGTTTGAGGGTAATATGACTTACGATGTGGAGCCAGTGGCTATTTTGGATATATCTTTAGTGAAGGTTCAATGGAGAGGTTAGCTTATGGAGGAGGCCACCTGGGAGACTAAGCGGGAGATGCGGAGCAGAGATCCACGCCTATTCAAGACTCCAGGTGTGTTTCTAGACCCGTTCGAGGACGAATTGATGTTTAAGAGGGGGAGATTGTAAAGACCTGGCCGGTCGTTTCGAGAGTTATAGACCCGTTTTATTCATTTCTACTTCTTTTTGTGTTATTCAGCTATATTATGTTATATCGGGTTAGTTGGTTCGCGACCGGAGTGGTTTCAAAGTGAATTGAGACGCTTAGTCTCTTAAGTAGAAACTTAAGTTGGAAAAGTCAACCGGATGTTGACCTATGTGTAAACAATCTCGGATTTGAATTTTGATAGTTCCATTAGGTTATTTTGGACTTAGGAGTGCGTCCGAAATGTGATTTGGAGGTCTGTGGTAGAATTAGACTTGAATTGGCGAAATTGAAAATTTGGCGATTTCGGTCGGCAGTGGAAAATTTGATATCGGGGTCGGAATGGAATTCCGGAAGTTGGAGAAGATTTGTAGTATCATTTGTGACGTGTGTGCAAAATATGAGGTCATTCGGACGTGGTTTGGTTAGTTTCGACATCGGTTGCCGAATTTGGAAATTTAGAAGTTCTTAGGCTTGAATCCGAAGGTAATTTGGTGTTTGGATGTTGTTTTGAGTGATTCGAAGGTTCGACTAAGTTTGTAGGTTGTTATATGACTTGTTGGTATTTTTGGTTGAGGTCCCAAGGGCCTCGGGGTGATTCCGGGTGGTTAACAGATCTGTCGAAGTTGGAATGCAGCTTAAGCTGCTGCTTCTGCTATTTCTGCAGCTGCCGAAGGGGGAGTCGCATGTGCAAGTTCGAAGGCGCGGAGGGAAGTTGGTCAGTTTTCGCATAAGCGGAGTAGGAGCGCGCAGGTGCGCTTTCGCAGGCGCGAGAATTTGCTGAGCAGATGCGGAAAAATGTGAGGCCAAGGCTGGAGCGCAGGCACAAAGGATTTGGCCGCACCTGTGAGCCCGCATGTGCGAGGCCTGGAGCGCATGTGCGGAAGCTGGGAAATTAAGTGGATTTAGCGGATGCGGCACCTTGACCGCGTGTACAGTCCCGCAGGCGTGGAAAAAGAGCCCGCAGGTACGAAAATCCTGGGCATAAACCATAAACAAAACCCTTCGCGAATTTGGTTCATTTCCACCATTTTCAAGTCGGTTTTTGGAGCTTATGGAGTGATATTTGAAGGGTGATGCAAGGTCTATCAGTGAGGTAAGTTGCTTGAGCCCTGATACTCATATATATGGTGATTTTCTGTTGTTTAATCATGTAATTAGTGAAAATGAGGGGTTAGGGCGTGGAATTTGGTATGGTTAGACTCGTGAGTAAGTGATCTTTCTAGTGCTGTGAATTTTGTCGAATTTTGAGACGTGGGACTGGGGGCCGGGTTTGAGCCAATTTCGGGTTTTGGTTTAATTTTTGTAGCTTTTCTTGTAGAATTCATTTCATTAGTGTATATTGATGGTATTGTACTCATTCTGAATAGACTTGGAGCATTTGGAGTTCGAGTCGTGAGGCAAGAGAATTGTGGGGTAGAGATTTGACCGGTTTGAGGTAAGTATCGCTTGTAAATCTAGTCCTGAGGGTATGAAACCCCGAATTTTATATCATTCTACTATTTTGAAGTGACACACATGCTAGGTGACGGGTGTGTGAGCATGCACTGTTGGGGATTGTGACTTGGTCCGTCCCATAGCAACTGTGAAGTTGCATATATTGTGGAAATTATATGGTACTTATGTGTTTTTAGAAATAGTTTCCGTTAATTGGGCTGAATGCCATGTTTGGGCCTTGTGACAGTACAGTTTGGATCCTTAGGGGCCTTGTCTTACTATCCTCTCACTGTTTTCGATTGAAAATCTATACTCAGTCATAGCTATACCTGTTTAAATGTTATTTTGGGCTGAGCATCCTGTTTTTACTGAAATGCTCGAGTGGCTTGAGAGGTTTATGACTGAGTGAGGACGAGGGCCTGATTTGTGAGGATATTCATGGGATCGTGCTGCACGCCGAAACATGTTGCATATTTATGGGATTGGTCTGCACGCCGCAACATGTTTGATATAGGGCGTGGCCCTGAGTGATTATGCCATGATTTGGCTTGATATAGCGCTTGTGGTGAAGGTTCCCCTCCGGAGTCTGTCCACACCCCCAGTGAGCGAAGGTACCTACTGAGTGCGAGTGCCGAGTGTTGAGTGTCTGGGAGGCATGAGTGATTGTGAGGTATGCCCGAGTGGCACAAGTGACTGTGAGGTTTGCCCGAGGGGCTGTTTATGATTTCTTCATTTTTGCTCAGCTTTGCATTTTTTCCTCTCTTTGACAGTTGTTGAAAATTATCCTTAAATGAGTTTTTTACTAGAACTGAGATTTCATGATATAAACGTTATATGCTTTATTTCTCGTCACTACTGCTCAGTCTTTCTTTATTGTTGTTACTTACTGAGTTGGCGTACTCACGTTACTCCCTGCACCTTGTGTGCAGATCCAGGTGTAGCTGGACACGGTAGCGGTTGTTGATTATTCTAGTTGAAGATTTTCTCGGAGATAGCAAGGTAGCTGTTTGGCGATCGCAGCTCCTGCTCTTCTCCCTCTTATCTTCCTCTAGTTGTATTTAGCTATTTTGCTGAGTTAGCCTTGAGATTGTTAGACAGATTGTAGTAGATGCTCATGACTAGTGACACCCCGATGTCGGACTTTTCCTTCCTCACTTTTATTTTGATTTGAACTCCTTTACGAAGGTTTTTATGTTAAATAACATTGCAATTATCTTTGAAATGAAAATATCGGTTTGTTTTGGAAATGAGTAGACTTGCCTAGTTCCACGACAGGTGCCATCACGACTGGGTTAGATTGGGTCGTGACACAAGGTGGCACACGTTTTGAGTAAATTAGGCTCCAAACAACCACCTCTTGCTGGCGCAAATATTTTGTTCACCCCCAGATCTTGTCAAGACAATCATCCAAGAGGACAAATATGGACTAGCTACTACTAGACTTATATCAAATTCAATATGTAACAAACGGGCAATGTTTGGAAACTTAAGTGTTATTCCTACTAATATTACTAGTGATGTAATGCCACCTTAGTAGTTTATTAATAAAATATCCGTTTCTCCAAATAAAAAATATTCTCTAACAAAAAACAAAAACAATAATTAGAATGATAAAGATGAAATTTATTGGAGATCGTCACATTTAGTGTGGATAATACCCAAATCAATTTCTCGTCAGTTAATGATTTAAATAATAGTACTTAATATTTTTTTTCTTTAATAATGAATTTCTTGCATTTATGCCTTTTGCGTTACTTCTCAAATGATACAGTATTTTCTCCTTAATCCTAACTGCCATCGTCTCATGCGTTAATTAATTGGCTTCTAATGTGATTCCTCTTATAATTATTATGTTTCGTTTTGCTTCATCTATATATCTTTGTTATTTATTACCAAAACACAAACCATCTGAAAATGAGGTAAAATTCTATTCTATTTCATTGAAATTTTGTAAAATAGTATAAATTCTCGTTGCTGAGATATGCGTCAAATAAATAGGAAAAAACAAATACTGGATTAAATTCATGTTAGGCAACGCATAAAAAAGTTTGCTTATTCTTTACTTAATTTCCCTTTTTAGATTATTGAACGCAAAATTTCTTAAAACTCAAAAAATACCTCCTTGTATCTTAAAAAAAGAATGAGTTAAATTATATGTAATGACAATATGAAATACCCTTTTTACATAACCATTGAAGTTCAACTTATTATAAATTAGCTACAATTTTTTCTAGTTATTAAATATTGTTTACCATAGAAAGTTACATGTAATTATCATATAAGTAAATTGACTGTGCAAATATTTTTGCAGCTCCAGCTTAGCGTTGGTCACATTAGCTTTTCTTCTGTTTATTACTTCAGTTGTTTCAACTCGGGACCTCAACCCTACTCGTCACCTCGATGAGTTCATCAACATGTCCCTCTGTTTTATTTTATATAATACTCTTCTTTTTTCGTCTTTTCAAAAGAATGACATCTTTTAATATTTAAAAACTATTTAATTTTAAATTTTTTATTAAATCAATAATCTGTGGAAGATATCCAATAGGAAAAATGACACCGTATAGTTGCTCTAAAAAATAATAGCTAAAAAGTATATTTTTTTTTTCAAATATGCATTTCTATATGTTATAAAAATACTTAAATGTTATAAAGTTTTGCGGCTATGAATATAAATAATTTCGGTCACGGGCTAAAAGTAATTTTTGCTCTATCTAATATCCAAGATTCAAAATTGTTCCGTTTGACTTTTAAGTTTCTTAATACTAAAGTCATTTGAAAGTTTTAGTGAATTTTCATAAAAATGTATCAATATATGCTTCCAGGGGCAGCTGAAGGGTAAGGCTAGACCCCAAAATTAGAACGCCCCAAAAATATTAGGAGTTTACTATATTATTAATTATTTTATATATCTTACAATTTATTTTATATAAAAGTTATTAATAAGAGATTTCAAGTTTAAGCAATTTATTTATTTTGTTGAGGTTGTACAAGACGAATTAGCAAATAACAATAAATTTTCTCTTAGTAGTTAGCATATTTATCTTCCTCTTCAATTTTAATTTTTCCTCCTCTAAGTTCATTTATTTGTTTTCATATTTTTGACTTATTTTCTGACTTTAACTTATTGTCTCTGACTTAGCTACTTTATATTTAGTCATATTTTCATTTATCTTTAGATCAAAAGGCAAATTCAATTGTGTCTTATTATTATATGGATTTTACGAAATAAACTTAGGAGGCCACTTAGTGTAGCTTGGCTTTAGTTTAGTGGGGTTTCTAAGGCTTCATTTCTTGTTCCAAATTGATTTTCCATTTCAATTATTTTCAAATGCTTATCGTACAAATATATTTACACAATGTATTTTTACCAAAAAGAAAAAAATATTTTCTCCATTTATATTTATGTGATTTACTTTTTTCATCTGTTTTAGAAAAAATACCTTTCACCACTCATTTTACCCTTAATGAATTCTCTTATAAAAATAACTTGGCATGTTTAATTAAGACCACTAGATTCAAAGGCTAATTTGGTAAGTATGTTATAGATCATACACACATTTAGTTGAAGGTCGTGTGATTTAAAAGTCCATTTTTTATTCTTGAACTCGTACACAGTAAAAACAAGACATATAAAATAAAATAGGGCGAGTACTACTTATACATGTATTTGCTTCTTCTTTTTTTTTTTTGCGAAACACTGTCAGATGACCTTCTGCAGCAAGGCATCTAATTTTTGGGCTAATTTATTCTTGTAAATATTTTGTAGCACCTCAAGCAATGTTTAGTCTAGTACAAGAAAAGAAGCCTCTACCAAGTAGAGCAGTGCCAATTTTTCCAAAGGTACCAAAGGAGCCACCACCATCACCACTACCATCTATGCCAAAGGATTTGATATTGCCCTTACCACCAAATATGGATGATATTCCAGTTCTAAATTCAACCAGTCACATCTCCATCTTGAAGAATTAACCCAGATAGCCGGTCATCCAGCCACTTAAACTAAGAACAACTGGTGGAGTTATAATACATACATAATTTATGTATTATATGTGTATAATTATGTATAATTTATGTATATGGCTAAAAAAAATAATGAATATGAGCGGCTATTTGTGTAAAGATCCCTTACACCTTCTCATAATATTAGACTGAGCTTCTTGTTTTCGGTCCATCTTCGTAGCAATCCAATTTTTATGTCCAGTCTAGCCCATATACTCGAAGATGAAGTAGAAACGACATCATGTAGAGTTGCCCGTGAATTCCGTTTTCCTTTTCTGTTTTCGGAACATAAATCCTAGAGTTGTCCTTAAATTCAGATTTTTAATTTTAATTTTCAAGATAAAATAAGTATTGATTAATCCCTAAATAGCAGTACTAAGAACAGATGTTTGTATACTTATGTTACTTTTTAGATTCTGGTCCAGCTTGTTTTTATTATTATTCTTCGTAATAATTTTGACAATATAGTTTTAGGGAAGAGCATTTTTTCGGATTAGCATGTTCTCGCCAAAAACATTGTTGAACATGTTATGTTTTTGATCGCATTTCTAGCCTTCGGAATATAGCGAATTCTCAGCAACGTTTGGAATTAACAAAACATATTCTCAATGTAATTGTGTACAACTTATCTTAATGATCATTGTGAATTCAAAATAGATATACGCCGCAATCTGATAGAGTGAGAAACTCTACATTCTCTGTAACATCTACGCAAAATTCACCAAACTACCAATGAATCCAACTATGGAGAAACTACAAAAAGAAGAACAAAAAAAATACCAGATACCTCCCAAACTACCATATATCAATAGTACAAGTATTAATAATGAACCTAACCAATAGTCTTCTTTCAAAGAAAAACTCCTCTCAACCGGATATATGATGAACATTGACCTGTCAAAAGATGCAATAACAAAGGAGCTACAATCCCCACTAGATGCAAGCATGGATATAGCCACAGAAAAACTCTCTCAAGGCATAAGGTCGATCCAACTCACAGAGGAAGACAAAAATCGCAAGTACCAACCATAGAAGCACTCGCTGATCATTAAGCTTATAAGAAAAATAATCCAACATCAATACCTAAAAAGGAAAATACAAGAATTATGGAAACCATCAAAAAACTTTCCAGTGATTGACCTTGGGTCTGACTATTTTATTGTGAAATTCAACAAAGAGGAAAAAATGATCAGAGTACTTCAAAATAGGGCATGGTTTGTGTTGAGCAATAAGAGTGTGAAAGCAAAGTTCAAGTTGTAGTTACAACATTCCAGCTACGATCAAACTCATCTTAAGTTAGTTAAGATATTACATATGTTTGTGTAATATTTGGTTAGTTAGTTAGTTATAACTATAAATACACTATACATGTTGGAGGTAAGAACAATTTTTTCATTTCCTTCTTTCTCAGAAATACAGAGCATTTCTGCTTTCTCTCAACTGTGATCTTCTTCTCCTTCGTCGTCTCTCTAGCTGCAAACTCCATTTCCATGGAAGTTATCATGGTATCAGAGCATGTAACGCTAATCGGTGGCACTCAAGAACTCAGTTGTCTTCATTAGTTTCTCTAATTCACTCAATTAAGTGAGTGAATTGTCGTGAGGGAACTCTAATTGAAGCTAGGGCTTGTTTTTTGTTGTTCACTCATTAATTCAGCTAGATATGGCAATTGAAGATGTAATTCATGGTACTACTTATGCAAATGCTACTGGAACTTTAAATCCAATGAATGCTACAATTGGAGGAATTGTCTTCCCTACAATCGATAATAATCACCCCTTGTACTTGCAGCCAACTGACACACCGGGTAGTTCTCTGATCTCTTTTTAACTTGTTGGATCTGAAAACTTACCTCAAGAAATGTCTCGAAAATGCTCTCAAATTTCGCCCTAACCCGAGTTTGAAAAGCCAAAAGTGAAACAAATCGCGAAGCCCTTTGGTTTTAATCACTGCCTAGGTAATTCCCCACCTGTGGAACCTCGGCTCGCACCTGCGGGTGCGCTTGTGCGGAAAATGTGCGCATCTGCGCAACTCACTTTCCCCCGTTGCCTTCGCACCTGCGACAAAAGGGCCACACCTGCACGCTCGCGACTGCGGACATCCTTTCCGCTTCTGTGCATCTTGCGCATTTGCGGACAGCCTTGCGCATTTGCGGGCATCGCAGATGCGGAACTTCCTCGCACCTGCGACCCCAGGCCAACTCTCGACTTCTCGCATCTGCGCTTCCATCTTCGCATGTGAGGCTCGCACACCTGCGGTCTCTTTTCCGTAGGTGTGAAACACCAGAACCAGCAAAGATCAGAAATTCCTCTAAGTCCAAGCTTTCACCCGTTAAGCATCCGAAACATACCCGAGGCCCCCGGGACCCTAACCAAACATGTCAACCAATCCTAAAATACCATACGAACATAGTCGAGACTGCAAACCACATCGAACAACACCAAAATCATGAATTAAGCACGGATTCAAGCCTAATGACACTACGAACCTACAGCCACTTTCGGAATTCCATTCCGAGCTCGATATCAAAATTTTCACTATCGGCCGAAATCACCGAAAAACTAACTTTCGCTAATTCAAGCCTAAATCTACTACAGACCTCCAAACCACATTCTGGACATGTTCCTAACCCCAAAATCATTCAACAGAGCTAACAGAGTCGACGAAATTCCATTCCGAATCCGTCTTTATATAGTTCCAGCTACGCTAAAAACTCTAAGGCTTAAACTCACAACTAGGGACTAAGTGTCCCAAAACTCTCAGAATCTCATAACCAATCACTCCGTCAAGTCCCAAAAGTAGAAACAAATATGGGGAAAGCAGATATTAGGGGATCGGGGCTGTAAATTTTAAAACGATCGGCCGGGTCGTTACATCCTCTCCCTCTTAAAACAATCATTTATCCTCAAACGAGTATATAGATATACCTGAAACTGTGAAAAGATGAGGGTACTGGCTACGCATATCCTGCTCGGTCTCCTAAGTCGCCTCCTCGACCGGCTGACCTCTCCACTGGACCTTTACTGAAGTAATAATCTTTGACCTTGACTTGCCTGTCCAAAATGGCTATTGGCTCCTCAACATAAGATAGATCTTTGTTCAACTGGATTGAGCTGAAATCCAATACATGAGTCGGATCACCGTGATACTTCCGAATCATACACACGTGGAATACCAGGTGAACTCCTGCTAGGCTGGGAGGAAAGGCAAGTTCATAAGCAACCTCGGCAACTCACCGCAATATCTCAAAAGTACCAATGAACCTCAGGCTCAACTTTCCCTTATTCCCGAACCTCATGATGCCCTTCATAGGTGATACCCGAAGCAAGACCCGGTCGCCAACCATAAATGCCAAGTCACGAACCTTCCGGTCTGCATAACTCTTCTCCCTGGACTGGGCTGTGCGAAGTCTCTCCTAAACCACCTTCACATTATCCAGGGCATCCTGGACCAAGTCTGTACCCAACAGTCGGGCCTCGCCCGGCTCAAACCATCCCACTGGGGACCGACACAACCTATCATACAAAGCCTCATACGTTGCCATCTGAATACTGGACTGGTAACTGTTGTTGTAGGCAAACTCTGCAAGTGGAAAGTATTGGTCCCATGACCCTCCGAACTCCATCACACAGGCACAGAGCATATCCTTAAGAATCTGAATCGTGCGCTTCGACTACTCGTCCGTCTGAGGGTGAAAGGTTGTGCTCAATTCAACCCTAGTACCCAACTCCTGTTGTACGACTCTCCAAAACCGGGATGTGAACTGTGTACCTCTGTCTTAAATAATGGATATTGGAATACCATGAAGGCGGACAATCTCTCTGATATAAATCTCAGCCAATCTATCTGAAGAGTATGTAGTCAACACTGGAATGAAATGGGCTGACTTGGTCAGAGGATCCACGATCACACAAATATCATCGAACTTTCTCAATGTCCGAGGAAGGCCAACCACAAAGTCCATGGTGATCTGATCCTACTTCCACTCTGGGATCTCTAACCTCTGAAGTAATCCACCTGGTCTCTGATGCTCATATTTAACCTGCTGACAGTTGAGACACTTGGCCACAAACCCAACTATATCCTTTTTCATTCTTCTCCACCAATAGTGCTACCTCAAGTCCTGGTACATCTTCACGGAACCTGGATGAATAGAGTACCGCGAGCTATGGCCCTCCTCAATCCGGCCCTGCATCTTCATGACACCGTTATCACCAATAGTCACATCTCTGGCATCACCTCGCCGAAGCCTGTCCTGCAGACCTAGAAGATGAGGATCATTATACTGGCGCTCCCTGGTACGGTCATAAAGAGAACACCTAGCAAACACACAAGCTAATACCCGGCTAGGCTCTGCAATATCCAATATCACCAAGTGGCTGGCTAAGGCCTGAACATCTAAGGCTAAGGGCCTCTCAGCTACCCGAAGATATGCCAAGCTCCCCAAGCTCTCTTCACGTGACTCAAAGCGTCTGCCACTATACTGGCCTTCCCCGGGTGATATAATATAATAATATCATAGTCTTTAAGTAGCTCCAACCACCTCCGCTGACGCAAATTAAGGTCCTCCTGCCTGGACAAGTACTGCAAACTCCGGCGATCAGTGTAAATATCACAGGGAACACCGTACAAGTAATTACGCCAGATCTTCAGGGCGTGAACAATATCTGCTAACTCGAGATCATGATCCGGATAATTCTTCTCATGCACCTTCAATTGTCTAGACGAGTAGGTAATTACCCTACCGTCCTGCATCAATACCGCTCCAAGGCCAATCCTCGAGGCATCATAATAGACAGTGTAAGACCCCAAACCTGTAGGCAATACTAATACTGGGGCTGTAGTCAAAGATGTCTTGAGCTTCTGAAAGATCTCCTCACACTCCTCGGTCCACCTGAACGGAGCACCCTTCTGGGTCAGCCTTGTCATAGGTACTGCAATGGATGAAAATCCCTCTACAAAGTGACGGTAATACCCCACCAAACCGAGGAAACTGCAGATCTCCATAGCGGATGATAGTCTAGGCCAACTCTGCATTGCCTCCACCTTCTTCGGATTTACCTTGATCCCATCACAAGACACTATGTGGCCCAAGAATGCCACTGAATCAAGCCAGAATTCACACTTAGGAAATTTTGCATACAATTTCTTCTCTCTCAAAGTCTGAAGCACGGTCCTCAGGTGCTGCTCATGATCTTCCCAAGACCAGGAATATTCCAGGATGTCGTCAATAAACACAATGACGAAGGAATCAAGATAAGGCCAGAACACACTGTGCATCAAATGCATGAGGGCTGTTGCGGCATTGGTTAGCCCAAATGAAATGACAAGAAACTTATAGTGACCATATCTGGTCCTGAAAGCAGTCTTCGGGATATCCGGCTCCCGAATCTTCAACTGATGATAGCCAGAACGCAAGTCAACCTTGGAAAACACCCTGGCACCTTGTAACGGATCAAATAAATCATCAATACGAGGAAATGGATACATGTTCTTCACTGTAACCTTGTTCAACTACCGATAATCAATACACATACGCATAGAACCATCCTTCTTCTTCACAAATAAGACCGGAGCACCCCAAGTTGATACACCAGGCCTGATGAAACCCTTATCAAGCAACTCCTGTAACTGCTCCTTTAACTCCTTCAACTCCGGAGGAGCCATACGATATGGGAGGAATAGAAATGGGTTAAGCGCCCGACAATAAATCAATGCCAAAATCAATATCTTTGTCGGGCGGCATGCCCAAAAGATCAACTGGAAACACATTTGGAAAGTCCCTCACTACTGGAAGTGACTCGACTGTAGGGGTATCAATACTGACATCTCTCACATAGGCCAAATATGCATCACACCCCTTCTAAACCATTCGCTAAGCCTTAAGAAATGAAATGACCCTGCGGGGAGTATACTCTAAGGTACCTCTCCACTCTAATCTCGGCAAGCCTGGCATAGCCAGCGTCACGGTCTTAGCGTGATAATCAAGAATAGCATAATGAGGCGACAACCAGTCCATGCCTAAGATAACATCAAAATCTACCACACTGAGTAATAACAAATCAGCTCTGGTCTCAAAATGACTAAGAGCAATCAAACACGACCGATATACGCGGTCCACAATGAGAGGATCTCCCACGGGAGTAGATACATAAACAGGGGAACTCAAAGAATCCCGAGATACTCCCAAATGTGGAGCAAAATAAGAAGTCACATATGAATATGTAGAGCCTGGGTCAAATAATACTGATAAATCCCTATGACAGACATGGATGATACCTGTGATAACTGAATCTAAAGCAACGGCCTCTGAACGGGCTGGAAAGGCATAGTACCTAGCCTGGCCTCCCCCTCTAGGGCGACCTCGACCTTCCCGACTTCCACCTCAAGATGGATGAGGAGGTGGGGTAGCAGCTAGTGCTGGATGAATGGCCGGAGGACCTGGTGGAGCACGTGGAGGCTGATAAGTGTGTGGAGGTGCACCCCTCCTAGCTCTGCGGAAATCTCTAACCAGGTGACGAGTGTCACCACACTCAAAACAACCCCTCGAAGGACGCGACGACTGGGACTAACTCGGGCCTGGCCTGCTGGACTAGCCTTAATAGAACCTCGAGTATGAGGCATACTGGATACTGGCGGTGCATAATAAGACTCCTGAGGTCTAGGAGGAGCTGGAACACCGCCGACTGCTAGAAGAGCTGAATGAACAGGGCGACTCATATAACCCCTACGATAGCGTGCTGCTGGCGCACGTGCTCCTGAATAATGACCAGTCTCCCGAGACCTCTTGGCCTCCCTCTCCTCTCTGTCCCGGGCAAACATGCTCTCCACTCTCCTGGCAATGCTCGCTGCCTGCTGATAAGTGATGTCCATCTCTATCTCCCTGGCCATACTAGTCCAAATACTGGGGTGGAGTCCCTCAATGAAGCGACGAACCTTCTCTCTGACTGTAGCAACCAGAGCCGGTGTATGAAGAGCTAACCCACTGAAACAGACTGCATACTATGACACAGTCATATAATCGTGACGCAACCGCTCAAACTCTGTTCGCCAAGCATCCCTGAGGCTCTGAGGAACATATTCATGCAAGAATATCTCTGAAAACTAAGTCCAAGTGAGTGAGGCTTCCTCGTACGGACTACTCGGCTCATAGGTACGCCACCACTGATATGCTGCTCCCCTCAGCTGGAAAGCGAAGAAAGAAACCTCACTCGTATCCATAATTCCCATAGTGCGGAGAATACAATGACACTCCTCAAGAAAACCTAGAGCATTATCTGAAGCTAGTCCGCTGAAAGTAGGTGGGTGGTACTTCTTGTACCTCTCAAGTCTGAGCTGCTTTGCCTCAGAAGCAGCTACCCTGATCTCATGCTGAACCAGAGCCATTGGGGCATAGGAATATACTCTAAGGCATGATCAACCTGGACCCTCTGCTCAGGAGTGCGGGCTACGGGAGTCTGTGCCCCTCCCACGGCTTGAGATGTAGCGGGAGCTATCGGAAATAGTCCATCCTAAGCCAGAGTGCTGAACATGCTCAAGAACTGAGTAAAAGTCTCCTGGAGGGCTGGAGTAGTAATAGGTATCTCCGGTGCTGGCCCTTAGGCTGGAGCTGCTGGGGGCTCCTCTAACGCAGCTCTCGCAGCCGCTCAAGCTGCACCGCGTGGACGTCCTCTACCCCGAACCAGGCCTCTAGAGGCTCTGGCAGGTGGCTCAGGTGCCTGATCGTCGGTCCTCCCATTGCGGGTCCTCACTATCTATGAGAAATAATAGAATAGAATCATAGAAATTTGGTGTCAATAACTCGCATGACAAGGAAATCAAAGAAATGTGATTGTTCTTAACAGTTACATAGCCTCCTGAAGATAAGTACGGACATCTCCGCACTGATCCGCGAGACTCTAATAAACCGGCTTGTGAGTAGCGACTCCTACGATCCTAGTGCTCTGATACCAACTTGTCACGACCCAAATTATGCCTCCATAAGGTGTCGTGATGGCACCTAGTCTTTACAACTAGGTAATCCTAATATTGTGAAAAATATAAAGAAAACACAACATTTTAAAGATAAAGAGCATATTATAAATAGCCAAGAGTAGCACCACTCGGCATATACAAAATAGTTTCCCAAGACCCGGAATATCACTAAGTTACAAGCTGCTATAATCTATGTAGCTCTATACAAAAGTCTGAAGATAATAAAGAAAGTCTCTAGGTGAGGGAGTAGAAAGGGACTCTGAAGATCTGCGGACGCAAGTAGAAGTACCTTGAAGTTTCATAGAATCAGCAGCACGCGCTAACCCTAAGGCTGATAGCTCGTACCTGGATCTGCACACGAAAACATGTGCGGGAAAGGGCATGAGTACACCACAATGGTACCCAGTAAGTGCCAAGCCTAACCTCAATCGAGTAGTGACGAGGTCAGGTCAAGGCCCTACCGGAGTAAATATAATAAATTAAACAGTAGAAGATATAAGTAAACTTTACGGTAACATAGTTAAAGAAATTATCAAAAAGTTAACAGATAAAGGAGTCCTCGGCTCAGAACAAGGTAAATACAATGGGGAATCTCTCGGGATACCATCTCGTAGTTTCAAATGAATATGCAGTACAGGGGGGATTTTCCGGAATACGTTCTTAGTCCCAAAGTAAATATGCAGTGCATGGGGATCTCCCTGAATACTTTCGTAGACCCAAAGTAAATATGTAGTACAAGGGGATCTCCCGGAATAAGTCTGTAGTCCCAAAGTAAATATGCAGTACAGGGGGATCTCCCGGAATACGTCCGTAGTCCCAATTTAAATATGCAACGCAAGATGAAATGATAGGTATGACATCGAGTTATACAGTTTGTACTAGACACAGATAAGGCAAATAAGGACTTAACAAAACATGACTCACAGAATGTCAATTAAGCAGTTATAACACGTAAGCATGCTTCTCTAGTCTAAGTTTCACAATTAAACGTATTAGTGCAATTTAATAAGGAAAACAATTTGTGATTTAGAAAGGAAAAATGGGAGTTTTGCAATAATAGCCCTTGTACGTACTCGTCACCTTACGTACACGGCGCTCACACATAAATTAATATCAAACACCTTAAGGGAAAAGTCCCCAACACAAGGTTAGGCAAGCCACATAACTCGAACCGCTAAAATCAACCAGATACCATCAATGCGCGCTAATGGAATGAATCCCACAAGAAAAACCACAAAATTAGGCCAAAACCGGAAATTGGCTCAAACCTAGCCCCCGAGCCCACGTCTCGAAACCCGACAAAATGTACGAAACTAGAAAGCCTATTCACTCACGAGTCTAACCATATCAAATTTACTAAAATCCGACACCAAATGGTCCTCCAATCCACAATTCAAACTTCCAAATCCCTAGCCTCCAACTTCCAATGATGCGGAACTTCCTCGCACCTGCGACCCCAGGCCAACTCTCGACTTCTCGCATCTGCCCTTCCATCTCCGCTTGTGCGGCTCGTGCACATGCGGTCTCTTTTCTGCCGGTGCGGAACATCAGAACTAACAAAGATCATAAATTCCTCGAAGTCCAAGATTTCACCCGTTACGCATCCGAAACACACCCGAGGCCCCGGGGACCTCAACCAAACATGTAAACCAATCCTAAAACACTATACAAACTTAGTCAAGCCTTCAAACCACATCGAACAACATCAAAATCATGAATTAAGCACATATTCAAGCCTAGGAAGTTAAAATCTTCCAAATTTTACAACCGACACCGAACCATATAAAATCTAGTCCGAATGACCTCAAATTTTACACACAGGTCACAAATGACACTACGAACCTGCAGCCACTTTCGGAATTCCATTTTGAGCTCAATATCAAATTTTCCACTATCGGGCAAAATCACCGAAAAACTAACTTTCGCTAATTCAAGCCTAAATCTACCACAGACCTCCAAAGTACATTCCGAACATGATCCTAACCCCAAAATCACTCAACAGAGCTAACATAGTCGACGGAATTCCATTCTGGATCCGTCTTCACACAGTTTCAACTATGCTCCAAACTCTAAGGCTTAAACTCACAACTAGGGACTAAGTGTCCCAAAACTCTTAGAATCTCATAACCAATCACTCCGGAAAGTCCCAAAAGTAGAAATAAATATGGGGAAAGCAGATATTAGGGGATCGAGGCTCTAAATCTCAAAACAACCGGCCGAGTCATTACAGAGATATCGGACTCGGATAGAGTTAGAGTGTGATAGCAAGGATTTAAGGTAGAGTTGCTTGGTCGTCGCAGTCCCTTGGAGTCTTTCCATTTTATTGTACCGTTAATTATTAATCAAATAGTATTGAGTATTTGATCCTCGAGATCATTCCATATATTCAGTTAGAGTTCGTAACTCAATATTACCAGTCTTGGGAGGTTGATAGAATTATTTCCGTTGTTGGTTTTGACACGTGTATTAAGTTATATGTTTAAAAATAATGGCTTAAATTGTAATTGTAATCGACTTACCTAGTCTTAGAGACTAAGTGCCATCACGACGCCTGTGGTAGAATTTTGGTCGTGACATCCAGCAACAACTATGATACAGAACCAAGGCAAACAGATGGTACAACAACACAGTACCAAAAACTTTCAAAGTGGAGAGCCAGGTATAAATGTTAAAATCTTTGACGTTGCCATAGGTAAATATCTTCG
Organism: Nicotiana tomentosiformis; assembly: GCF_000390325.3. Lineage (NCBI taxonomy): Eukaryota > Viridiplantae > Streptophyta > Magnoliopsida > Solanales > Solanaceae > Nicotiana > Nicotiana tomentosiformis. The sequence goes on from NC_090820.1 coordinate 111,077,736, forward strand.
TACCCAGAAACTTGCTTTCAAATCTAAAGAGTCTTAATATTCCAACAATCCTAATACTAACTTACACAATAAAAGACAACTACACGCCAATCCCACAGACAACATGTTGGAGAAGAATCCAATAATTAATATCCAGTACCCCACCACTTCTAATAAATTTGCTCTCTGTAAGAAGATCATGAAGTAGACGTTAATTCCTCAAACGCTCCAACTGACCTGCAAAACTCTTCCCCTGCCGCACACTCTATCCCTTCGATACAACCAAAGAAATCAACCAGTAATGAAGAGGCACGTGTCCCAGACGTGGCTCAAAATGATCATAACCCTAAACCCCTACATTCTGATTTGCTGCCAAATCCTAATGATAGCTCGAGTTTAACTAAGCATCCCCTATTACATGAAGACAAAATACACTCCACAAATGACAAGTCACAAAAATACAAAACAATGCTCAACACTTCTCAACAGACATCATCCAAATGGACATAGCTATGGAGTTAGCTGATCAAGCTGCCTCTATTTATTCGCACACGCCAAACTCACCCAATAACATGCAAATTGAATCTTTCAAATCAGCTTTCCTCTAATACTTTAAAAGACACCACATGAAAGAATAATGCCAAACTTGGTACTTCCTCTAAACAGGAGAAATCGACTAATACAGCTAACTCACAGAATTTCCAGACCATCTTTCCATCTTCCCACCATGAACAATCAGAACAACCACATGCAACTCCCACACTTGGTGTACGCAACACACCCGCTACACCTAGACCACCAACCAACCTCGTGGATCAAGCAAGACCTCCATGGCCAAGATCTTTCCTTCACAATGATGCTCGAGGGATACAAGATTATGGTGACCATTCGAAATCCAAATTTTCTAGCCCAAGTAGTGACAAAAGTGATGAAATTCGTAATGGACAAATCAATGAACCACATGTGGATGGCCAATATCCTCGATCTACTGGCACCTGCAGTAGCTCTAGCATTGCACCATGCCATGCGCAACCACTGAAACCTACCTCAACATTTTAATCCACTACTGAACATGAACCAAATGTTCGATCTCCCTTTTTTCCAACCTCAGGTGCTGATAGACATGAATCCACTACTATTTCCATAGCAACCACAGCCAACGCAACAACAACCACAAATGGTGGCCCCAATAGAACATCCACTAAGCCCAGATTAGGAAAGACAAGAAATGGAAGAGGTGGAAGACATGGAGATACTTCCCCCTCTGCGAAAAAGGTCATTCACAGAAATTTCAACAATAAGAGATATAGCCCTTATGCTATTCCAGGAGAGGGAGGACAAGAAATACATATTCCGATGCCCGATAGCTCTTCACCAGAGCTCGATCGAGATAACACCAATAATCACCAGAGCTGCAGCAAAACATGTTGTCCTACTTACCCCAATTTGAGAGAGAGTCAATTCAGGATGAGGGGAACCAACCCTAATGGAGATACACACCTTAACTTTTCTTCAATCATGAACACGCCCACTAGCATAGTCATTAGGAATGTTAGAGGTGCAAACATCGCAGATTTTAGAAGTAACTTTAGAGAATTGGTTAATAATTACAACCCCTGTATGGTAGTCCTATTGGAAACAAAAATGAAAAGCCATGCAACCCTTAAGGAGGAGTTCCACTTTTCTGACCTGATAGAAGTTCCACCCCATGAGAGAGCTAGCGACTTAGTAATTATGTGGATGGACACTATGGTAGATGTTGAACGCATTAGGCAAACTGGCCAATAATTTCATGTCCCAGTTCAGGTACTCCCTAACCACACTCCTTGGCAATTTAGTGCCATTTATGCAAGCACATATCTATTTAATAGAAATACTCTTTAGGAAAATGTTAAGTCAATATTTAATAATTATAAAGGGCCTTGGATCATAGGCAGAGATTTTAACGATGTTCTAACGCAGGATGAAAAGTGGGGAGGCTGACAGATTAGCAACAATAAGACATCTAGATTTTGGTCATGCATTAACTACTGTAATGCCACGACCCAATTTTCCCTCTGTTTAGGTATCGTGAGGACTAGGTACGCCTAACATTAATTGAAATAAAAATATTATTTAAATAACATCTGAAATTTTGAAATAGAAATCTCTACTAAATATTTGCTAGAAAACTTCTAAATACAACTGTCCAGAAATAAGAATAAACAGTGCAAAATAAAAACTTCAAGGTGACTCTGATTCCTGCAAACGCAGCAACAGATTTACCTTGAGTCTCCACAGTAACGGCCCACATAGCTACTAACGAACAAATAGAGTATGAGCACACCACAGCAGTGCCCAAAAAGTATCAAGACTAACCTCTGTGGGGTAGTGACGAGGAACAGTCAAGACACCCACTGGTCTAATAAACTGAATAAGTATAGGTATTGGAACAACATAAATATGATATCTACATAAAGACTATGCAATATGGCTCACAGTACAATAATTGCAATAAGAAAGAAAACAACAAGTATCAGCAGAATACCATAAAAATGACACAAAAAGGTTAATGGAACACAACCTATATCCGGAATCACAAAAACAACAAGGACAAGTAATAACTCAGCAACTACAACTGCTTTTACATAAGGTTTTAGTCATTAAACGCCACGAGGTACCGAACCTCGGACAAATCACAACTCACAGGTCTCAATACCTGAACCCTAACACTTGGTATCCTGTGCCCTCGTAACACCTTATAATAGAACTGATGACTCACGTGCTAATAGAGCTATTCTCACATAGAAGGCAAATAAACAAGGGTGATCATCCATGCTCAACAATATCAAGAAAACCTCTTATCCGATATGAGTGCTTAACAACATGTATGCTTGTGCAAGTGTCCTAACATAGTCCATACCAGCAAATAAGTATAAGGAAAAAGAACGGACAACACGTAGAATATTTTCTCACAACTTTCACAAAATGAACCTCAAAAACACAAATATCAAAAACAAGAATGCCCCCAGGACATCACAAATAATCAAAAATCAATCCCTAACACAACCCACCTTGTCTCGCCACGTGTGCAATAATAAAGTAATTGCCCGCCTTGTCTCGCCACACGTGCATAACAATGTTCCCACCTTGTCTCGCCACATGCGCAACCCATATATACATATATATATATCCCTCCTTGTAACGCTGCATGTGAAAATATCTATATTAACAATGACACAGCATAAACCACGTGTAACCCCATAACAACAACCGCACGACAGAAACCTCGTGCATCACAATAACAACAATGACAAAACAGAAGCCTCGTGCAAAACAATAACCACAACCGCGTGGCAGAAACCTCGTGCATCACAATAACAACAAATGCACGACAGAAACCTCGTGCATCACCACAATAAGTACAACAACAACAATGATAATAATACAAGGGTACGACAAATAAGTTAACTCAGAAATTTCTGAACTCAAACAAAACGGAGGAACTATGTCACAAGGAGTAGCCACAATAGAGAATACTAGTGATAATAAGAACAGCTCAACAAGAAAGGAAATATTATGTAACAACGGCCCGCAATATACAGTTCGACAACGAGGGTGCTAACACAAGATGAATAATTCCAAATAAGGACAAATCAACTAAAATATAAGATATCTAACTTCTTTTAAGGTAGGGAAATTAAGAGAGAGATACAACAAATTCCAATTAAGGATAAGCAGTATAAGGATAATTATTTCCCTCAATTAAGGATGAACAATTACCGAATAGATAATTATAATTTCAAATAAAGATAAGCAGTTAGGGAAAAGACAACACGGAAATAGAAGAGATACAATTTCAGTTAAGGAACATATGAATCAAAGGAACAACAACAGTGGATCAAGAAGCAATTAATTCCAATTAATGTAGGTAGAAGTGAAACTGGAAATTAAGAAACGTAATCATAACGAGAACAACTGCATATTCAGTGAATACAAGGACCTAAGAATCTCTAAAGGCTAATTTTCCACAAATAAGTCCGGGTACGTACTCGTCACCTCGCGTACACTGACTACAATTAGCATAGAAGACTCAAATACTAAGGGGTAGGTCCCCACACAAAGTTAGGCAAGTTACTTACCTCAAAGAAGACAAACCAATACTCAAAAATGAACTTCACGGGTGAAATGACCTCCGGACGGCACAAATCTAATCAAAATAACTTCAAAGCACAAATAAAACTCATAAGAGACTATTCCGGATCATAAAGCCTTAATCTTTAACAAAGTCTTAAAATCGGTCCAAAAGTCGACCTCCGAGCCCGCACCTTGACACTCGATAAATTTCACAAACCCCGAACACCCATTTCGATATGAGTTCAACCATACTAAATCATCAAATTCCTATACTATTTCATCTCTCAGATCATGATTTTTTATTTTGAAAAGTTTCTTCAAACACCACCATTTTCCTCAAGTCAAAACACAAATTAAATGATAAAAATAAATATAAAATCATGGAATATATTAAATTCTAGGTGAAGAACACTTACCTAATCGATTTGCTTGAAAATCCAACAAAGAATAGCTCAAAACCGAGCTCTAGAACACCAAAATTGGTGAAAATGGCAAACCCTCGGAATAGAGTACTATTTATTCTGCCCAAGTCTTAAAGCATTGCGAACGCGGAAGGGTGATCGCGTTAGCGAAGAAGAAAAATGAAGGCTACTAGAAGACCCTTCGCGATCGCGAGCAAAGGGATGCAATGCAAAGCACAAGGGACAGGAACCTACGCGAACGCGAAGAGTAAATGATCACTAGCGCTCGGGGCCTGGTTTCTACTACGCAAACGCGGAAGGAAGGATGCGAACGCGAAAAAGGTAAAAGGCAAACCTTCGCAAATGTAAGAGCTTGAACGCGAACACGAAGAACAAATATTCCCTCCTCCAAAATTACTCATCGCGAACGCGGAGGAACAGACGCGAACGCGAAGGAGAAAACTAGATAACAGATATCAGCAGTCCAAAAATAGAAGGAAATGGCCCGTAGCCCATCCGAAACACATCCGGGGTCCCTCAAAAACCAGTACAAACATACCAACAAGTTCCATAACCTAACACGGACTCGCTCGGGGTCTCAAATCACATCAAACAACATCAAACCAAGAATCGAACTTATAAATTTCCAAATCTTCCAACTTCTAAATCCCGTGCCAAAACCTATCAAACCAACTCGGAATGACATCTAATTTTGCAGGCAAGTCCCAAATAACATAACAGAGCTGTTCCAATGCTCGGAATCACATTCCAACAACAATATCAAAAACCCTGCTTCAGGTCCAAATCTCCAAAAAATTGACTTTCGCCATTTCAATCCTAAATCAGCTACTGACCTAAGATTCATAGTCCGGACATGCTCCTAAGTCCAAAATCACCCAACGGAACTAACGGAACTGACAAAACTCAATTCCGGAGTCGTCTTCACAATGTTCCAACTACGGTCAAAATCGTAAGACTTAAGCTTCCGTTTTAGGGAACACCCATTCCGATACTAGTTCAACCATACTGAATCATCAAATTTCGATAGCGTTTTGTCCCTCAAATAATGATTTTTCATTTTGAAAAATTTCATCAAAAAGTACCATTTTCCTCAACTCAAAACACAAATTAAATGATAAAAATAAAAATAAAATCATAGAATATATTAAATTCTTGGTGAAGAACACTTACCCAATCGATTTGCTTGAAAACCCCATAAAGAATCGCTAAAAACCGAGCTCTAGAACTACAAAAATGGTAAACCCTCGGAATAGAGTACTATTTATTCTGCCCAGGTCTTAAAGCATTGCGAACGCGGAAGGGTGATCGCGTTCGCGAAGAAGAAAAATGAAGGCTGCCACAAGACCCTTCGCGAACGCGAGCAAAGGGACACGAACGCGAAGCACAAGGGACAAGAACCTACGCGAACGCGAAGAGGACATGCGACGCGAAGAGGACACGCAAACGCAAAGAGTAAATGACCACCAGCGCTCGGGGCCTGGTTTCTACTACGCGAACGCATAAGGAATGATGTGAATGCAAAAAAGGAAAAAGGTAGACCTTCACGAACATATGAGCTTGAACACGAACGCGAAGAACAAATATTCCCTCCTCCAATATTACTCATCGCGAACGCGGAGGAGTAGACGCGAACGCGAAGGAGAAAACTAGATAACAGATATCAGCAGTCCAAAAATAGAAGGAAATGGCCCGTAGCATATCCGAAACACATCCGGGGTCCCTCAGAAACCAGTACAAACATACCAACAAGTTCCATAACCTAACACGGACTCGCTCGGGGTCTCAAATCACATCAAACAACATCAAACCAAGAATCGAACTTATAAATTTCCAAATCTTCCAACTTCTAAATCCCGTGCCAAAACCTATCAAACCAACTCGGAATGACATCTAATTTTGCAGGCAAGTCCCAAATAACATAACAGAGTTGTTCCAATGCTCGGAATCACATTCCAACAACAATATCAAAAAGTCTGCTTCCGGTCCAAATCTCCAAAAAATTGACTTTCGCCATTTCAATCCTAAATCAGCTACTGACCTAAGATTCATAGTCCGGACATGCTCCTAAGTCCAAAATCACCCAACGGAACTAACGGAACTGACAAAACTCAATTCCGGAGTCGTCTTCACAATGTTCCAACTACGGTCAAAATCGTAAGACTTAAGCTTCCGTTTTAGGGAACACCCATTCCGATACTAGTTCAACCATACTGAATCATCAAATTTCGATAGCGTTTTGTCCCTCAAATAATGATTTTTCATTTTGAAAAATTTCATCAAAAACTACCATTTTCCTCAACTCAAAACACAAATTAAATGATAAAAATAAAAATAAAATCATAGAATATATTAAATTCTTGGTGAAGAACACTTACCCAATCGATTTGCTTGAAAACCCCATAAAGAATCGCTAAAAACCGAGCTCTAGAACTACAAAAATGGTAAACCCTCGGAATAGAGTACTATTTATTCTGCCCAGGTCTTAAAGCATCGCGAACGCGGAAGGGTGATCGCGTTCGCGAAGAAGAAAAATGAAGGCTGCCACAAGACCCTTCGCGAACGCGAGCAAAGGGACACGAACGCGAAGCACAAGGGACAAGAACCTACGCGAACGCGAAGAGGACATGCGACGCGAAGAGGACACGCAAACGCAAAGAGTAAATGACCACCAGCGCTCGGGGCCTGGTTTCTACTACGCGAACGCATAAGGAATGATGTGAATGCAAAAAAGGAAAAAGGTAGACCTTCACGAACATATGAGCTTGAACACGAACGCGAAGAACAAATATTCCCTCCTCCAATATTACTCATCGCGAACGCGGAGGAGTAGACGCGAACGCGAAGGAGAAAACTAGATAACAGATATCAGCAGTCCAAAAATAGAAGGAAATGGCCCGTAGCCCATCCGAAACACATCCGGGGTCCCTCAGAAACCAGTACAAACATACCAACAAGTTCCATAACCTAACACGGACTCGCTCGGGGTCTCAAATCACATCAAACAACATCAAACCAAGAATCGAACTTATAAATTTCCAAATCTTCCAACTTCTAAATCCCGTGCCAAAACCTATCAAACCAACTCGGAATGACATCTAATTTTGCAGGCAAGTCCCAAATAACATAACAGAGCTGTTCCAATGCTCGGAATCACATTCCAACAACAATATCAAAAAGTCTGCTTCCGGTCCAAATCTCCAAAAAATTGACTTTCGCCATTTCAATCCTAAATCAGCTACTGACCTAAGATTCATAGTCCGGACATGCTCCTAAGTCCAAAATCACCCAACGGAACTAACGGAACTGACAAAACTCAATTTCCGGAGTCGTCTTCACAATGTTCCAACTACGGTCAAAATCGTAAGACTTAAGCTTCCGTTTTAGGGAACACCCATTTCGATACTAGTTCAACCATACTGAATCATCAAATTTCGATAGCGTTTTGTCCCTCAAATAATGATTTTTCATTTTGAAAAATTTCATCAAAAACTACCATTTTCCTCAACTCAAAACACAAATTAAATGATAAAAAATAAAAATAAAATCATAGAATATATTAAATTCTTGGTGAAGAACACTTACCCAATCGATTTGCTTGAAAACCCCATAAAGAATCGCTAAAAACCGAGCTCTAGAACTACAAAAATGGTAAACCCTCGGAATAGAGTACTATTTATTCTGCCCAGGTCTTAAAGCATCGCGAACGCGGAAGGGTGATCGCGTTCGCGAAGAAGAAAAATGAAGGCTGCCACAAGACCCTTCGCGAACGCGAGCAAAGGGACACGAACGCGAAGCACAAGGGACAAGAACCTACACGAACGCGAAGAGGACATGCGAAGCGAAGAGGACACGCGAACGCAAAGAGTAAATGACCACCAGCGCTCGGGGCCTGGTTTCTACTACGCGAACGCAGAAGGAATGATGTGAATGCAAAAAAGGAAAAAGGTAGACCTTCACGAACATATGAGCTTGAACACGAACGCGAAGAACAAATATTCCCTCCTCCAATATTACTCATCGCGAACGCGGAGGAGTAGACGCGAACGCGAAGGAGAAAACCAGGTGACATATATCAGCAGTACAAAAATAGAAGGAAATGGCCTGTAGCCCATCTAAAACACACCCGAGGCCCATCGGGACCCCGTCCAAACATACGAACAAGTTCCATAACCTATCACGGACTCGCTTAGGGTCTCAAATCACATCAAACAACATCGAACCAAGAATCGAACTTATAAATTTCCAGATCTTCCAACTTCTAAAACTTGTGCCGAAACCTATCAAACCAACCCGGAATGACGTCAAATTTTTCAGGCAAGTCCAAACTAACATAACAAAGCTGTTCCAACTCTCGGAATCGCATTCCAACTCCGATATCAAAAAGTTCGCTTCCGGTCTAAATCTCCAAAAAATTAACTTTCGCCATTTCAAGCCTAAATCAACTACTGACCTAAGATTCACAGTCCGGACACGCTCCTAAGTCCAAAATCAACTAACAAAGCTAATCAAACCGACATAACTCCATTCTGTAGTTGTCTTCACCCAGTTCCAACTACGGTCAAAATTCTAAGACTTAAGCTTCCATTTTAGGGAACACCCATTCCGATACGAGTTCAACCATACTAAATCATCAAATTCCGATACTATTTCGTCCCTCAAATCCTGATTTTTAATATTCTTTAAAAACCACCATTTTCCTCAACTCAAAACAAAAACTAAATGATAAAAATAAAACAAAAATCTTGGAATATATTAAATTCTAGGTGAAGAACACTTACCCAATTGATTTGCTTGAAAAACCCACAAACAATCGCTAAATCTCGAGATCTAGAACTCCAAAAATGGTGAAAATGGTAAACCCTCGGAATAGAGTACTATTTATTCTGCCCAGGTCTTAAAGCATCGCGAACGCAGAAGGGTGATCGCGTTCGCGAAGAAGAAAAATGAATGCTGCCAGAAGACCCTTCGCGAATGCGAGCAAAGGGACACAAACACGAAGCACAAGGGACAGGAACCTACGCGAACGCGAAGAGGACACGTGACGCGAAGAGGACAGGCGAACGCAAAGAGTAAATGACCACCAGCGCTCGGGGCCTGGTTTCTACTACGCAAACGCAGAAGGAACGATGTGAATGCGAAAAAGGAAAAAGGTAGACCTTCACGAACATAAAAGCTTGAACGCGAACGTGAAGAACAAGTATTCCCTCCTCCAATATTACTCATCGCGAACGCAGAGGAGCAGACACGAAGGAGAAAACCAGGTGACATATATCAGCAGTACAAAAATAGAAGGAAATGGCCCGTAGCCCATCCAAAACACACCCGAGGCCCCCCGGGACCCCGTCCAAACATACCAACAAGTTCCATAACTTAACACGGACTCGCTCAGGGTCTCAAATCACATCAAACAACATCGAACCAAGAATCGAACTTATAAATTTTCAAATCTTCCAACTTCTAAAACTTGTGCCGAAACCTATCAAACCAACCCGGAATGTCGTCAAATTTTGCAGGCAAGTCCCAAATAACATAACAAAGCTGTTCCAACTCTCAGAATCGCATTCCAACCCCGATATCAAAAAGTCCGCTTCCGGTCTAAATCTCCAAAAATTTGACTTTCGCCATTTCAAGCCTAAATCAGCTACTGACCTAAGATTCACAGTCCGAACATGCTCCTAAGTCCAAAATCAACCAACAAAACTAACTGAACCGACATAATTCCATTACGGAGTTGTCTTCACACAGTTTCAACTACGGTCAAAATTCTAAGACTTAAGTTTTCATTTTAGGGAACACCCATTCCGATACGAGATCAACCATACTAAATCATCAAATTCTGATACCATTTCATCCGTCAAATCATGAGTTTTAATATTCTTCAAAAACCACCATTTTCCTCAACTCAAAAAAAAAGTAAATGATAAAAATAAAACTAAAATCTTGGAATATATTAAATTCTAGGTGAAGAACACTTACCCAATCGATTTGCTTGAAAAACCCACAAACAATCGCTAAATATCGAGCTCTAGAACTCCAAAAATGGTGAAAATGGCAAACCCTCGGAATAGAGTACTATGTATTCTACCTAGGTCTTAAAGCATCGCGAACGCGGAAGGGTGATCGTGTTCGGGAAGAAGAAAAATGAAGGCTTCCAAAAGACCCTTCGTGATCGCGAGCAAAGGGACGCAATGCGAAGCACAAGGGACAGGAACATACACGAAGGCGAAGAGGACGCGCGAGCTCGAAGAGTAAATGATCACCAGCGCCCGGGGCCTGGTTTCTACTTTGCGAACACGGAAGGAACGATGCGAATGCGAAAAAGGGAAAAGGCATACCTCCGCGAATGCGAGAGCTTGAACGCGAATGCGAAGAACAAATATACCCTCCTCCAAAATTACTCACCGTGAACGCGGAGGAGCAGACGCGAACGCGAAGGATAAAACCATATCACAGATATCAGCAGTCTAAAAATAGAAGGAAATGGCTCGTAGACCATCCGAAACACACCCGAGGCCCCCCGGGACCCCGTCCAAACATATCAACAAGTTCCATAACCTAACACGGACTAGCCCGGGGTCTCAAATCACATCAAACAACATCAAACCAAGAATCGAACTTATAAATTTCCAAATCTTCCAACTTCTAAAACCCGTGTCGAAACCTATCAAACCAACCCGGAATGATATCAAATTTTGCAGGCAAGTCCCAAATTAAGTAACAGAGTTGTTCCAACTCTTCGAATCGCATTCCGACCCCGATATCAAATATCCCACTTCCGGTCCAAATCTCCAAAATTTTGATTTTCGCCATTTCAATCCTTAATAAGCTACATACCTCTGATTCACAGTACGGACACGCTCATATGTCCAAAATAACCAAACGGAGCTAATGGAACCGACGGAACTCCATTCTGGAGTCGTCTTCATACAGTTCCGACTACGGCCAAAATCCTAAGACTTAAGCTTCCGTTTCAGGGACCAAGTGTCGCAAATGACTCTGAATCATCCGATAACTGAATTCAACCACGTACGCAAGTCAATACACATATACGAAGTTGCTCGAGGCCTTATGCCGCTGATCGGGACTTAAATTCTCAAAACGACCAGCCGGGTCGTTACATCATTCCCCTCTTAAACAAATATCCTTTCTCGAACGTGCCAATAATTGCCTCGAAGTCTTCAAATCACTGAAAGTACATATCCAAAATACACCCGCGGGTGACCCCATGTCACCCCAATCTACATAAGTCTAACGACACCATCCCATATGTAATTTATCCTTTCTATCATCAGCGATAAGCCTTAGAGTCACAATACTCACCTTTCATTTATCTTCAAAAGACCCGATTCTATATCCATACCAAGTATCAATCTCAACCAGTTGCAACAACTCATGATAACATTTCTGATCACAATAGCTGCCCGTAATCAAAACCAGCACCGACAATTAGCCTCATATCTGCTAGAGACTCATTTCAAACCTCCATAACGCTGACAATGATGCAAGAAACACGAAGACCTCATAGCTATACACCCGGGTCAACAAGTCACATCTAACGCCACCGGGCATACACCCCGCAAACTAAAACTCGAGAAGCACATAACGAAAATGACTGAATATGTAAAGAGAAACAGATAAGAGAAATATTAAACAAGCCAGACAGGCACAACTCTCTAACAATACCATACTACAAATCAATTTAAAAGGAAAAATCAAAGTACATGAACAAATCATAAGGATCTCATCCTGGTATAACTTCCACCGCGGCATGCAGCCTAGCTCAAATATATCAAATCACATGGAATCGCGAGGGTCTCACCCTCAACTCTGAATCACAAGCCCAATACACATCATACCAATTGAAATCTTCCATTAACTCAGTTCTGCCAATAAAATCACAACACTTACTGAACTCTCACCCCGGTAGAATATCAAATCGCAAATCGTAACCAATTACTGAGGAATCACATAAAACCTACAATAATGGACAACATGAATTCACTTCTAGTCTCGTAACTTTCAATAATGAATTAAAACAATGATAGACACGACTATCACTCATAGAATCTCCCAACAGGGGAAAACACAAAAACATAATACTAAGTCATGAACTCACCCATATGTGGGACAACAAATAGGGGAACTCTCCCAGATAAGCATAACCGATTCAGAATACGAATGGTGCCCCTCTGTAACAAATCAAAAGCATAGCGGTATGACAACATCTGGCGCAGCGGCCTCCAACCTACTATATGAGACACATCAATAGGCTGGGCCTTCCCCTCTTGGGCGCCATGTACTAGCCTGAATAGTTCGATGTGACACACCTGTCTGGAGTCTAGGACAATCTCTCACCCTGTGGCTTGTAATTCTACACTCGAAGGAACCTCTCTACTGACGTGGTTGTGGTAACTTTGCGGTACAGGTACTCTGAGACCCATGAGCACCTGAAACACTGTGCGTAGCCTGAAGTGCAAACTGAACTAGTTGACCCACAAAACCTCTACCATGTTTTACCTTGCCTCCAAAATAAGGACCAGTAGATCTCTCCGGTCTACGAGGCCTCCTCGCCTCCCTGTCCTCTCTCCTGATCTCGCATGTACTCTCTCTCATGGCCCCGCCTGTCCTCTCTCTCCCGATCCCACATGCCCTCTACACGACGAGCGATCCCTACTACCTGCTGAAACGAGACATCTAACTCTAAATCCTGAGCCATGCTGAACCGAATATCATGCCTGAGTCCCACAATAAATCTATGGACACGCTCTCTAACTGTGGCGACCAAAGTAGGTACATGCCTGGCCAAATCACTGTATCTCATGGCATACTATGATACTGACATAGTGCCCTAGCGCAGCCACTCAAACTCTGTGCACCATGCATCTCAAAGAGACTGAGGTACAAACACTCTCAAGAACATCCCTGAAAACTGAGCCTATGTAAGTGAAGCTGCATCGGCCGGGCTGCCCAACTCATATGACCGCCACCACTAATAAGCCGCTCCCTTAAGCTGGAACGTAGTTAAAGCAACCCCACTCGTCTCAACAATACCCATAGTGCGGAGAATGCGATAGCACTCCTCCAGAAAATATTGTGCACTCTCTGAAGCCAAACCACTGAATGTAGAAGGGTCATATATCTTGAACCTTGCAAGTCTAAGCTGTTTTTCTTTAGATATTGCTGCCCTAACCACGGGCTGAACTGGGACCACAGGTTATGTCGTCATGACACCTGGAACCTTACCAACATGAACTCATTGCACTGGGGTGTGGGCGGCAGGAGTCTGGGTTCCTCCCCCGGTCTGTGAAGTAGTTGGTGAAATCGGAATCAACCTCGCCTGGGCCAATGTACCAAACATGCTCAAAAACTGTGCTAACGTCTCTTGAAGTCCGGGGGTAACATCAAGCGCCTCCGGTACCTGTCCTTTAACTGGAACTACTGGCAGCTCCTCAACTACTACTCTGGTAGGTGCTCTAGCTGCGGTGCGTGCTCCTCTTTGGCCTCTTCCTCTACCCTAGCGACATCTGCTTCTGGGGCAATGTCATCAGCAACTACAGCTCGTGTCCTCACTATTTGTGAGAGATTAGAATGATAAAAGTTCAAACTTTGAGATCAATGAACTCGCATGATAGGAATTAAGGAAGTGAAACTGTCCTAATATAATAGTTCTGTAGCCTCTCGAAGATAAGTAGAGACGTCTCCGTACCGATCCGCAAGACTATACTAAACTCGCTTATGACTCGTAGCACCAATGAACATAGAGCTCTAATACCAACTTGTCACGACCTAATTTCCCCTCTGTTTGGCTATCTTGATGGCATCTAGTCTTAGGGACTAGGTAAGCCTAACATTAATTGAAACAACAGCATTATTTAAATAACATCTGACAATTTGAAATAGAAATCTCTTAATATTTACAATTCCCAAAATCGGTAGTACAAGTCATAAGCTCTACAGAGTGTTTGCTAGAAAACTTCTAAATACAATTGTCTAGAAGGTGACTTTGAAGCCTGCGAATGCAGTAGCAGGTTTACCTTTAGTCTCCACAGCAACGACCCGCACAAGTACTAACGAATAAATACCTCGATCTACACAAAAATGTGTAGAATTATAGTATGAGCACACCACAACGGTTCCAAGTAAGTATCAAGACTAACCTCGGTGGAGTAGTGACGAGGAACAGTCAAGACACCCACTAGTCTAATGAACTGAACAAGTATAAGTATAGGAACAACAGAAATATGATATCTACATAAAGAATATGCAATATGGCTCACAATACAGTAATTGCAATAAGAAAGGAAACAACAAGTATCAGCGGAATACCATAAAGATGATGTAGAAAAGTGAATGGAACACAACCTAAATCCGGAATCACAAATACAGCAAGGACAAGTAATAACTCAGCAACTACAACTGCTTTTACATCATGCTTTAGTCATCAAACTCCACGAGGTACCGAACCTCGGACAAATCACAACTCACGGGTCTCAATACCTGAACCCTAACACTTGGCATCTTGTGCCCGCATAACACCTTATAACCACACTGACGACTCACGTTCCAATAAAGACATTCTCACATAAAAGGCAAATAAACAAGGGTGAGAATCCATGCTCAACAATATCAAGAAAACCTCTTATCCTATAAGAGTGCTTAACTACGTGTATGCTTATGCAAGTGTCCTAACATAGTTCATACCAACAAATAAGTAAAAGTAAAAATAACGGACAACACTTAGAATATTTTCTCACAAGTTTCACAGGATGAAGCTCACACAGGTAAGTGTACCACTGCACAAATGTCAACAACAAGAATGCCCCCGGGCCATCACAAATCATCACAAATAAATCCCTGACACAACCCACCTTGTCTCGCCACATGTGCAATAATAAAGTAAGTGCCGGCCTTTTCTCGCCACACATGCATAACAAAAATCCCACCTTGTCTTGCCACATGCGCAACCCACACACACACACACATATATATATATATATATATATATATATCCCACCTTGTCATGCTGCATGTGCAAATATCAATAGTAATAATGGCACGATAGAAATCGCGTGCAATCTCATAACAGCAACGCACGGCAGAAACCTCGTGCATCACAATAAAAATAACCGCACAGCAGAACCTCGTGCATCACAATAACCACAACCGCACGGTAGAAACCTCATGCATCACAATAACAACAATTGCACGGCAGAATCCTCGTGCATCACCACAATAAGTACAACAACAATAATGATTATAATACAAGGGTACGAGAAATAAGCCAACTCAGAAATTCCTGAACTCAAAGAAATGGGGGAACTATGTCACAAGGAGTAGCCACAATAGAGAATGACAGTCATAATAAGAACAACTCAACAAGAAAGGAAATATTATGTAACAACAGTCCACAATGTACAGTTCGATAACGAGGGAGCTAACACAAGAAGAATAATTCCAAATAAGGACAAGTCAACTAAAATATAGGAAATCTAACTTCTTTTAAGGTTGGGCAATTAAGAGAGAGATACAACAACTCCAATTAAGGATAAGCAATATAAGTATAATCATTTGCCTCAGTTAAGGATGAACAATTATCAAAGAGATAATTATAATTTCAGATAAAGATAAGCAATTAAGGAAAGGACAACACGACAATAGAAGAGATACAATTTCAGTTAAGGCACATATGGATCAAATGAACAACAAAAGTGGATCATGGAGCAATTAATTCCAATAAAAGCAGGTAGAAGTGAAACTGGAAATCAAGAAATGTAATCATAACGAGACCAACTGCATATTTAGTAAATACAAGGACCTAAGAATCCCTAAAGGCCATTTTTTCATAAATAAGTCCGGGTACGTACTCGTCACCTCGCGTACACGGACTACAATTACCATAGAAGACTCAAATCCTAAAGGGTAGTTCCCCCACATGAAATTAGGCAAGATACTTACCTTAAAGAAGACACACCAATACTCAAAAATGAACTTCTCGGAAGAAATGACCCCCGGACGGCTCAAATCTAATCAAAATAACTTCAAAGCACAAATAAAACTCATAAGAGACTATTCCGAATCATAAAGCCTCAATCTTTAACAAAGTCTAAAAATCGGTCCAAAAGTAGACCCTCGGACCCACACCTCGAAACCCGACAAATTTCACAAAACCCAAACACCCATTCCAATATGAGTTCAACCATACTAAATCATCAAATTCCAATACCATTTCGTCCCTCAAATCATGATTTTTCATTTTGAAATTGTTCTTAAAAACCCACCATTTTCCTCAACTCAAAACACAAATTAAATGATAACGATAAAAATAAAATCATGGAATATATTAAATTCTAGGTGAAGAACACTTACCCAATCGATTTTCTTGAAAAACCCACAACGAATCGCTCAAAACCGAACTCAAGAACTCCAAATATTGTGAAAATGGCAAACCCTCGGAATAGAGTACTATTTATTCTGCCCAAGTCTTAAAGCATCGCGAACGCGGAAGGATGATCGCGTTCGCGAAGAATAAAAATGAAGGCTCCCAAAAGACCATTCGCGAATGCGAGCAAAGGGACGGGATGCAAAGCACAAGGGATAGGAACCTACGCGAACGCGAAGAGGACACACGAACGCGAAGAGTAAATGATCACCAGCGCTCGGGGCCTGGTTTCTACTACGCAAACGTGGAAGGAAGGATGCGAACGCGAAAAAGGAAAAAGGCATAACTTCACGAATGCAAGAGATTGAATGCGAATGCGAAGAACAAATATTCCCTCCTCCAAAATTACTCATCACGAACGCGGAGGAGCAGACGCGAACGCGTAGGAAAAAACCAGAAGTCAGATATCACCAGTCCAAAAATAGAAGGAAATGGCTTGTAGCCCATTCTAAACACACCCAAGGCCCCTCGGGAACCCGTCTAAACATAGCAACAAGTTCCATAACCTAACACGGACTCGCTCGAGGTCTCAAATGACATCAAACAACATCGTACCAAGAATCGAACTTATAAATTTCCAAATCTTCCAACTTCTAAAACTCGTGCCGAAATCTATCAAACCAACCCGGAATGACGTCAAATTTTGCAAGCAAGTCCCAAATAACATAACGGAGTTGTTCCAACTCTCAGAATTGTATTCCAACCCTGATATCAAAAAGTTCGCTTCCGATCCAAATCTCCAAAAAATTAACTTTCCCCATTTCAAGCCTAAATCAGCTACTGACCTCAGATTCACAGTCTGTACATGCTCCTAATTCTAAAATCATCCAACGGAGCTAACGGGACCAACGAAACTCCATTTCGGAGTTGTCTTCACACAGTTCCAACTACTGTCAAAATCCTAAGACTTAAGCTTCCGTTTTAGGGACCAAGTGTCCGAAATCACTCTAAATCATCAGGTAACTGAATTCAACCATGCACGCAAGTCAATACACATAATGTGAAGCTTCTCAAGGCCTTATGCCGCCGATCAGGACTTAAATTTTCAAAACGACCGGTCGGGTCATTATATGTAAATTAATAGATTTAGGGTTCACGGGATATCATTACACTTGGTCAAACCATAGAAATAGGAGGCATAGGCTTCTCTTAGAAATACTTGACCGATGTCTTGATAACGAAGCTTGGTTTTTTTCATACCCATCAGTAAGCATAACACACCTGCCCAAAACATACTCTGACCACAACCCTCTTTTAATTAGGCTAACAAATCCTAGTGCTGCTAATACCACCAAACCTTTTAGGCTGGAAAAGTATTGGTTTAATCATCATGAGTTCACAAACGTAGTCAAAGATAGCAGGCATAATAGAAAATTCAGTGACGCCATCACTAACTTTCAAACCAATAGTAAAAGTTGGAGTATAGAAAAATTTGGTGACATTTTCACTAATAAAAAAAGACTACTTTCTAGGCTAAAAGGGATCCAGAATTCACCGGACTACGCAACTAGCACCTTTCTAAGAAACTTGGAGCAAACCTTTCTAGTTGACTACAATAATACCATACGTCTTGAGGAGGACCACTGGAAACTTAGATCAAGAATCAATTGGCTCAATGAGGGCGATGCCAATACAGGGTTCTTCCACATATGTGTCCTCAATAGACGTAGACGTAACAACATATCCTTCTTTAATGATGATAATGGTAATTGGATAACCGATCATCGTAGGATCATTGATCACACACTTCATTATTTTCAAAACATTCGCTAAAAACCATACCCAAACGGATTGGAGAACCATTAAAAATACCACCATAAAATTTGCCAATGTTGATCTTTCACCACTAGATAGGCCCCTAGATACTCAAGAAGTCATTTCTGTTGTCTATTCCTTCAGGCCTTATAAGGCCCCATGCCCCGATGGTATTCACCCCTTTTTTTACCAAAGACATTGGGATATAGTAGGTACCTCAATTATCCAACTATGCCATGAAATCTTTGAGAGCCAAAAATTCCTGCAAAAATGAATCATACATTACTGTGCCTCATGCCTAAATTCAAACATTCGAACAACATCAAAAATTACCGACCCATAGGTCTTTGTAATATTATCTACAAAATTATTACAAAAATCATTGTTAATTGCATTAAACCCTATTTAAGGGATCTCATCAGCCCATGCCAATCTAGTTTCCTAAAAGGCAGGAGAGCGTGTGATAATGCTATAATTATTCAAGAATCCCTTAACCCCTTCAAAAACATGAAAGGGGCAAAATGCCATCTAATTATTAAAATTAACCTAGAGAAAGCATTCGACGGAATCTAATGGTCCTTTGTTTACAAGGCCCTAACTTTCTTTCGCTTCCCACAAAACAATTACAAGCCTCATTATGATCTGCATCTCTACTAGCAAGATAGCAATTCTAGTCAATGGATCCTAAACCAACTACTTTGAACCAACACGGGGTATCAGACAAGGTGACCCTATATCTCCATACATATTCATATTATGCATGGAGTTATTGTCTATATATATCAACCACCAAGTCGCTCTAACCCTGTGGGATCCCATTAAAATTAGCACCAGAGGCCCCCAATTATCACATCTTTTCTATGCGGATGACCTAACACTAATGACACATGCCAATGAAAAAACTATCAACAATATTCACCACTATCTATCTAGGCAGATGATAAAAAATATGTCATTTTAAGAATTAACGCCCCGTTCAGCGACTTAAGGTCTTGAGAAGTTTCGTAATATGTATTATGACACGCGTGTGTGGTCGCGTTTATTTTTCAGAAGATTCAGAATTTAAGTAAAAGAACAATTCTTGATCGGATTTTGACTTTTGAGAAAACGACTCCATAATGAAATTTTGATGATGTTAATAGCTTCGTATGGTGATTTCAGACTTAGGCATGTGTCCGAATTTTGATTTCAAAGTCCGTACGACAATTCAACGCATATTGGCGAAAGTTGGAAATATTAAGTGGAAAAGATGTCTTACTTGTACAACACCTACCTTTAAACGGGTATAACTCTCATAATGTATGATACAGTCCATGAATTATTTTTCTAAAGAATCGCCCTTCGAGTCTTGTTTCAAATGCATCAAACCATTTATCATTTGGATATTTCTACAAGAAGTTATAATCAAATTACTAAAATAAGGCTGGCGGTACAAAGAAAGTTTTGCTATGGGTTTAAGGAATTAAATCGCGCCATAGATCTCCACTTTTTGCTTGCATACCCCAGATGGATATGGATGAGGGTAACATCGTGTAAACATGGTTTCTTACTTATATGAAAGTTTGGAAGTGAATTGGGGTCTACATCATAGCAAGGTATAGAAGGAGGGTAAGTTGGAAAACAATAAATATAGAAATGTAACGACCCGGCCGGTCATTTTGAGTATTACAATCCCTTTTCCCCATTTACTTCTAAAATTGTACTTTACAGTTGTTGTGTGACTTGCCGGGGTAATTGGTTCGGGTCCGGTGAGGTTTTGGAATGAATTGGAACACTTAGTTCTAAGGTTTAAAGCTTAAGTTAAAATAGTGACCGGATGTCGACTTATGTGTAAACAACATCAAAATTTAATTCTGATGATTCCAATAGCTACGTATAGTGATTGTGGACATAGGAGCATGTCTAGAAAATTATTTGGATGTCCGTAGTGGAGTTAGGCTTGAAATGCAAAAAGTTACATTTTTGGAAAATTTGACCGGGGGGCTGGCTTTTTGATATCGAGATCCGAATCCAGTTCTAAATATTTTCATAGCTCCGTTATGTGGTTCATGACATGTGTGCAAAATTTGAGTTCAATCGGACGTGAATTGTTAGGTTCCGTAGTCGTTTGTAGAAACTAGAAATTTCAAAGTTCATTAGGTTTGAATTGGGGTGTAATTCATCGTTTTAGCGTTGTTTGAGGTGATTTGAGGGTTCAACTAATTCCGTATGATCTTTTAGGACTTGTTGGTATATTTGGTTGAGGTCCCGAGGGCTCGGGTGAGTTTTGGATGGCTAACGGATCAATTTTGGCCTTGGTGAGATTGCTGATATCTGTTGCTGTATTTTTCTGATTTTTTCTTTCGCGTTCGCGAAGAGGAAATTCAGGTAGGCAGGATTTACTCTTCGCGTTCACGAAGGGGTATCACATTCGCGAAGGGAAACATAGTGGGCATGGGTTTTTGTCGTCGCGTTCGCGAAGGGGAGCTCGCGTTCGAGAAGAAGGGCTCCGTTAAGCATCGCGTTCGCAAATAGTGTCTCGCATTTGCAAAGAGCAAATGTTGGGAAGCACATTTTGTGCTTCGCGAACGCGAGAGACCTGTCGCGTTTGTGAAGAAGAGAGGTCTGGGTAGAAAGTTTAAGTTCAGAAAATGGGACTTCGTCCCATTTTCCATTTTTAACGATTTGGATCTCGGATTTAGGCGATATGTGGGAGATTTTCAGAGAAAACAATGGGGTAAGTGTTCTTAACTCAATATTGGTTAAATTACCCAAATCCATGGTTATTTTTAACATTTAATTGGTGAATTAAGTTGGAAAAATTATGAAAACCCTCTTGGTTTAATTTGGAGATTTGAGGGTCAAGTTAATGTCGGATTTGAGTAAAATTTATTTGGTTGGACTTGTGGTTGAGTGGGCATTAATATTTTGTAATTTTTGTCGGATTCCGAGACGTGAGCCCCACGGTTGATTTTTGAGGCGCAATTTCGGATTTTGTGAAAATATTTGTATTTTGATATGGAATTAATTCCTATAAATTTTGTGGGCTGAATCAAATTAATTGTGACTAGATTCGAGCCGTTTGGAAGTTGATACACGCAGAGTGGAATTGCTGGAGCATTGCTTAGCTTGCTCGACATTGGATTTGACTTGTTCGAGGTAAGTAACTCTTCTAATCTTAGAGCTGAGGGTATGAACCCTGAATATATGTATTTCGTGAATTGTTGGGAGGTGACGCACATGCTAGGTGAAGGGCGTGTGGGCGTGCACTATAGAAATTATGACATAATTGTTTTTGTGGAATTTTGCAGTTAAATGATCTTGGCAGTTTTCATGCAATTTTATGAGTTAAAGAAATTGAGCTGAATAGCATATTAAAAATCATGTTAAGGCTATGTGCCAGTATTATTGGGACCCACAAAGGTCATAATATTGTGAAATATTTATTTTAAATTGAAAATTTATACTCAGTCATATTCATTTCATTGTATATCATATCTCAGTCTCTGTTGTTATTTATTGATACATCATATCATCATTTTGGGCTATTTTCATTACATTGTGAGCCTATGAGAGAGAGACTGGAGAGATTGGTGGCTGAGGGAGGCCGAGGGCCCGATTGTTAGGATATTTTATGGATCGGGGTGCACGCCGTAGCAGGCCATGTTGGCTTTATATATATATATTATACTATTGCACGTGAGTTGTCCGTGCGGATCCAGGTATTGATACCATAGCGCGTGAGTTATCCGCGTAGCACGTGAGTTGTCCGTGCGGATGCAGGTATTGATACCATAGCGTGTTGAGTTGTTCGTGTAGCACATGAGTTGTCCGTGCGGATCCAGGTATTGATATCATAACATGTGAGTTGTCCGCGTAGCACATCAGTAAACCGTGCGGATCCAGGTATTGATATTATGGCACGTGAGTTGTCCGTGATTATAGCGCTTGGGCCGTAGGAGTCCCTCAAGAGTCTGAACACCCCCAGTGAGCGTAGTCGACTATAAACAGGGATCGGGCTGCACGCCGCAACATGTATATTATAGCGCTGAGTGATTGAGTGTGCTGAGCACAGTGAGAGAGAATGCGAGACAATGAGATTGAGTACTCTGAGAGTGTGAGTACATGAGGACAATCTTTGAGATACATTGCATTGACATGAACACATGACATATATGCATAGATATGTGTTTTCCGCATGCTGTACGTTATCACATTATTCATGATTTCTCTCACGTGTTGACAGATGGGCATAGTGATGTATACACTGGTTATCTGGGAAAGAAAATGAGATATTTTATTTATTATTGATAGGATTTTGGAAAAATTAATGTTTTCAAACTTTTTCATATTTTTGGTAACTTCGGTAAACGATTTGGGGTTTCACTAATGTATTTGAAAGGAAGAACTATTATCTTTGAAATCATGGTTTTGCTGAGCATTTTATCTCTGTGTTTCTTCTGGTATTATTTGCTTTAAGTTGTTATGAATTGTTGTGGACTAGTGATTTTGGACTTGACCTTGGTAGAAGCTCGTCACTACTTTCAACCTACGGCTAGGTTTGTTACTTACTCAATACATGGGGTCGGTTGTACTGATACTACACTTCTGCATATTGCGTGCAGATATTGACTGATATTGTTGCTGTGCTCGATGGTTGCGGGATTTGAAGATGTACCTGCATTCCTGTTGTAGCTGCCTCTTGTTCATGGTAGCCTTAAATTATAAAAGCTTTGTTTATGTATTATTCAAACATATTATGTATTTATTTCATTTCCGCTTTGTATACTCTATTCTTAGAAGCTCATGATTTGTACTACCAGTTCTTGGGGAGATGTATTGGTTTTAGATATTTTCTATTAATTAATTTCATTGGAATTGGATAGATTTATATTGGCTTACCTAACGGGTTGGGTTAGGTGCCATCACTACTAGTGGGATTTTGGGTCGTGACAAGAAAGGATGCAACTGGAGAGCTCATGTGAACTCGTGCACCGCGCGGGTTTGAACGAGCCATAACCCCCAGCCATTTCAACAAAACAGCGAAGTATTGCCCTAGCACGCGAACGTGAATGAGAGCTCGTGCATGTCCGAGGCGATGCACGAGGATGGACAAGCTAGGCCTTAAGCCTTTATAAAGACCATTCCGGTAGCTTACTTCTCCCACACCTCTTGGCCGATTCTTGGAGCTCCTCTCCACTCTCTTAAGACCCCCAACTCCCCTCTTCTTCAAGGTAAGCAATCCCCATTATCTTGGTGTGAAATTCCATCTTTATTACACTAGTATTGATGAAATATCCACATAAAATACTTAGATCTTCAAGAAATTTCTTCAAGAACTCAAAGGAGGGTTTTGCAAGATCTCTTCCAAAAAGGTAAACCTAAACCCTTAGACTTACATGTATGGATTTATTATGAGTATGTGAGCAATAAATAAGTATTAACACTTAATGGATGGTGTTTGGGAGCCATAAATACCTAAACTAGATTATTGAGTGTTGTAGAGATTTTGTAATGAATTAATTAGCAATAATTGGGTGGATGTGAGTTCATTGATGATTTTAATTGTGAAAAAGAAGGTTCTTTGTAGACAAAGGATGGTTTAGTATCTCTTGTTGGTTGGAATAAGGGATTGTTAGATGAAGAAACACCATTACTACAGGTAGTAAAATGCTATGTAATCCAGGTGTTTGATAAAATGCCTAAATGACCATAAATCTAGAAATTTGTTTAATAATATTGGTGCAATTGTGTTGCATTATTGTAGAATAAAACCTTGATTGGGGGAATTATACCTTAGGCATCGGGTCTTATGTGCCATTTGTGAAATGTTAAAAGATGTGTATGCGAGGTGACGAGTACGTACTCGGGCTTATATGTGCAAAATTGATTGGGTTAAAGTCTTAGGCATATTGTGTAGTAAATTGAATAATTATTTGCATTTATTAAATCATCCATTTGCCATGCCTCAATTCGTGTTTGTTGAATTTGTTTTTATATAACAATTTGATGTGGTTATTGCTTGTATATTTATGTGAATTACGTGAGTTTGGTGATGTGATATTTCTTGGAAATAATTATATTATGGATTTTTCATCTGCAAATAATTAATGAAATAAGTTTTAAATGAGGCGTTATATAATTATCAATAATTTGGATTAATGAAGGCGTTGCCCTATACTGAGTATTTTCCATCTCTGTTATTGTTTTGAGGTTTTATACACATTGTATGGAGACTTGGGATATTTGTTGTGAAATTAATTGATTTGTTTATATCTTTGAAATTGGTTGTGGCCTTTGGAAAAACTGTGATATGAATTAATTTTGTTATGTTGCCATGATAATATTCTGTGTAAACTATTGTGTTATTTGAGTAATTTTTTTGAGGATATAAGGGTGGCATTTCACTATTGTTATGTGGGTTGGGATATTGTCACGGCGCAGCGATAAGGGTGGCTATTGATATTGTCAGAGCGGAGGGATAATGAAGGCTATTATATAAATGATAAGGGTGGCTATAGGATAGATAAGGGTGGCTATTGTCAGGGATGATATGTGATGGTGTGGGATTATTGCGTTGGTAATTTTCATGTGATGTTGTGATTTTCATTGTGTTTATTTTTATACCTTGTGCAATTTGTCTTTTTCTTGGTAAATTGATAATAGTTTGATATATGTTGAAATTGGGAGCTTGTGGTTATTGCCAGGCTGATTATGAAATTAAATGTGGGCAGAAGGTGCCGTGAGTAAATAATGATGATATTAGCACGTGAACTGTCTGTGCGTTTGTGATATGAAATATGGGCACGAAGTGCCGTGAGTAAATAATGATGATATTAGCACGTGAATGATATAAAATGTGGGCATGCTCAAACTGACGGCGACGCTCCTCCCTCAATGTGATAGGCAGAAATGTCTCTATAAAGAGCTGAGAGAACTGGTCCCAAGTAAGAGCAGGCGACCCAGCTGGTCTGGTCAACAAGTAATCTCTCCACCATTTCTTGGCGGAACCAGTCATTTGAAATACAGCAAAATTCACCCCATTGGTCTCCACTATACCCATGTTCTGTAGAACCTCGTGACAGCTGTCAAGATACTCTTCGGGGTCCTCTGAAGGAGAACCATTGAAATGAACAGGAAAGTGCTTGGTAAACCTGTCCAATCTCTATAAAGCCTCAGAAGACATAGCTAGCCCATCTCCAACCTACGCCGCAATAACTGGCTGAACTAATCCGATTGGCTGAGCTGCTGGAGCTTGATACTAGGGAGCTATCTGCTCCAGAGAGGGAGTGGTAGGAGTCTGGGCTCCTCCTCCAGCCTGAGAGACTGCTGGTGCCATGGGAAATGTGCCAGTCTGGGCCACACTCTCTATAAGGCCCACAAAACGGACCAAAGCGTCCTGAAGTACTGGGGTAGCAATGAACCCCTCCGGAACCTAAGCTGGTCCGACACGAATAGTCTGGGTTGGGACCTCCTCGACAATCTCTATCTGAGGCTCCACTGTTGGGGCTGGTGATCGGGCTCTACGCTAAGCCCTGCCCCTACCTCGGCCTCTGGCAGGGCCTTGGCCTTGACCTCTGCCCCGTGTAGGAGAAATCACTGGAGGCTCTGGCTGCTGCTCAGCTGAGGAAGCGGTACGTGTTCTCGCCATCTGCGAGAGAATATGAGTAGAAGAGTTCAATCAGTATTGAGAAAGCAAAATCGCATGACAGAGAAGAATAGAAGTGAAACTTGTCCCTAAACTTCATAGCTTCTGGAAGATAAGCACAGACGTCTCCATACCGATCCTCTAGACTCTACTAAGCGTGCTCGTGAATCGTGAGACCTAAGCAACCTAATGCTCTGATACCAACTATCACGGCCCAAAATTTCCCACCGACGGGACCGTGATGGCGCCTAACATTTCACTTGCTAGGCAAGTCAACGTTAGAGAATCATTAACCAATTTCTTGTTTTCATTTAGTAATTAACAATAATTAACTAAAATAAAATATAATAAGTGCGGAATATCATAAAACTGTATTAATTACTACCACCCGGATCTGGAGTCACAATTCACGAGCATTTTAGAATTTACTACAAGTAATAGTCTGAAAGAAATACAACTGTCTGAATGAAAGAAAACAGTAGGACATAAAAGATAGATGGAGACTTCAAGGTCTGTGAACGTCGACAGATCTACCTTGAGTCTCCAGGAAGCGGACCAATAGAAAATCCCGATCAACCTGAGCCTGTATCAAAATCTACATAGAAAGTGGAGAGTGCAGCATTAGTACAACCGACCCCATGTACTAGTAAGTGTCGAGCCTAAGCTCGACGAAGTACTGATGAGGCTAAGGCAAGGCACCTACAATCAACCTGTAGAATTTAATAGTGTATACGCAAATAACAGGAATGAAGAACTAAATAGGAAATGTCGGGAGGGGAAACATACTGAGGGGAATAAAAGATAAATAACTACAACAAAATGATCACCGGAGCAGTCAATGTACCATAAATCAACAGGAATAGTGAATACAGTAAAGAAAAATGCATGGCATCACCCTTCGTGCTTTTACTCTCAATCTCACCATAAAATTAATAGAAACGACACGGCATCACCCTTCGTGCATTAACACTCACAATATGGCACGACATCACCCTTCGTACATTAACACTCATAATATGGCACGACATCACCCTTCGTGCATTAGCACTCACAATATGGCACGGCATCACCATTCGTGCATTAACACTATCCCTTACCATAATGCAATGCATAAATAACAACGGGAAGGTAAAATAACAAGTACAAACTGTACTTCAACATTTGGTTCCAATATAACAATGTCAACTTGAAATAAAAACTCGATTGTCACCAAATATTTCGTAAACATGATAAGAACGATAATTTGAACAACAATAGTATAACACGTAGAAATTTGGCATAGGAATGAGACAATATCAGAAAAATAGAGAAACATGAAAAAACAAGTAAATTGGCGGCGCA
The DNA here is from genome assembly GCF_000390325.3 of Nicotiana tomentosiformis. Classification (NCBI taxonomy): domain Eukaryota; kingdom Viridiplantae; phylum Streptophyta; class Magnoliopsida; order Solanales; family Solanaceae; genus Nicotiana; species Nicotiana tomentosiformis. The sequence goes on from NC_090820.1 coordinate 111,105,415, forward strand.
TAGGTACTCGTCAGCTCACATATACGCCGCTCACATGAATTTCACTTAGAAAATAATCTAAGGTTCTTAATTCCCTCAGGTTAGGGTTAGACACAACACTTACCTCGCTCTGAAGGCCACTTAATTCTCAATCATAGCTTTTCCATTGGAACTCACCGCCAAACCACTCGAATCTAATTCAAAAATGACTCAATCATATCAAATATTGCGAAAGGAATCAATTATATTGCATAAATTAAATTTTCCAAATTTTCCTCCAAAGAGTAAAAAAATCGACCCCGGGCCCGCTTGCTCAAAACCTGAGGTTCGGACCAAAATCCTTTTACCCATTCACCCCCGAGCCCGAATATGTAATTAGTTTTGACTTTCTACTTAAATCATCGGCCACCACATTGGCCTTCTCGGGATGATACAATATAGTGATATCATAATCTTTCAATAGCTCTAGCCACCTCCTCTGCATCAAATTGAGTTCCTTTTGCTTGAACAAATACTGCAAGCTCTAATGATCAGTGAATACCTCACATGGCATGCCGTAAAGATAGTGCCTCCAACTCTTCAACGCGTGAACAATGGCTGCTAGCTCTAGATCATGAACAGGGTAATTCTTCTCGTGAACCTTCAGCTGCCGTGAAGCATATGCAATAACCTTGCCACCATGCATCAATACCGCACCCAGACCAATACGAGATGTGTCACAATATACTGAACATGTGGGTAACACCAATACCGGTGTCATAGTCAAAGTTGTCTTGAGCTTCTGAAAGCTCGCTTCACACTCATCTCACCACCTAAACGGGGCACCCTTCTGGGTCAATCTGGTCAATGGGGCTGCTATAGATGAAAACCACTCCTCAAATTGACGGTAATAGCCTGCCAAACACAAGAAACTACGGATCTCTGTAGCTGATGTGGGTCTAGGCCAGTTCTGGACTGCCTCAATCTTCTTAGGATCCAGCTGAATACCCTCTGCTGACACAACATGACGCAAGAAATCAACTTAACTCAACCAAAACTCGCATTTTGAGAACTTAGGATATAACTGGCTGTCTTTCAGAGTCTGAAGAATGACCCGAAGATGCTGCTCATGCTCCTATCAACTGTGGGAGTAGATCAAGATATCATCAATAAACACAACCACAAAGGAATCCAAGTATGGTTTGAACACCCGGTTCATCAAATCCATGAAGGGTCACGAGATCACTTGTTAGCCCAAATGACATCACTAGAAACTCATAATGCCCATACCGAGTTCGAAAAGCTGTGTTAGGAACATCGGATGCCCTAATCCTCAACTGATGGAAGCCAGATCTCAAATCAATCTTTGAAAACACCATGGCACCCTGAAGCTGATCAAATAAATCATCAATCCTCGGCAATGGATATTTATTCTTGTTTGTGACTTTGTTCAACTGCCGATAATCTATACACATCCTCATCGATCCATCTTTCTTCTTCACAAACAACACAGGTTCACCCCAGGGCGAGACACTAGGTCTAATGAAGCCCTTATCAAGCAAATTTTGCATCTGCTCCTTCAATTCTTTCAACTATGGCTGGGCCATGCGATATGGCGAAATGGAAAAAGGCTGAGTGCCCGGAGCCAAATCAATGCAAAAATCAATATCCCTATCGGGTGGCATCCCCGGAAGGTCTTCAGGAAACACTTTTGGAAACTCACGAACAACCGGCACCGAATTTATGGAAGGAACCTCCGCACTAGAATCGTAGGCCAAATAGGCTAGACACCCCTTCTCGGCCATATGCCGAGCCTTCAAATAATAAATAACCCTACTGGCAAAATGGCCAAGATTCCCTCTCCACTCTAATCGAGGCAACCCTTGCAAGGCTAAGATCGCCGTCTTGGAATGACAATCTAATATAACATGATAAGGTGACAACCAATCCATACCCAATATGACATCAAAATCAACCATGTCGAGAAGTAGAAGATCTACACGAGTCTCAAGACTCCCAATGGTGACCGCACAGGAACGATAAACACGATCTACAACAATAGCATCTCCCACTATTGTGGACATATACACAGGAGCACTCAAAGAATCACGGGGCACAACCAAATAGGAAGCAAAATAGGACAACATATAGGAGTAAGTAGATCACAGATCAAATAGAACTGAAGCATCTCTACTGCAAACTGAAACAGTACCTATGATAACGGTGTCAGATGACTCAGCTTTAGGCCAGTTGTGCACATAGGGGTGCAGCAGGTTCAGACATCTGGTTGATAAGTACGATCTTAAGAAGTTTTAATTAGTTGCCTAATTGTCACAATCATGGTAGGATCATGAGATGGATGTAGTTCTGAAGATAGTTGGTGGTATTAGAAACTATGTGGTTCGTATATGATTTCCATTTAGTGAAGGATACATACTAGTAGTCAAGGCAGTCGAGGAAGCAATTTTGCGTGTCACGAGGATGACATGTGCCTAATAAATGGCTTAATGTGTGTTATGACTGGTGTCGTACGATCGATAAAGGTTAGTATTGTGGATCATCGGACTGTGTCCTATCGCTTCGCACCAAGTTAGGGGAGTCAACTATCAACGATCAGATTGCGGGGCCATGAGTTATATCAGTTTTGGCCTGAGATGTATATATGTGGTATTAAACGGTTATCCAAAACTTGTATATGATTAAGAGCTAAGATTTGTATGGGATGATGTTGGGACTTGCGGTATTTCCGCGTCCTTAATAATTCTACATTTCAAGATTAGCGGGGTCATGGAAACAATTTCAGAATACTTTAGGTGCTCCAGTCAGTTCTTTTAATGCACCACAAGCATGTGGTTCCTATAATGGTTATTCCAATTATTTGGCACAGACTCAGTATGAGCAATCGAACCCGCAGAGAGGTTATTATCAGTGTAGTGATACTAGGCAAATCATGAGAGATTGTCACATACTTGGGAGAGGCTGATTTCATCTGAATACTCAGGCTACATGCTATATTCCAGTTACTACCCCAGATGCATAGTCAGTTAGGGGTGGAGGATAGGCGGGTACAGGCCGCCCTATAGGGGGAGGCCCGACCCATTGATATATTTGATATGGAATGGCTAAGGCTGCTACACGAGATAATGTCATTACAGTTATGATTTATGTTTCGTGGCGCCTTCTTGAAGTTCCTTGGAAGGGCGACGTAAGGCTAAGCAACCGATGTCAGTGCAATTGCAGTCCGCCAACTGAGGTCCCCTCCGTACGCTAGACTAGATTGACCGTGTCGTACGGGAAAACCAATGTCGTGATCAATTGAAAGAGAGAGCAGAAAAGAGAATTGAGAATGAAAGAAAGCTTGATTACATTGAATGAAAGCTATTACAGAAAAACAACACGGTGTCGGGGGGGAGAGACACCAGTACAGAGAATTGTTTGCTTGCTTGAAAGTTTGATTGCTTGGTCCCCCTTAATAATGCTTAAAAAAAATAAACCAAAGCTACATGACTAGACCAAAGAAAGCTGGAAAATCACACTTAAAGAAAATGTAGCAAAAATACTCTATATTTACAATGAGAAGGACTTAGTCTTCTACAAAGCAGAAACAAGTCCGTTGGCAGCAACTATATCTTTAGCATCAGGGTCTGCACGCGTGGCATTGTCTACGCGCGCGGCGCTATTGGCATCTGCCTGTGGCTGGGCGCTGGCGATGGCTATCGGTGGGGTGACAGAGGCACATGCACGCTTGTCACTTGGAGCTACCGAGACCACGGGGCCGACCGTGGCGACGGGCATTGGGAAGCTGGCCAGGACTCCACGGGGCGCGTTCAAGGGGTCATGGGGCATAGTTGGAAAGCCTCCCAAAGAATAGCTTGTGAAGGGATGCAACTGAGGAGCTCATGTGAACTCGTGCACCGTGCATGTTTGAACGAGCCATGACCCCCAGCCATTTTAACAAAACAGCGAAGTATTGCCCCAGCACGCGAACGTGAATGAGAGCTCGTGCATGTCCCCGCGATGCACGAGGAAGGACAAGCTAGGCATGAAGCCTTTATAAAGACCATTTCGGTAGCTCACTTCTCCCACTCCTCTTGGCCGATTCTTGGAGCTCCTATCCACTCACTCAAGACCCCCAACTCCCCTCTTCTTCAAGGTAAGAAATCCCCATTATCTTGGTGTGAAATTCCATCATTTATACACTAGTATTGATGAAATCTACACATAAACGACTTAGATCTTCAAGAAATTTCTTCAAGAACTCAAAGGAGGGTTTTGCAAGATCTCTTCCAAAAAGGTAAACCTACACCCTTAGACTTACATGTATGGATGTTTTATGAGTATGTGGGCAAGGAATAAGTATTAACACTTATTGGATGGTGCTTGGGAGACATAAATACTTAAACTAGATTATTGGGTGTTGTAGAGATTTTGTAATTAATTAATTAACAACAATGGGATGGATGTGAGTTCATTGATAATTTTAATGGTGCTAAAGAAGGTTTTTTGTAGACAAAGGATGGTTTAGTATCTCTTGTTGGTGGGAAGGAGGGATTGTTGGATGAAGAAACACCATTACTGGAGGTAGTAAAATGCTATGTACTCTAGGTGTTTGATAAAATACCTAAATGACCAAAAATCTAGAAATTTGTTTACTAATTGCATTATTGTAGATTGAAATTTGTTTAGGTGGTGGACCATCGCAGTATTATTAAGGGGAGAATTTCAGATTTGAGCCGTCCATAGGTGGCTTCACTCGCGAAGATCATTTAAAGCATTCACTTAGTTTCATCGAGGTAAGTATCTTACCTATCCTTGAGTGGGGGAATTACCCCTTAGGCATCGAGTCTTATGTGCCATTTGTGAAATGTAAAAAGTCGTGTACGCGAGGTGATGAGTACGTACTCGTGCTTAAATGTGCAAAATTGATTGCCTTAAAGTGTTAAGCATATTGTGTAGTAAATTGAATAATTATTGGCATTTATTAAATGATCCATTTGTATGAAAATTTGATGTGGTTATTTCTTGTATATTTATGTGAATTCCGTGAGTTTGGTGATTTGATATTTCCTGGAAATAATTATATTATAGATTTTCCATCTGCAAATAATTAATGAAATAAGTTTACACCGATGCGTTATATAATTATCAATAATTTGGATTAATGAAGGTGTTGCCCTATACTGAGTATTTTCCATCTCTGTGGTTGTTTTGAGGTTTTATACACATTATGTGGAGCCTTGGGCTATTTATTGTGAAATTAATTAATTTTATTTTATCTTTGGAATTGGTTGTGGCCATTGGGCAAGTTGTGATATGAATTGATTTTGTTATGTTACCGTGATAATATTCTGTGTAAATTGTTGTGTTATTTGAGTTATTATTTTGAGGATATAAGGGTGGCATTTCACTGTTGATATTATGTGGGTTTAAGGGTGGTATTTCACTATTGTTAGGTGTGTTGGAAAATTATCAGGGCATAGCGATAAAGGTGGCTATAGGAGAAATAAGGGTGGCTATAGGAGCGATAAGGGTGGCTATTGATATTGTCAGAGAGAAGGGATAAGTGAGGCTGTTATAGGAGTGATAAGGGTGGCTATAAGAGCGATAAGGGTGGTTATTGATATTGTCAGGGCGGAGGGTTAAGGGAGGCTATTACAGGAGTGATAAGGGTGGCTATTGTCAGGGATGATATGTGATGATGTGGGGTTATTGCGTTGGTAATTTTCATGTGATGTTGATTTTCCTTGTGTTTATTTTTATACCTTGTGCAATTTTCCTTGTTGTTGGTAAATTGATAATAGTTTGATATATGTTAAAATTGGGAGCATGTGGTTATTGCCAAGCGAATTGTGAAATAAAATGTGGGCATGAGTTACCGTGAAAAAATAATGATGATATTGGCACGTGAACTGTCCGTGCAGTTGTGATATGAAATATGGGCACGAAGTGCCGTGAGTAAATAATGATGATATTGGCACGTGAATTGTCCGTACAGTTATGATATAAAATGTGGGCACGAGGTGCCGTGATTAAATGATGATGATATTTGGCACGTGAGTTATCTGTGCGGTTGTGATAGAAAAATTGGCACGAGGTGCTGTGGAAATACGAAACGGGGCTGAGACCCGTATTTTATGATTTTGAAATGTTGTGTCATAGGGTGACTTTTATTCGAAAGAAATTCATATGAAAGATATTTATTTGAAGTAATTATATTTTAAAGAGATTTATTTGAAAGTATTATATCCTGAAGATTTCTTTTTGAAAAACATATAGGCGAAAGAATTATATTGGAAGGGCTTGATTAATTGGTTGTACTGGTATTCATTATTTGTTGCGCAATATTTATGGTGTTCTTGTCACCCTGCTGTGTATATCACTGGTTGATTACAGTTGCCATCATTGTTATTTGTTTTCTATTATTTTTGTATATTATATTGCACAAGTTATTAGACTAGTGAGTGTCTCGAATGTACCTCATCACTACTCCACTGAGGTTAGTCTTGATACTTACTGAGTACCGACCGTGGTGTACTCATACTACACCTCTGCATATTTTTGTGCAGAGCCAGGTATTGGAGCAATCAGACTCGGACAGAGTTAAAGTGTGATCGCAAGGATTCAAGGTAGAGCTGCTTGATCATCGTAGTCCCTTGAAGTCTTTTCACTTTATTGTACTGTTAATTATGATTCAAACAGTATAGAGTATTCAATCCTTGAGATCATTCCATGCATTCAGTTAGAGTTCGTGACTCAGTATTACCAGTCTTGGGAGTTTGTTTGAATATTTCCGTTGTTGGTTTATATTTAGAAAAAATGGCTTGAATTGTTATTATAATTGGCTTACCTAGTCTTAGAGACTAAGTGCCATCACGACGCTTGTGGCGGGATTTTGGGTCGTGACATAATACAAAATAAAAAATTCTTTTCTCAAACAACTGCTCACTTGCCATAAGAGAATACGCAATTGAGTTGCTCAGCTTTAACCCAACCCAACTTTAACAAATTGGTTGTTGGTTTATCCTAACAACAAACCAAAGCTAGACGATTTCCAATTTGTTATTGATAATATGCGTTAGAAGCTGCCAAATTGGAGATCAAACATCCTAAGTCTTGCGGGACATACAATTCTAGCAAAATATGCCCCCAACGCTATACCAAATCATATCATGCAATACATGTTCCTCCCCAAGAAGACTCAATAACAAATTGACAAAATCCAGAGTGACTTCATTTGGGTCACTACTTCTCATAACAAGAGAATTCATTATGTTGCCTCGGATGTCAGTAACTCACACTAAAAAGCTGGGGGTCTTGGAATTCATAAAGCAATCCATAAAAATAAAGATACACTAGCAGGGTTAGCATGGAGATTATTCACCAATCATTCTACAATTTGTGCTAATACCCTAATCCAAAAATACAGTAGGCGAGCTAATGCCAAAACTAACTCTTTCATTTGGCAAAATGTTTTGAAAGGATGAAAAATTGTTACAAAAGGCATCACATGAGATGTTGGCAACGGAAAATCCATTCATTTCTATTATGGAAATTGGATCCCCAACACTCCTGGTATCCGTTCGATCATTCAAGGGCCCTTTTGTATCAACGACACTAACCTAACAGTCTCTCAGTTGTGGTACCACGACTAGTGGAACTGGTCACAAATCTCCTTCGAGCTACTAGAAAACATTAGAGAAACGATTTACTCCATTTCTTTTTCCAACAACCCAATGTCCATGGACACCCTCATTTGGTCTCTAAACCCAAATGGCACCTTCTCCACACACTTTGTTTATACCTTACTTCACCAACACCAACAAACACATATTGACTATGAATGGATTTGGAAATTAAGTACCCTAAATAAAATAAAATTCTTCCTTTGGCAATGCTATCGTAACACGCTTCCCACAAAGTCATATCTTCATCAAATTAGAGTCACCAATGACTACCTACCAACTACAACTATATTACTTGGGAAGATGTATTCCCTTTTGTACTATTGCAGTTTTGGCTAAATAGAGACAACAACTGCTTTCACAACCTCTCCAAACCTCTAAACGATAAATTGGTCAAAATACGTACCATCGAATTCAAACTTCTCATAGAAAAAAATACGAGCCCCACGCACAAAAAAACCATCCTCATCAAGTGGCAATCACCACCACCTCAAACATACAAATTAAATACAGATGAATCTTTTTTGGATAGATATCATGCAGGGGGCATTGGAGGAATTATTAGAAACACACAAGGTAACTGGGTAGTAGGCTCCACTAAAGCAGTCCGAGCCTACACCCCAACACATGTAGAGTTACTAGCACTCCAAGCAAGGTTAAAACTCGCATATGATAGAAGATTAACTCCCCTGAAAATAGAAACTGATTCCATAGAGATAATCCAGTTACTTGAGCATAATAACTACCCAGCATATACTAACGTTGTCCTTGAATGCAGGTGCTTATTGAAGCAACTGGGGAATCCAGTGATCCGGCATAGTTTCCGCTAAGGGAACAAGGTGGCACACGTTTTGAGTAAATTAGGCTCCAAACAACCACCTCTTGCAGGCACAAATATTTTGGTCACCCCCAGATCTTGTCAAGACAACCATCCAAGAGGACAAAGATGGACTAGATACTACTAGACTTATATCATATTCCATATGTAACACACTGGCAATGTTTGGAAACTTAAGTCTTATTCCTACTAATAGTACTATTGATGTAATGCCACCTTAGTAGTTTATTAATAAAATATTCGTTTCTCCACAAAAAAAACAGAAAATATTCTCTAACAAAAACAAAAACAATAATTAGAATTATAAAGAGGAAATTTATTGGAGATCATCACATTTAGAGTGGATAATACCCAAATCAATTTATAGTCAGTTAATGATTTAAGTAATAGTACTTAATATTTGTTTTCTTTAATAATGAATTTCTTGCATTTATGCCTTTTGCGCATGTTTTATTGTGCGTTACTTCTCAAATGATACAGTATTTTCTCCTTAATCCTAACTACCATCGTCTCATGCGTTAATTAATTGGCTTCTAATGTGATTCCTCTTATAATTATTATCTTTCGTTTAGCTTCATCTATATATAGGACTTTTTTATTTGTCAAACAAAACACAAACCATCTGAAAGAGGAAATAATTTGATCTTACAGCCTAAAAATACTTTTGTCATCATGAAAATGGGTTAAAATTCTATTCTATTTCATTGAAATTTGTAAAATAGTATAAATTCTCGTTGTTGAGATATGCGTCAAACAAATAGGAATAAAAACAATACTGGATTAAATTCATGCTAGGCAACGCATAAAATTATTTTCTTGTTCTTTACTTAATTTCCCTTTTTAGACTATTGAACGCAAAATTTCTTAAAACTCAAAAAATACCTACTTGTAGCTTAAAAAAGAATGAGTTAAGTTATATGTAATGACAATATGAAATACCTTTTTTACATAACCATTAAAGTTCAACTTATTATAAATTAGTTACAATTTTGTCTAGTTATCAAATATTGTTTACCGTAGAAAGTTACATGTAATTATCATATACGTAAATTGGCTATGCAAATATATTTGCAGCTCCAGCTTAGCGATGGCCATATTAGCTTTTCTTCTGTTTACTACTTCAGTTATTTCAACTCGGGGCCCCAACACTACTCGTCACCTCAGTGAGTTCATCAACATGTCCCTCTGTTTTATTTTATATAGTACTCTTCTTTTTTCGTATTTTCAAAATAATGACATATTTAATATTTAAAAACTATTTAATTTTAAACTTTTTATTAAGCCAATAATCAGTGGCGGAATATCCAATAGGAAAAATGACATCGTATAGCTGCTCTGAAAAATAATAGCTAATTGTTTTTTATTTTTTTTTATAAATATGAATTTCTATATGTTATAAAAAGACATAAATGTTATAAAGTTTTGCGGCTATGCATATAAATAATTTCGGTTGCGGGCTAAAAGTAATGTTTGCCCTATCTAACATCCAAGATTCAAAATTGTTCCATTTGACTTTTACGTTTCTTAATGCTAAAGTCAATTGAAAGTTTTAGTTAATTTTCATAAAAATGTATCAATATATGCTTCCAGGGGAGGCCGAAGGGTAAGGCTAGACCCCAAAATTAGAACGCCCCAAAAATATTAGGAGTTTACTATATTATTAATTATTATATATAACATACAATTTATTTTATATAAAAGTTATTAATAAGAAATTTCAAGTTCAAGCAATTTATTTATTTTGTTGACGTTGTACAAGACGAGTTAGCAAATAACAATACATTTTCTCTTAGTAGTTAGCATATTTATCTTCCTCTTCAATTTTAATTTTTCCTCCTCTAAGTTCATTTATTTGTTTTCATATTTTTGACTTATTTTCTGACTTTAACTCATTGTCTCTGACTTAGCTACTTTATATTTAGTCATATTTTCATTGTTCTTTAGATCAAAAGGAAAATTCAATTGTGTCTTATTATTATATGAATTTTACGAAATAAATTTAAGAGACCTCTTAGTATACCTTGGCTTTAGTTTAGTGGGGTTTCTAAGGCTTCATTTCTTGTTCCAAATTGATTTTCCATTACCATTAGTTTCAAATGCTTATCTGTGATGACCTAGAAGGTCATCTTATGTTTTATAACTCGAATATGCGCTCTTACGCAGTCCGGGTATGTTTCCGGAAAGCTTTTATGTTGAAAACTAATGAAAATATGAATTGTTTCCTTAAAAGTTGATTTTAGTTGACTTCAGTCAATATTTTTGGTAAACGGGCTCGGATCCGTGCTTTGACGGTCCCGGTAGGTATGTATTGAATTATGTGACCTGGGCGTATGCCCGGAATCGAATTTGGAGGTCCCTAGCTTGATTTATGAAGTTTTGATGAAAATTAAAAGTTTGGAAATTATTTATTTTTAAGAATTGATTGATATTTGGCATTGTTAGTATCATGTCCGTATTTTGGTTTCGGAGCCTGGTACAGGTTCATTATGATATTTAAGACATGTCTGTGAAATTTGGTGATAAATGGAGTTGATTTGACGTGATTCGGACGTCCAGTTGAGAAATTAGAAGTTTTAAAGTGTTCTTGAGAATTACATTTGAATTGGTGCTAAATTTAGAGTTCTACATGTTATTTTGGCGATTTGATCACGTGAGCAAGTTCGTATAATATTTTTAGACTTGTGTGCATGTTTGGGTTGGAGCCCCGAGTGCTCGGGTGAGTTTCGGATAGGCCACGAGATGTTTTGGACTTTGGAAATCTGGTTTTTCTGCAGAATCTGTGTTCTGGCATGTCCTTCTTCGCGTTCCCAAAGGTACTCTCGCAAACCCGAAGAGTAAACTGGGTAAAAAGCATTTGGTCCGAACCTTGGGTTTTGACCAAGCGTGCCCGGGGTCAATTTTTTGACTTTTTGGAGAAAAAATTAGAAAATTTAAGTTATGTAATATTATTGATTCCTTTAGCAATATTTGATATTATTGAGTCATTTTTGAATAGATACGAGTGGTTTGGAGGTGAATTCCAAAGGAAAAGTTTTGATTGAGAATTAAGTGGCCTTCAGTGCGAGGTAAGTGTTGTGTCTAACCCTGACTTGAGGGAATTAGGAACCTTATATTACTTCCTAAGTAAAATTCATGTGAGCGGCGTATATGTGAGGTGACGAGTACTTATGCACCGCTAAATTTTTCTTTTTTTCCATGTTTCTCTATTTTTCTTATATTGTCGTTTCCTATGTCAAATTGCTACGTGTTATGCTAGTATTGTTCAATTTATCATTCTTATCATGTAAGGGAGAGTGTTAATCCGTGAAGGGTGATGTCGTGCCATATTGTGAGTGTTAATACACGAAGAGTGATGTCGTGCCATATTGTGAGTGTTAATACACGAAGGGTGATGTCGTGCCATATTGTGAGTGTTAATGCACGAAGGGTGATGTCGTGCCATATTGTGAGTGTTAATGCACAAAGGGTGATGCCGTGACATATTGTGAGTGTTAATACACGAAGGATGATGTCATGCCATGATATGAGAGTAAAAGTATGAAGGATGATATCGTGCCGTTTCTATTAATTGTATGGTGAGATTGAGAGTAAAAGTAAGAAGGGTGATGCCGTGTATTTTTTCTGACTGTATTCACTATTCCTGTTGATTCATGGTATATTGACTGCTCTGGGGATCATTCCATTTTAGTTCTTTATCTTGCATTCCCGTCAGTATGTTTCCCCTCGCGACATTTCCTGTTTAGTTCTTCATTCCTGTTATTTGCGTATACACTGTTAAATTGTACATGTTAATTTGTAGGTGCCTTGCCTTAGCCTCTTCACTACTTTGTTGAGGTTAGTCTAGACACTTACCAGTACATGGGGTCGGTTGTACTGATGCTGCACTCTGCACTTTCTGTGCATATTTTGATACCGTCTCTGGTTGATCGAGATTTTGCTATTGGTCCGTTGTCCGGAGACTCAAGGTAGATCTGTCGGCGTCCACAGACCTTGAAGTCCCCGTCTATAATTTCTGTTCTACTGTTTCTTTTATTAAGACAGTTGTATTTCTTTCAGACTATTACTTGTAGTAAATTCTAGAATGCTCGTGAATTGTGACTCCAGATCCGGGTAGTAGTAGTTAACACAATTTTATGATATTTCGCACATATTATTTTTCATTTGAGTTAATTATTGTTATTTACTAAATCCAAATAAGGAAATGGTTTAATGATTCTCTAACGTTGGTTTGCCTGGCAAGTAAAATGTTAGGCGCCATCACGGTCCCGTCGGTGGGAAATTTCGGGTCGTGACAATTGGTATCAGAGCACTATGTTGCCTAGGTCTCACGATTCACGAGCAAGCTTATTAGAGTCTGGAGGATCGGTACGGAGACGGCTGTGCTTATCTTCCAGAGGCTATGAAGTTTAGGAACAAGTAGCATTTCTTTTTCTTATATGTCGTGTCATTTTGCTTTCTCAATACTGATTGAACTCTTCTACTCTTATTCTCTCGCATATGGCGAGAACACATACCGCTTCCTCAGCTGAGCAGTAGCCAGAGTCTCCAATGACAACTCCTACGCGGGGTAGAGGTCGAGGCCGAGGTCGTGCCAGAGGCCGAGGCAGGGGCAGGGCTCAGCCTAGGGCCTGAGCAGCAGCCCCAGTAGTGGAGCCTCAGATAGAGATTGGCAAGGAGGTTCCAGCCCAAACTGTTCCTGTCGGGCCAGCTCACGTTCCGGAAGGGTTCATTGTTACCCCAGTACTTCAGGAGACTTTGGTCCGTTTTGTGGGCCTTATGGAGAGTGTGGCCCATACTGGCGCATTTCCCATGGAACCAGCAGTCTCTCGGGCTGGAGGAGGAGCCCAGACTCCTACCACTCCTGGTCCGGAGCAGATAGCTCCCCAGTATCAGGCTCCAGTAGCTCAGCCAATAATATTAGCTCAGCCGGTTATTGCGACACAGGTCGGATATGGGCCAGCTATGTCTTTTGAGCCTTTATGGAGATTGGACAGGCTTACTAAGCTCTTTGATGTTCACTTAAGTGGTTCTCCTTCAGAGGACCCCCAGGAGTATCTTGACAGCTGTCATGAGGTTCTACTAAACATGGGTATTGTGGATACCGATGGGGTCGATTTTGCTTCATTTCAGATGACTGGTTCCGCCAAGAAATGGTTGAGAGATTACTTGTTGACCAGACCAGCTAGGTCGCCAGCTCTTACTTGGGACTAGTTCTCTCAGCTCTTCCTAGAGAAGTTTCTGCCTATCACATTAAGAGAGGAGCGTCGCCGTCAGTTTGAGTGTCTCCACCAGGGCAATATGATCGTTACACAGTATGAGACCCATTTTGTAGATTTGGCCCATCATTCCATTCTTCTGCTTCCCACCGAGAGAGAGAGGGTGAGGAGGTTTATTGATGGACTTGCTCAGCCTATCAGATTGCAGATGGCTAAGGAGACTAAGAGTGAGATTTCTTTTCGGACGGCTGCAAATGTCGCCTGACGAGTCGAGATGGTTCTTACTCAGGGAGGTCAGGGGTCTGACAAGAGGCCTCGTCATTCCGGTGAGTTCAGCGGTGCCTCATCTAGAAGCAGAGTACTTTTGGTAGAGGCCATCATCCCAGGCCGTTTCATTAAGCGCTCCAGGCATCCCACGGTGCCTCAGGTGGTCGTGGCTCTCAGATGCATTATTCTGACCAGCTAGCCTATAGTGCACCACTAGCTCCTATTAGTGCACCTCCTCTCCAGAGTTATCAGGGTGCTAAATCTAGAGTTCTACGTGTTATTTTGGAGATTTGATCACGTGAGCAAGTTCGTATAATATTTTTAGACTTGTGTGCATGTTTGGGTTGGAGCCCCGAGTGCTCGGGTGCGTTTCGGATAGGCCACGAGATGTTTTAGACTTTGGAAATCTGGTTTTTCTGCAGAATCTGTGTTCTGGCATGTCCTTCTTCTCGTTCGCAAAGGTACTCTCGCAAACGCGAAGAGTAAACTGGGTAAAAAGCATTTGGTTCGAACCTTGGGTTTTGACCAAGCGTGCCCGGGGTCAATGTTTTGACTTTTTGGAGAAAAAATTAGAAAATTTAAGTTATGTAATATTATTGATTCCTTTAGCAATATTTGATATTATTGACTCATTTTTGAATAGATACGAGTGGTTTGGAGCTGAATTCCAAAGGAAAAGTTTTGATTGAGAATTAAGTGGCCTTCAGTGCGAGGTAAGTGTTGTGTCTAACCCTGACTTGAGGGAATTAGGAACCTTATATTACTTCCTAATTAAAATTCATATGAGCGGCGTATATGTGAGGTGACGAGTACTTATGCACCGCCAAATTTTTCTTTTTTTCCATGTTTCTCTGTTTTTCTTATATTGTCGTTTCCTATGTCAAATTGCTACGTGTTATGCTAGTATTGTTCAATTTATCATTCTTATCATGTAAGGGAGAGTGTTAATCCGCGAAGGGTGATGTCGTGCCATATTGTGAGTGTTAATACACGAAGAGTGATGTCGTGCCATATTATGAGTGTTAATACACGAAGGGTGATGTCGTGCTATATTGTGAGTGTTAATGCACGAAGGGTGATGTCGTGCCATATTGTGAGTGTTAATGCACAAAGAGTGATGCCGTGACATATTGTGAGTGTTAATACACGAAGGATGATGTCATGCCATGATATGAGAGTAAAAGTATGAAGGATGATATCGTGCCGTTTCTATTAATTGTATGGTGAGATTGAGAGTAAAAGTAAGAAGGGTGATGCCGTGTATTTTTTCTGACTGTATTCACTATTCCTGTTGATTCATGGTATATTGGCTGCTCTGGGGATCATTCCATTTTAGTTCTTTATCTTGCATTCCCGTCAGTATGTTTCCCCTCGCGACATTTCCTGTTTAGTTCTTCATTCATGTTATTTGCGTATACACTGTTAAATTGTACAGGTTAATTTGTAGGTGCCTTGCCTTAGCCTCTTCACTACTTTGTTGAGGTTAGTCTCGACACTTACCAGTACATGGGGTCAGTTGTACTGATGCTGCACTCTGCACTTTCTGTGCATATTTTGATACCGTCTCTGGTTGATCGAGATTTTGCTATTGGTCCGTTGTCTGGAGACTCAAGGTAGATCTGCCGGCGTCCACTGACCTTGAAGTCCCCGTCTATAATTTCTGTTCTACTGTTCTTTTATTAAGACAGTTGTATTTCTTTTAGACTATTACTTGTAGTAAATTCTAGAATGCTCGTGAATTGTGACTCCAGATCCGGGTAGTAGTAGTTAACACAATTTTATGATATTCCGCACATATTATTTTTCATTTGAGTTAATTATTGTTATTTACTAAATCGAAATAAGGAAATGGTTTAATGATTCTCTAACGTTGGCTTGCCTGGCAAGTGAAATGTTAGGCGCCATCACGGTCCCGTCGGTGGGAAATTTCAGGTCGTGACAGTTGGTATCAGAGCACTATGTTGCCTAGGTCTCACGATTCACGAGCAAGCTTATTAGAGTCTGGAGGATCGGTACAGAGACGGCTGTGCTTATCTTCCAGAGGCTATGAAGTTTAGGAACAAGTAGCATTTCTTTTTCTTATCTGTCGTGTCATTTTGCTTTCTCAATACTGATTGAACTCTTCTACTCTTATTCTCTCGCATATGGAGAGAACACATACCGCTTCCTCAGCTGAGCAGTAGCCAGAGCCTCCAGTGACAGCTCCTACGCGGGGTAGAGATCGAGGCCGAGGTCATGCCAGAGGTCGAGGCACGGGCAGGGCTCAGCCTAGGGCCCGCGCAGCAGCCCCAGTAGTGGAGCCTCAGATAGAGATTGGCAAGGAGGTTCCAGCCCAAACTGTTCCTGTCGGGCCAGCTCAGGTTCCGGAAGGGTTCATTGCTACCCCAGTACTTCAGGACACTTTGGTCCGTTTGGTGGGCCTTATGGAGAGTGTGGCCCAGACTGGCGCATTTCCCATGGAACCAGCAGTCTCTCGGGCTGGAGGAGGAGCCCAGACTCCTACCACTCCTGGTCCGGAGCAGATAGCTCCCCAGTATCAGGCTCCAGTAGATCAGCCAATCATATTAGCTCAGCCGGTTATTGCGACACAGGTCGGATATGGGCCAGCTATGTCTTTTGAGCCTTTATGGAGATTGGACAGGCTTCCCAAGCTCTTTGATGTTCACTTAAGTGGTTCTCCTTCAGAGGACCCCCAGGATTATCTTGACAGCTGTCATGAGGTTCTACTAAACATGGGTATTGTGGATACCGATGGGGTCGATTTTGCTTCATTTCAGATGACTGGTTCCGCCAAGAAATGGTTGAGAGATTACTTGTTGACCAGACCAGCTAGGTCGCCAACTCTTACTTGGGACTAGTTCTCTCAGCTCTTCATAGAGAAGTTTCTGCCTATCACATTAAGAGAGGAGCGTCGCCGTCAGTTTGAGTGTCTCCACCAGGGCAATATGATCGTTACACAGTATGAGACCCATTTTGTAGATTTGGCCCATCATTCCATTCTTCTGCTTCCCACCGAGAGAGAGAGGGTGAGGAGGTTTATTGATGGACTTGCTCAGCCTATCAGATTGCAGATGGCTAAGGAGACTAAGAGTGAGATTTCTTTTCAGACGGCTGCAAATATCGCCTGACGAGTCGAGATGGTTCTTACTCAGGGAGGTCAGGGGTCTGACAAGAGGCCTCGTCATTCCGGTAAGTTCAGCGGTGCCTCGTCTAGAAGCAGAGTACTTTTGGTAGAGGCCATCCTCCTAGGGCGTTTCATTCAGCGCGCGAGGCATCCCACGGTGCCTCAGGTGGTCGTGGCCCTCAGATGCATTATTCTGACCACTACAGTGCACCAGTAGCTCCTATTAGTGCACCTCCTCTCCAGAGTTATCAAGGTGGTTATTCAGGTCGACAGGGTCTGTTTCAGGGTCAGCAGTCACAGCAGCTGAGGATATGTTATACTTATGGTGATATGAGGCACATTACAAGATTTTGCCCTCGGGCAACAAAGATCTCACAACATTAGAGTTCTCAAGCCATGGTTCCGGCACCAGTTGCTACACCACCTGCTCAGCCAGCCAGAGGCAAGGGTCAGGCAGCCAGAGGTAGGGGCCAGACAGTTAGAGGTGGAGGTCAGGCCGTTAGAGGTGGAGACCAGCCAACTAGAGGCCATCCCAAAGACATAGTTCAGGGTGGTGGGGCCCAGCCCCGGTGTTATGCTTTCCCAGCCAGGCCTGTGGCTGAGTCATCTGACGTTGTTATCACAAGTAATGTTTCAGTTTGTAGTAGAGATTCTTTAGTTCTATTTGATCCGGGATCTCCTTATTCCTATGTGTCTTCCTATTTTGCTTCATATTTGGTTGTGCCCCGTGATTCTTTGAGTGCTATTGTGTATGTGTCCACACCGGTGGGAGATGTTATTATTGTAGATCGTGTATATCGTTCCTGTGTGGTCACCATTTGGGATCTTGAGACTCGTGTAGATCTTCAACTTCTCGACATGGTTGATTTTGATGTCATACTGGGTATGGATTGGCTGTCACCTTATCATGCTATATTAGATTGTCACTCCAAGATGGTGACCTTAGCCTTGCAGTGGTTGCCTCGATTAGAGTGGAGTGGGAATCTTGCCCATTCTGCCAGCAGGGTCATCTCTTATGTGAAGGCTCGGCATATGATCGAGAAGGGGTGTCTAGCTTATTTGCCTTATATCCGCGATTCTAATGCCGAGGTTTCTTCCATGGATACAGTGTCGGTTATTCATGAGTTTCCAGAGGTGTTTCCCGCAGACCTGCCGAGGATGCCACCCGACATAGATATTGATTTCTGCATTGACTTGGCTCCGGGCACTCAGCCTATTTCCATTCCGCCATATCGCATGGCCCCGCCAGAGTTGAAAGAATTAAAGGAGCAGTTGCAAGATTTGCTTGATAAGGGCTTCATTAGACCTAGTGTCTCGCCCTGGGGTGCACCTGTGTTGTTTGTGAAGAAGAAAGATGGATCGATGAAGATGTGTATATATTATCGGGAGTTGAACAAAGTCACCACCAAGAACAAATATCCATTGCCGAGGATTGGTAATTTATTTGATCAGTTTCAGGGTACGAAGGTGTTTTCAAAGATTGATGTGAGATCTGGCTACCATCAGTTGAGGATTAGGGCATCCGATGTTCCTAAGATAGCTTTTCAGACTCGGTATGGGCATTATGAATTTCTAGTGATGTCATTTGGGCTTACAAACGCCCCAGCAGCATTCATGGATTTGACGAACCGGGTGTTCAAACCCTACTTGGATTCCTTTGTGGTTTTGTTTATTGATGATATCTTGATCTACTCCCACAGTCGAAAGGAGCATGACCAGCACCTTCGGATCGTCATTCAGACTCTGAAAGATAGCCAGTTATATGCTAAGTTCTCAAAATGCGAGTTTTGCTTGAGTTTAGTTGCTTTCTTGGGTCATGTTGTATAAGCAGAGGGTATTCCGGTGGATCCTAAGAAGATTGAGGCAGTCCAGAACTGGCCTAGACCCACATCAGCTACAGAGATCCATAGTTTCCTGCGTTCGGCGGGATATTACCGTCGATTTGTGGAGGGGTTTTCATACATAGCTGCCCCGTTGACCAGATTGACCCAGAAGGGTACCCTGTTCAGGTGGTGAGACGAGTGTGAAGCGAGCGTTTAGAAGCTCAAGACTGCTTTCACCACGGCACCGGTATTGGTGTTACCCACAGGTTTAGGATCTTATACAGTATATTATGACGCATCTCATATTGGTCTGGGTGCGGTATTGATGCAGGGTGGCAAAAGTTATTGCATATGCTTCACGGCAGCTGAAGGTTCATGAGAAAAATTACCCTGTTCATGATCTAGAGCTGGCAGCCATTGTTCACGCGCTGAAGATTTGGAGGCATTATCTTTACGGCGTGCCATGTGAGGTATTCACTGATCATCGGAGCTTGCAGTATTTGTTCAAGCAGAAGGAACTCAATTTGAGGAAGAGGAGGTGGCTGGAGCTATTGAAAGACTATGATATCACCATATTGTATCATCCCGGGAAGGCCAATGTGGTGGCCGATGCTTTGAGTAGAAAGACAGTCAGTATGGGTAGCCTTGCGTATATTCTAGTTGGTGAGAGACCGCTTGCATTGGATGTTCAGTCCTTGGCCAACCAGTTCGTGAGGTTAGATGTTTCTAAGCCCAGACGTGTTCTAGCTTGTACAATTGCTCGGTCTTCTTTATTTGAGCGCATTAGAGATCCGCAGGATGACGATCCTCATTTACTTGTCCTTAGAGACACAGTGATACACGGTGGTGCCAAGCAGGTTACTGTTGTAGATGACACAGTTTTGAGAATGCAGGGTCCTATTTGTGTGCCTAATGTGGATGGACTTCGTGAGTTGATCCTTGAGGAGTCCCACAGTTCCCGCTATTCTATTCATCCGGGCGCCGCCAAGATGTATCAGGACTTGAGGCAACATTATTGGTGGAGGAGAACGAAGAAGGACATAGTTTCCTATGTAGCTCGGTGCCTAAATTGCCAGCAGGTAAAGTGTGAGCATTAGAAACCTGGTCGTTTACTTCAGAGGTTAGATATTCCTGAGTGGAAGTGGGAGCGTATCACTATGGACTTTGTTGTTGGACTCCCACGGACTCAGAGGAAGTTCGATGCACTTTGGGTAATTGTGGATAGGCTGACTAAGTCAGTGCATTACATTCCGGTTAGTAGAGATTCTTATTCGTGAGATCGTCCGTCTTTACGGTGTGCCCGTGTCTATCATTTATGATCGAGGTACGTAGTTTACCTCGCACTTTAGGAGGGCAGTTCAGCGTGAGTTGGGTACACGGGTTGAGTTGAGAACAACATTTCATCCTCAGACGGACGGGCAGTCCGAGCGTACTATTCAGATCTTGGAGGATATGCTCCGCGCCTGTCTTATTTTCTTTGGAGGTTCTTGGGATCAGTTTTTGCCGTTAGTGGAGTTTGCCTACAATAACAGCTACCAGTCGAGCATTCAGATGGCTCCCTATGAGGCATTATATGGTAGACGGTGTAGGTCGCCAATTGGGTGGTTTGAACCAGGGGAGGCTCGGTTATGGGGTACAGATTTACTTCAGGAGGCCTTAGACAAGGTTAAGATTATACAGGATCGACTTCGTACAGCTCAGTCTAGGCAAAAGAGTTATGCTGACCGTAAAGTTCGTGATATTGCATTCATGGTTGGAGAAAGAATATTGCTTCGGGTTTTGCCCATGAAGGGTGTTATGAGATTTGGGAAGAAGGGCAAGTTGAGCCCTAGGTATATCGGGCCATTTGAGATCCTCGAGAGAGTGGGGGAGGTAGCTTATATACTTTAGTTGCCTCCAAGGTTATCCTCAGTTCATCTGGTATTCCATGTGTCTATGCTCTAGAAATGTCATGGTGACCCGTCCCACGTGTTAGATTTTAGCTCTGTCCAGTTGGACAAGGATTTGACTTACGAGGAGGAGCTGGTGGCCATTCTAGACCGGCAGGTTCGTCAGTTGAGGTCAAAGAGTTACCCTTCGGTTTGAGTGTAGTGGAGAGTTCAGCCTATTGAGGCAGCTACTTGGGAGTCCGAGTCCGATATGCGAAGTAGATATCCCCACCTTTTCACCAGCCCAGGTATTTTTCTATGTCTGTTCGAGGATGAACGGTTGTTTTAGAGGTAGAGAATGTGATCCAGAAGGTCATCTTATGTTTTATTACTTGAATATGTTCTCTTAAGCCTTACAAATATCATATTTAACCTCCTCAATTTGCGTGAGCAGTCCGGGCAGGTTTTCGGAAAGCTTTTATGTTGAAAACTAATGAAAATAAGAATTTTTACTTTAAAAGTTGATTTTAGTTTACTTCAGTCAATATTTTTGGTAAACAGGTGCAGATACGTGCTTTGACAGTCTTGGTCGGTCTGTATCGGATTATGGGACCTGGGCGTACGCCTGGAATCGATTGATATTTGTTTTTAAAGTTTGGAAATTATTTGGAAATTATTTGTTTTTAAGAATCGATTGATATTTGGCATTGTTAGTATCGGGTCGGTATTTCGGACGTCCAGTTGAGAAATTAGAAGTTTTAAAGTGTTCTTGAGAATTTCATTTGAATTGGTACTGAATTTAGAGTTTTAGGTGTTATTTTGGCTATTTGATCAGGCGAGCAAGTTCGTATGATAGTTTTAGACTTGTATGCATGTTTGGTTTGGAGCCCCGAGGGTTCGGGTGAGTTTCGGATAGGCCACGGGATATTTTGGACTTTGGAAATCAGGTTTTTCTGCAGTATATGTGTTCTGGCATGTCCTTCTTTGCGTTCGAGAAGGTAAACTGGGCAGCTGAGGATTTCTTCTTCGCGAACGCGAAGGCTTGGTCATGAACGCGAAGGGATGGGGGCATTACCCTTCGCGAACGCGACAAGCCCGTCGCGAACGCGTAGCATTAGGCACTAGGGAGGGGGAGTCAGCCTTTTCTTCATCGCGAACGCGAGCAATGTCTCGCGAACGCGAAGACCGGGGAAGGGTAGCCTATGCGAACACGAGCACTGCCTCACGAACGCGAAAGCGTGGCAGGCCATACACTTCACGAAAGCGACAGTGCTCTCGCGAACGTGATGAACACTGTCGCCCAGCACTTAACAGAACCCAAAAACGGGATTTTAGCCAAAATTCATTTTTTCTCAAAAACAAAACGGTGAGAGGCGATTTATCAAGAGCCATTTATTCCCCAAATTGTTGGTAAGTGATTCTAAATCATTTTCTTTAAATTACCCATTACATTTCTTGAAGTTTCAACCTAAAATCTAGAGTTTTCTTGGTAGAATTAGGGGTTAGGGTAGAAAATAGGGATTCCGGGAATTTGGGGATTTAGACCTCAGTTTGAGGTCGGATTCCAAAACTAAATACATATTCGGGCTCGGAGCTGATTGGGTAAAAATATTTTGGTCCGAACCTCAGATTTTGACTAAGCGGGCCCGGGGTTGATTTTTCGACTTTTTGGAGGAAAAATTAGAACACTTAATTTATGCATATAATTGATTCCTTTAGAAATATTTGATATTATTGAGTCATTTTTAATAGATACGAGTGGTTTGGAGGTGAATTCCAAAGGAAAAGCTATGATTGAGAATTAAGTGGCCTTCGGAGCGAGGTAAGTGTTGTGTCTAACCCTGACTAGAGGGAATTAGGAACCTTAGATTACTTGCTAAGTGAAATTCATGTGAGCGGCGTATATGTGAGGTGACGAGTACTTATGCGCCGCCAAATTTACCTGTTTTTCCATAATTCTCTGTTTTTCTTATATTATCTTTTCCTATGTCAAATTGCTACGTGTTATGCTAGTATTGTTCAATATATCGTTCTTATCATGTTTACGGATTTTCTAGTGATAATTGAGTTTTTATTTCAAAGTTGAGATTGATATTATGTACCGAATATGGAAGTAAGACTTGTACTTGTTATTCTGTCTCCTTATTGTTTATTATGCATTGCATTATGGTAAGGGAGAGTGTTAATGCACGAATGGTGATGTCGTGCCATTTTGTGAGTGTTAATGCACGAAGGGTCATGTCGTGCCATATTGTGAGTGTTAATGCACGAAGGGTGATGCCGTGCAATGATATGAGAGTAAAAGCACGAAGGATGATGTCGTGCCGTTTCTATTAATTTTATGGTGAGATTGAGAGTAAAAACACGAAGGGTGATGCCGTACATTTTTCTTACTGTATTCACTACTCCTGTTGATTCATGGTATATTGACTGCTCCGGTGATCATTCTGTTGTAGTTCTTTATCTTGCATTCCCCTCAGTATGTTTTCCCTCCCGACATTTCCTGTTTAGTTCTTCATTTCTGTTATTTGCGTATACACTGTTCAATTATACAGGTTGATTTGTAGGTGCCTTGCCTTGGCCTCGTCTACTTCGTCGAGGTTAGGCTCGACACTTACCAATACATAGGGTCGGTTGTAATGATGTTGCACTCTGCACTTTCTGTGCATATTTTGATAACTGCTCTGGTTGATCGAGATTTTACTATTGGTCCGCTGTCCGGAGATTCAAGGTAGATCTGTCGGCGTCCACAGACCTTGAAGTCCCCGTCTATTATTTATGTTTTATTGTTTATTTTATTCAGACAGTTGTATTTCTTTCAGACTATTACTTATAGTAAATTCTAGAATACTCGTGAATTATGACTCCAGATACGGGTGGTAGTAGTTAACACAATTTTATGCTATTCCGCACATATTATTTTTAATTTGAGTTAATTATTTTTATTTACTGAATCGAAATAAAGAAATGGTTTAATGATTCTCTAACATTGGCTTGCCTGGCAAGTGAAATGTTAGGCGCCATCACGGTCCCGTCGGTGGAACCTTTCGGGTCGTGACTTTATCGTACAAATATATTTACACAATATATTTTTACCAAAAAGAAAAAAATATTTTCTCCATTTATATTTATGTGATTTACTTCTTTCATCTATTTTAGAAAAAATACCTTTCACCACTCATTTTACCCTTAATGAATTCTCTTATAGAAATAACTTGGCATGTATAATTAATACCACTAGATTCAAAGGCTAATTTGGTAAGTATGTTATAGATCATAAACACATTTAGTTGAAGGTCGTGTGAATTAAAAGTCCATTTTTCATTCTTTAACTCGTACACAGTAAAAACAAGACATATAAAATAAAATAGGACGAGTACTACTTATACATGTATTTTCTTCTTCTTCTTTTTGCGAAACAGTGTCATATGACACCTTCTGCAGCAAGGCATCTAATTTTGGGGCTAATTTATTATTGTAAATTTTTTGTAGCACCTCAAGCAATGTTTAGTCCAGTACAGGAAATGAAGCCTCTACCAAGTAGAGCAGTGCTAGTTTTTCCAAAGGTACCAAAGGAGCCACCACCATCACCACTACCATCTATGCCAAAGGATTTGATGTTGCCCTTACCACCAAATATGGATGATATTCCTGTTCTAAATTTAACCCGAGACGATAAAAATAACCCTTCAATTCAATCGCCAGCAATTCTGGGTGGCCGTCCTGTTCCAGCATCAAAAGTTCCTAATAAGGATGAAAATTTGACGTCGTTTGGTGGAGATATCAAGAAACTTTTGTTGTATTCTGGAGTAGTACTCCTGCTAATTACAGGATCAAGATTTTATTTAATGCTTATAGTATGAATAATGTGTGCATGTATTTCAGTAAATTAATATAGTTTGTATCTTGTCCTGTCAATTGCTGGCAACTATATATTAAGAGTAGTTTTAGTACAATGTCACAATGTTAGAAATTTTGTCTATGTTAATATATTTAATGTACCCTAAGAATGATGTTTCTAACTCCATCTAATCATTTGACTTAATCCGAATTACCTTATTTCTTTCTTTTTATTTCATTCATTCGATCCATAAAAATGTGTGCTTTCTTTGTTGGAACGATGAACATTAGAGTAGACATATAAAGGCTGTATTTAATAAATGGAATCTACCTCTTTCGCTTGTGCACCAAATAACATTTTTACCCTTTCAACTCCTTCTTAGCTCTTGCGCCAAATAACATATTTGCCTCTTCGGCTTCATATAATTCAATATTATATGTATAATCATATATAATCAATCTAAAATCTATGTATAAGGACTACAAAAATTAAATAGAGAATTCAGCCGGCTATTTGTGGAAAATCTCTTATATTTAAATGATAAAGTACCGTACTGAATGATAGTCCAAAACCCATAGTTATGCATTATGGCTCACATCCCCATCTTGAAGAATTAACCCAAATAGCTCCAACCACTTAAACTAAAAAAAACTGGTGGAGTTATAATACATACAAAATTTATGTATTATATGTGTATAATTATGTATAATTTATGTATATGGCTAGAAAAAATAAATAATGAATATGAGCGGCTAATTGTGTAAAGATCCCTTACACATTCTCCTAATATTAGACTGAGCTTCTTGTTTTCGGTCCCTCTTCATGGCAATCCAATTTTTCTGTAGAAACGACATCATGTAGCCTCTCTAAGGGTAGAGACTCTTAAATTATTGTAATCAAAGTTCATGCATTTTGGTTATTCTACATATTATGTTACTTTTTAGATTCTGGCCCAGCTTGTTTTTATTATTATTCTTCGTAATAATTTTGACAATATAATTTTAGGGACGAGCATTTTTTCGGACTAGAATGTTCCCACCAAAAACTTTGTTGAACATGTTAAGTTTCTGATCGCATTTCTAGCCTTCGGAATATAGCGAATTCTCAGCAACGTTTGGTATTAACAAAAAAAATCTCAATGTAATTGTGTACAACTTATCTTAATCATCATTGTGAATTCAAAAAAGATATACGCCCCAATCTGATAGAGTGAGAAGCTATACCTTCTCTATAACATCTACGCAAACGTCACCAAACTACCACTGAATCCAACTATGGAGAAACTACAAAAACAAGAACAAAAACAATACCAGATACCTCCCAAACCGCCAGATATCAATAGTACAAGTATTAATAATGAACCTAACCAACAGTCTTCTTTCAAAGAAAAACTCCTCTCAACCGAATATATGATGAGCATTGACATATCAAAAAATGCAATTACAAAGGACCTACAATCCGCACTAGATGCAAGAATAGCCCTAGAAAAACTCTATCAAGGCATAAGGTTGATCCAACTCACAGAGGAAGACAAAAATCCCACGTACCAACCATGGAAGCACTCGCTGATCATTAAGATTATAGGAAAAAGAATCCAACATCAATACCTAAAAAGGAAAATACAAGAATTGTGGAAACCATAAAAAAACTTTCCATTGATTGACCTTGGGTCTGACTATTTTATTGTGAAATTCAACAAAGAGGAGAACATGATCAAAGTACTTCAAAATAGGCCATGGTTTGTGTTGAACAATGAGCGTGTGAAGGCAAAGTTCAAATTGTAGTTGTAACATTTCAGCTAGGATCCAACTCATCTTAAGTTAGTTAATATATTACATAAGTTTGTGTAATATTTGGTTATTTAGTTATAACTATAAATACACTGTACATGTAGGAGGTAAGAACAAATTTTTCACTTCCTTCTTTCTCAGAAATACAGAGCATTTCTGCTTTCTCTCAACTCAGATCTTCTTCTCCTTCGTCGTCTCTCTAGCTGCAAACACCATTTCCATGGAAGTTATCATGGTATCAGAGCCTGTAATGCTGATCGGTGGCACTCAATAACTTAGTTGTCTTTGTTAGTTTCTCTAATTCACTCAATTAATTGAGTGAATTCTTGTGAGGAAACTCTAATTGAAGATAGGGCTTATTCTTTTTTGTTCACTCATTAATTCAGCTAGAGATGACAATTGAAGATGTAATTCATGGCACTACTTCTGCAAATGCTACTGGAACTTCAAATCCAATGAATGCTACATCAGGAGGAAACTCTTCCCTACAATCGATCAAAATCACCTCTTGTACTTGTAGCCAACCGACACACCATGTAGTTCTCTGATCTCTCTTCAACTTGTTGGATCTGGAAACTATGCACTGCGGAGTCATGCTATGCGAATTGGTCTGCTAGGGAAAAGCAAGGTAGGGTTTATAGATGGTCGATATCCTAAATCTAGTTTTGCACCTGAACTACACGATCTATTGGAAAAGGTTAATGTTTTTGTCTTTTCATGGATTATGAATGTTGTTAGACCTGGTTTACTAAGTAGTGTGTTGTATGCATCGAGTGCGCATAAGGTCTTGGAGGATTTGAGAGAGAGGTTTGATAAGGTGAATGGCTCGAGGGTGCAGTTTTTTTATAAGCAAATTCACTCACTTAGCCAAGGCATTAGGACAGTTCCCCAAAATATCTCACCTAGAAACTGCTCTTAGAGTGGTAAAATATGTCAATGCAGAACTTGGTCTAGGACTCTTAATGCCTGCAGAGAATATCTAGTGAGCCTGTGTGGAGACAAGAAGGTCGGTTATAGGCTATCTAGTGAAGTTTGGTGGTGCTCTTATCTCATGGAAATAAAAGAAGCAAGATATTGTCTCTAGAAGCTCAGCCAAAGCTGAATTTAGAAGCATGGCCTCATGTACTGCAGAGGTTATCATCTTCTCATTCGTCGTCTCTCTAGTTGCAAACTCCATTTCAATGGAAGTTATCAGTTTGTTAATGGTTATTTCATCTCTGTAAAAAATGGAAACCTAATTTCATAGCAAGCAAAGCAACACAAGATAGATCAGCAATTTGGATATGCCTCCCACAGTTACCCACTAAGTTCTACGATGCCTTAATACTAAGGAAAATAGGTAATACCATTGGGCGCCTATTAAAAATAGACGTATGCACCAGTGCAACAATGCGTGGAAGATATGCACGGTTGTGTATTTAGCTGCCTCTTGATGAACCAGTCCAGACCTGCATCTTCATAGGCAAATATAAGCAGCAAATCATCTACGAGGGGGAACAGATCCTCCGCAAGTTATGTGGGAGGCTAGGCCATACCTTCCATCATTGCACCCATCAAACTCCATCATCATCAACCAACGAAACAGAGCCCATAGCAGCGCCTAACAATAACCAGTCGAGGGAATAATGGCAAACTATTTCATTCGCCAATAGAAAGAGAGCTCCAGTTGTAACGACCCGACAGGTCGTTTTGAGTATCACAACCTTGTTCCCCCATTTACTGCTCAATTTATGTCTTATAATTGATTTATCACTTATTGGGTTAGTTGGTTCAGGTCAAGAAGGAACTCGGAGTGAAATGAGACACTTAGTCTCATAATTGGAAATTTAAGTTAGAAAAGTGGACCGGATATGGACCTATGTGTAAACGACCTTTGATTTGAATTTTGATGATTTAAATAGCTATGTATGGTGATTTTGGGCTTCAGAGCGTGTCCAGAATATTATTTGAAAGTCCGTAGAGGAATTAGGCTGGAAATTAGGCCGAAAGTTTAATGTTTTGAGGAATTAGGCCAAAAGTTTAATTTTTGAGAAGTTTGACTGGGGGTTGACTTTTTGATATCGGGGTCGGAATTCGATTCTGAAAATTGGAATATCTATGCTATGGCATTTATGACTTGTGTGCAAAATTTGAGGTCAATCAGACGTGATTTGATAGGTTTCGGAGTCATTTGTAGAAATTAGAAATTTCAAAGTTCATTAGGCTTGAATTGGGGTGTAATTCATGGTTTTAATATTGATTTAGGTGATTTGAGGATTCGACTAAGTTTGTATGATGTTTTAGGAGTTGTTTATATATTTGGTTAATGTCCCGAGTAGCTCGGGTGAGTTTTGGATGGTTAACGGATCATTTGTGGCCTTGGTAAGATTGCTGATATCCGTTGCTGCATTTTTTGGATTTTCTCTTTCGCATTCACAAGTGGGCCCTCGCATTCGTGAAGAGGAATTTCAGGCAGGGAAGATTTACTCTTCGCGTTCGTGAAGAGGAGCTGGGTTGTGCATCACGTTCGCGTTTGGGGTATCGCGTTCGCGAAGGGGGCAAATAATGGGTATGGGTTTTTGCCTTCGCGTTCGCAAAGGGGAGCTCGCGTTCGCGACGAAGGGCTCTGTTAGGCATCGCGTTCACGAGCAGTGTCTCGCGTTCGCGAAGAGCAAATGTTGGGAAACATATTTTGTGCTTCGCGAACGCGAGGGACCTGTCGCGTTCGTGAAGAAGAGCGGTCTGGACAGAAAGTATAAGTTTAGAAAATGGGCCTCCCATTTTCCATTTTTAACGATTTGGAGCTCGGATTCATGTGATAATTGGGAGATTTTCAGAGGAAACAACGGGGTAACTGTTCTTAACTCAATATTGGTTAAATTACCCTAATCCATGGTTGTTTTTAACATTTAATTGGTGAAGTAAGTTGGAAAATTGTGAAAACCCTCTTGGTTTAATTTGGAGATTTGAGGGTCGAGTTGATGTCGGATTTGAGTAAAATTTATATGGTTGGACTCGTTGTTGAATGGGCATTAATATTTTGTAACTTTTGTCAGATTCCGAGGTATGGGCCCCACGGGTGATTTTTGGGGCTTAATTTCGGATTTTGTGGAAATATTAGTATTTTGATATGGAATTAATTTCTATAAATTTTGTGGGCTGAATCTAATTAATTCTGACTAGATTCGAGCAATTTGGAAGTTGATACACGCAGAGTGGAATTGCTAGAGCATTGCTTAGCTTGCTCGACATTTGGATTTGGCTTGTTCGAGGTAAGTAACTCTTCTAATCTTGGAGTTGAGGGTATGAACCCTGAATATATGTATTTCATGAATTGTTGGGAAGTGACGCACATGCTAGGTGATAGGCGTGTGGGCGTGCACTATAGAAATTATGGTATAATTCTTTTTGTGGAATTTTGTAGTTAAATGATCTTGGCATTTTTCATGCGATTTTATGAGTTAAAGAAATTGAGCAGAAAGGCATATTAAAAATCATGTTGAGGCTATGTTCTAGTATTATTGGGACCCATGGAGGTCATATTGTTGTGAAATATTTTATTTTAAAATGTAAATTCATATTCAGTCATATTCATTTCATGGCATATCATATCCCAGTCTCTGTTGTTATTTATTGATACATCATATCATCATTTGCGTTTGGGCTATTCTCATGACATTGTGAGCCCATGAAAGAGAGACTGGAGAGATTGATGATTGAGGGAGGCCGAGGGCTTGATTGTAAGGATAATTTTGGGATCGGGATACACGCCGCAGCAGGCCATGTTGGCTTTATATATATTATATTATTGCACATGAGTTGGCCTTGTGGATCTATATATTATATTATTGCACGTGAGTTGGACGTGCGGATCTATATATTATACTATTACACGTGAGTTTGCCATGCGGATCAAGATATTATTATAGCACGTGAGTTGGCCGGGTGGATCCAGATATTATTATTGCACATGAGTTGGCCGTGCAGTACGTGAGTTGGCCGTGCGGATCCAGATATTTATATTATGACACGTGAGTTGTCCGTACAGTACGTGAGTTTTCCGTGCTTATAGAGCTTGAGTTGTAGGAGCCCCTCAAGAGTATGTACACCCCAGTGAGTGCAATCGACTATAAACAGGGATCGGGTTGCATGCCGCATCAGCTATTGTATAGCATTGAATGATTGAGTGTGCTGAGCTAAGTGAGAGAGAATGCGAGGCAGTGAGATTGAGTACTCTGGGAGTGTGAGTACATGAGTACAATCTCTGAGATACATTGCATTGACATGCACACATGACATATATGCATAGAGATGTGTTTTCCTCAAGCTGTACGGTATCACATTATTCATGATATCTCACACATGTTGACAAATGGGCATAGTGATGCATTTGTTTTACAATGGTTATCTGAAAAGAAATGAGATATTTTAATTATTATTGTAAGTATTTTGGAAAATTTTCTGTTTCAAAACTTATTCACATTTTTTGGTAAATTTGGTAAAAGATTTGGGTTTTCACTGATGTACTTGAAAGGAAGAACTATTATTGCTAAAATCATGATGTGACTGAGCATTTTATCTCTGAGTTACTTTTGGTATTATTTTCTTTATGTCGTTATTAACTGTTGTGGATTAGTAGATTTGGACCCGACCTCGGTAGAAGCTCATCACTACTTTCAACCTACGGCTAGGTTTGTTACTTACTCAGTACATGGGGTCGGTTGTACTTATACTACACTTCTACACATTGTATGCAGATGTTGGCTGTTGTTGTTGCTGTGCTTGATGGTTGCGGGACTTGAAGATGTATCTGCGTTTCTGTTGTAGCTGCCTCTTATTCAAGGTAGCCTTAGATTTATAAAAGCTCTATTTATGTATTATCCGAACAAACTATGTATTTATCTCATTTCCGCTTTGTTTACTCTATTCTTAGAAACTTATGATTTGTACTACCAGCTCTTTGGGGATGTATCAAATATAGATCTTTATTCACTTAAATTTCTCTAATAATGGCTATTGGAATTGGATAATTGAAAGTTGGCTTACCTAACGGGCTGGGTTAGGTGCCATCACAACTAGTTTGATTTTGGGTCGTGACAAGGTGGTATCAGAGCTCTAGGTTCATAGGTTCTACAAGTCATGAGCAAGTGTCTAGTAGAGTCTTGCGGATCGGTATGATGACGTCCATACTTATCTTCGAGAGGATACAAGGCATTTAGGATATATACTTCCCATCTTTCTTTTCTTATAGTGCGTGATTGGTTCAGCTTGGGACATAACTCTTTAAATTCCTTCCATGTATTCGTATGCGTACATGAGCGCTCAGTATCAGCTGTTCATCGCCGACTTGTGATTCTATGATCAAGGTTCGAGGTGAGTATTCTGTGTTTTGATAGTGGGCCAGTCTGGAGGACTTGAGGCCATGGTTAGACCGCAACTTAAGCTCGGTAGCTTCAGTTGTAACTCGTACAATTGGGATTATATATCCGGTGATGACCCTACATGGAAATTTCTGGCTCGATGAGCTGTAAAATAGCAGTATGATGGGTATAATGATACCGCAGGATGTGTTAAGATGATTTGAACTTAACAAGAAGTGTTTCCTTGAAATGTAAAGGAAGGCCATTGGGTGCTTTATTTTCGTTTGATGTGACGTACAATCTCGAGTGTGAATGTTTTGAAAGATTCTTCACGTTGTTACATTTTGCGGAAAATTAAATTCTCGTGTCTAGTTAATAAGTTTGGACTCAGAAAGATTAAGTGATTTCATAATAATTGTGGTTGTAAAAGGGTATAACAAGATGCCAATTTGAGACTAAGCAGGTGGGCTATTTCCTCCGCTGTAGTCTATGTAGGTGTGTTCCTTATGATATGAATAGAGAGTTTCTTTTCTACCAACGGGCGGTATGTGTTGAGATTTGAATTTGAATTGGGTTGAGAAAATTTGACTTGATTGTCGCGTGAATAAATGCTAACTTAGCGGATGATTGAGGTATTTTATGGTGGGTGTTGCATAAGCTTGAGAAACATTTTCGTTGAACTAACTGCAGTATTATGGCTGTAATGAAGTATGGGTATTATGAGTTATCGAGTGTTTTGTTCTATGGCTTTGAGCCAAGTGGGGGAGTTTCCTATTGACAATTCAATTTCATGGATATATGTTAAATTTAAGTTTTGGTTTGAGGCATACTTGTTGGTTAGTTATGACTTACAGAGGTAGAGATCGAGGATGACTCGGGTAAATAAATTCCTCGATACGGGTTACATTGAACTTTATGAAAATTATGGAATGATTAAGTTGTTAATTTGAAGGATGTAGCGCACACGAAGTATGAATTGGTCGTGTTAAGGCAGGGTTACTTCTTTGAGTGTTGATCGTGCTAAAAGAGCACATATCTTTCGGCCTGTTTGGGGCGGAGTAAATTAGATGTGAGCAGAGTGGATGACCCTCTAGAAGGTTTTAATGGATTCTACATTTCAGTATAAGAAAGGAAAGAGGAACAATTTTAAATTCGCATAAGGTATTTTCAGAGTGAGTGTTACAGTTTTGGTATTTATGGAGGTGCTTAAGAAGAATACCGTGGCTTATGGGCCTTAAGGCGGTGCAGTGTTTTGTTAGGATGTCTTGTAGTGAGCTTTGGGTAAATTAGTGGTGTTATGACAAGGAGAAATGACAACTTGAGGATAATCCGGAAGTAACTCGGATAAAATAGGACAAATGGGTAACATGATGGATCAATATGGTAATGGTATACTCGGTTCTTTTAGTTCTTATGATGAGGTGAGGCTTTACGGGTGTTTTGTGGCAATACTCTTGGATTTGGCAACTTGTGTGGCTTGGTGGAGTTATAGGGATTTAGTTCTGATAGCTTGGTTATGTGAAAATGGTTTCAAAGTTTTCTTAATGGTTTCTACCATGGGTTAAACCAGATATATTCTACCGGTGTAGGGAACGTGTTGTGTATTATAAATTTCACCTGGAAGGAAGAAAGATGAAGGTTGCTGAATGACCGGGTATGTAATTTGATGGTTACCCAAAGTTAATAATGAGATTCTCGTGCTTGTCACATGATGACACGATAGATGTGGCGTGTGGCACGTAATTAAGATTTACATGTACAAGATGGTAGTTCATTCTTGAAGGGAAGATCGCGAATTTTGGACATAATGGTCACTTTTAGATAATTAGATGAATGTTATAATTTCTAGGTAATCCCTGAGAAGGGTGCGCATTTCAAAAGGCGCATTGTGTTTTGACTTACGAATGTTTATTGGTATTGCAGTACTCACCTGGTTGATAGACTGCAGATATTCAAATTATTGCTATGTGGCACAAAAGAATTATGAAAGTATTCCTTATGGGAAGATCGTGAATGGAGGATGTGTTAGTCACTCTAGTGCTAGAGTTGAGATCAGTTACGGTGATTTATGTGTTTGATAAATTTGGAGATTGGGAGTTCTCAGAAGTATATTGTTTCGGGTTGCGGCCTGTTTGAGATGAGTATTTTCTTTAAACTCAGTGGAGGCACTAGTTGCGTTAATTATTTGTGATAGCTACGCGCTATAAGTGTGCATATATGTGAGGTTTGAGCCAATGTACGAGCATCAGGGCATGTATTCATACTCGAAAGAATGCTTAGGCTATGATATGCCTAGATTGACTGTTAAGCGTAAAGTTATAACGTTTCTCATGTTCATACCTCTATTGAAAACTATCTGGGCTACATTTGAGGTTACACATAGGCTAATTTCTTTGAATAAATGGGGTAGTTACTATTTCTACGTTAAATTGCCGATTTGAAGTGTGGTAGTAGACTTTGCACATGCTTACACTATGGCGTGTTATTTATACCAGTCTAGGAGCATGAGAATCTTATTTCATTATTATATACAAGTGTACTTGTTTAATTACTCATGTATGATATGCTAGGACTGGAGGCCTGTGACCATGCCGAGCGATTCATATTATTGGCACGTGAGTCGACCGTGTCGTGTGTGAGAATTGTATTTCTATGATAATTTATCTGATTCATTAATTTCCTTCTTCTACAATTGTGCACATGCACCTATCGTTATCCTCTTCACGAAATTGGAGGAGTTAGTTGTAACATTGCGGTTATGGTAGTGCTTGCTGAACTTGTAATACAGTTCTATTCCTTGAGACATCTCCCGTATTTGGGTACACAAATTGCGCAACTGTGGCTTGAGTTATATTGATGTGGCGTGTCTGTGGGATTGTTGTGTGTAATAATATAAGGTCATTGGACCTAGAATAAGTACTATCAGGCTTGATTATGGTATATTCTGGAGGATAATATTGAAAGTCGGCTTAGGAGAGGTTTATGGTTATGTTTGAGACGAGAGTGCTCCATGGCTAGTTGATCTGATGAGTGGTTATGAGTTTTGATTGTGTCTTTCATCATTGGTAGTGTACGAAGGTTTCGAAATGAGATTCTATTGAATGCGGGGTTTTATAATAGTACTTGGTTGGTTTTGAGTAATTACTGTGATCAGAAATGGTGCTACGAGTATGAGAGTTGTGTAGTATGTTATGTGATTATATCTAGGATTATGGTTATGGATGGATACAACTTGTTCATGCTTATATAGTGTGTAGATGTGAGATTCGGGTCTTGAAAAGAATTCTAGATGTTAGGAATTTGGCTCCATGATTTCTGGGCCAATTTGGAATTAATGATTTTTCAGTTATGTTGTGTGGTCATGCCTATATATAATTGGGTGACGTGAGTTCACCCCCGGGTATGGCACGTTCGAGGATGAACGTATGTTTAAGTGGGGGAGAATGTAACGACCCGACAGGTTGTTTTGAGTATCATAGCCTTGTTCCCCCATTTACTTCTCAATTTATGTCTTGCAATTGATTTATGACTTATCGGGCTAGTTGGTTCGGGTCCGGAAGGAACTCAGAGTGAAATGAGACACTTAGTCTCATAATTGAAAATGTAAATTAGAAAAGTGGACCGATATGGACCTATGTGTAAACGACCTCGGATTTGAATTTTGATGATTCCAATAGCTTCGTATGGTGATTTTGGACTTAGAAGCATGCCCGGAATATTATTTGGAGGTCCGTAGAGGAATTAGGCTTGAAATACCGAAAGTTTAATTTTTGGGAAGTTTGACCGGGGGGTTGACTTTTTGATATCGGGGTCGGAATCCGATTCTGAAAATTGGAATACCTCTGTTATGTCATTTATGACTTGTGTGCAAAATATGAGGTCAATCGGACGTGATTTGATAGGTTTCGGAGTCGTTTGTAGAAATTAGAAATTTCAAAGTTCATTAGGGTTGAATTGGGGTGTAATTCATGGTTTTAGAGTTGTTTTAGCTGCTTTGAGGGTTCGACTAACTTCGTATGATGTTTTAGGACTTGTTGTTATATTTAGTTGAGGTCCCGAGGGGCTCAGGTGAGTTTTGGATGGTTAACGGATCATTTGTGTCCTTGGTGAGATTACTGATATCTGTTGCTGCATTTTTCGGATTTTCTCTTTCGCGTTCGCGAAGAGGAATTTTAGGTAGGCAGGATTTACTCTTCACGTTCGCGAGGAGGGGCTGGGTTGTGCATCGCATTCGCGTTTGGGGTATCACGTTCGCGAAGGGAAACATAGTGGGCATGGGTTATTACCTTCGCATTCGCGAGCAGTGTCTCGTGTTCACGAAGAGCAAATGTTGGGAAGTTGTGCTTCGCGAACACGAGGGACCTGTCGCGTTCGCGAAGAAGAGAAGTCTGGACAGAAAGTTTAAGTTCAGAAAATGGGACTCCATTTTTAACGATTTGGAGCTCGGATTAAGGCGATATTTGGGAGAGTTTCAGAGGAAACAACGGGGTAAGTGTTCTTAACTCAATATTGGTTAAATTACCCGAATCCATGGGTGTTTTTAACATTTAATTGGTGAATTAAGTTGGAAAATTGTGAAAACCCTCTTGGTTTAATTTGGATATTTGAGGGTCGAGTTGATGTCGGATTTGAGTAAAATTTATATGGTTGGACTCGTGGTTGAATGGGTGTTAATATTTTGTGACTTTCGTCAGATTCCGAGACGTGGGCCCCACAAGTGATTTTTGGGGAGTAATTTCGGATTTTGTGGAAATATTAGTATTTTGATATGGAATGAATTCCAATAAATTTTGTGGGCTGAATAAAATTAATTATGACTAGATTCGAGTTGTTTAGAAGTTGATACACGCAGAGTGGAATTGCTGGAGCGTTGCTTAGCTTGCTCGACATTTGGATTTGGCTTATTCGAGGTAAGTAACTCTTCTAATCTTGGAGTTGAGGGTATGAACCCTGAATATATGTATTTCGTGAATTGTTGGGAGGTGACGCACATGCTAGGTGTCGGGCATGTGGGCGTGCACTTAGAAATTGTGGCATAATGATTTTTGTGGAATTTTGTAGTTAAAATTAAAATTCATACTTAGTCATATTCTTTTCGTGGCATATCATATACCAGTCTCTATTGTTATTTATTGATACATCATATCATCATTTTTGTTTGGGCTATGCTTATGACATTGTGAGCCTATGAAAGAGAGACACGAGAGATTGATGATTGAGGGAGGCTAAAGTCCTAATTTTTTGAGGATATTTTTGGGATCGGGCTGCACGCCGCAGCAGTCCATGTTGGCTTTATATATATTATATTATTGCACGTGAGTTGGCCGTACGGATCTATATATTATATTATTGCACGTGAGTTAGCCGTGTGGATCTATATATTATACTATAGCACGTGAGTTGGCCGTGTAGATCCAGATATTATTATAGCACGTGAGTTGGCCGTGCGGATTCAGATATTATTATTGCACGTGAGTTGGCCGTGTGGATCCTTATATTATTATTGCACGTGAGTTGGACGTGCGGATCCAGATATTTATATTATGGCACGTGAGTTGTCCGTGCAGCACGTGAGTTATCTGTGCTTATAGCGCTTGGGTTGTAGGAGCCCCTCATGAGTCTGTACACCCCCAGTGAGCGCAGTCGATTATAAACAAGGATCGGGCTACACACCGTAGCAGGTATTGTATAGCGCTGAATGATTGAGTGTGTTGAGCACAGTGATAGAGAATGCGAGGTAGTGACATTTAGTACTCTGAGAGTGTGAGTTTATGAGTACAATCTCTGAGATACATTGCATTGACATGCACACGTGACATATATGCATAGAGATGTGTTCTCCTCATGCTGTACGGTATTACATTATTCATGATTTCTCACACATGTTGACAGATGGGCAAAGTGATGAATTTGTTTTACAATGGTTATCTAAAAAAAATGAGATATTTTATTTATTATTGAAAGGATTTTGGAAAATTTTCTCTTTCCAAACTTATTCACATTTTTTGGTAACTTTGGCAAAAGATTTGGGTTTTCACTGATCTACTTGAAAGGAAGAACTATTATTGCTGAAATCATGATGTGACTGAGCATTTTATCTCTGAGTTACTTTTGGTATTTTTTGCTTTATGTCATTATTAACTGTTGTGGATTAGTGGATTTGGACCCGACCTTAGTAGAAGCTCGTCACTACTTTCAACCTACAACTAGGTTTGTTACTTACTCAGTACATGGGGTCGGTTGTATTGATACTACACTTCTGCACATTGCGTGCAGATGTTGGCTAATGTTTGGTGCTGTGCTCGATGGTTGCGGGACTTGAAGATGTACCTGCGTTCTTGTTGTAGCTTCCTCTTATTCAGGGTAGCCTTAGATTTATAAAAGCTCTATTTATGTATTATCCGAACATACTATGTATTTATTTCATTTCCGCTTTGTTTACTCTATTCTTAGAAGCTCATGATTTGTACTACCAGTTCTTTGGGGATGTATGAGATATAAACCTTTATTCACTTAAATTGCTCTAATAATGGCTATTGGAATTGGATAATTGAAAGTTGGCTTGCCTAGCGGGCTGGGTTAGGTGCCATCACGACTAGTTGGAGTTTGGGTCGTGACACCAGTGTAATGACCCGACTTATCGTTTTAAGAATTTACTACCCGTACAGTGACTTAAGGTCCAGAACAACTTCGTAATATGTATTATAACTTGCGTGTGGGGTTGAATTTTGTTTTCGGGTGATTTGGGATCAAATTGGGAGAACAATTCTTAATCAATAAGCTTAAAAGTAAAGAGTTGACCAGAGAGTCGACTTTTGAGCAAACGACTCCGAAATAAAATTTTTATGATTCCAATAGTTCCGTATGGTGATTTTGGACTTAGGAGTGTGTCCGGATATTTATTTGAAAGTCCGTAGTTAATTTTGGCTTGAAATGGCAAACGTTGGAAATGGAAGGTTTGGAAGTTTGACCGGGAGTTGACTTTATTGATATCGGCGTTGGAATCCAGTTATAGAAATTTTGATAGGTCCGTTATGTTATTTATGACTTGTGTGCAAAATTTGAAGTCAATCGGACTTGAATTGCTATGTTTCAGCATCAAACATAGAATGTTTCGACATAGATTCTTCAAGAATACGTGGTATCACATATTGAAGCATTAGATCCATATTACAATTTCGGAGCCATAGCAAAAAGAATCGTCGAATTCGGACATCGTATGAGGGAGGTATGTCCATTTCCGTGTTGAGAATAATTTTCCGTCACCGTCAGTGCCCAGGGTAGTGCAGAGTGCTAGCCCTGGCGCTGGGATGTTTAAGGGTTCTGGAAATAGTGCCACAGACAGCGCCCCACCCCAACTGTGGCACCCGAACTGTAAAACCCCCATAAAACGGGATGTTTTGCCATTTCTACTCATTTTTTAGTTTTGGGAGATCGGTTTAGGCCCATTTTAGGCGCTTTTCATGGAAAAACATTGGGTTAAGTATTCCTTATCCTATATTGATTATATTTCATGATTCCATACTCATTTACATCATGAATCCGTGAATTTATGGGGGGAAAATTAGATTTTTATAAAATCTTCTAAAAATGTAAAAAGAATATTTGAAGGTCCATCTGATGTCGGAATTCGATAATTTTTGTATGGTTGGACTCGTGGTTGAATGGAAGTTCATATTTTGTAACTTTTGTCGGGTTCCGTGACGTGGGCCCCACTATTGAATTTTGAGTTAATTTCGGATTTAGATTATGAAATTTAGCAAATTCATATGGAATTAATTCCTACAATTCGTGTTGAGTATATTAAATTGTTTGTCACTAGATTTGAAGCTTTCGGATACGAATTCGTGAGACGAAGGTTTATTGGAATCTTGAAATTTGGTTGCGAAACGAGGTAAGTATCTTGCCTAACCTTGAGTGGGCGAATTACTCCTTAGGCATTGAGTCTTCTGTGGAAATTGTGTAATTAAAAATGATGTACGTGAGGTGACGAGTACGTACTTGGTTTATATGTGAAAATTATGTCGGTTGAAATTCGTAGATGCCCTTATGTATTAAATTGGAAAATTGTTGGAACTTAGTAAATACTTGATTTGTCATGCCACATTCCTTGTTTGTCGAATTTGTATTTTATATGATAATTTGGTGTTATTGTCACTTGGAGTTTTATGTGAATTTTGTGTGTTGTTGATTTGATATTTCTTTTAAATATTTTCGTTATGGATTTTTCATTTACAAATAATTAATTAAATTAGCTTAAATCGAGGCATTTATATATTTATCTAAAATTTGGATTAAAGAAGGCGTTGTCCTATGATGAGTTATTTTCCCATCCTTGTGGTTGCTTTTGAGATTTTATATACATTATGTTGAGCGATGGACTATCTGTTGTGAAATTAATCGACTTTATTGTACCTGTGGAATGGTTGTGGCCTACGGGCAATTTGTAAATACGAGTTGATGATGTTGTGATATTGTGATAATATTCTATGTAAATTGTTGTGTGATTTGGGTTACTGTTATGGGGCGTATAAGGATAGAATTCCATTGTTGACATTATGCGGGCATAAGGGTGGCATTTCACTGTTGTTATGTGTGTTGGTATATTGTCTGGGCGGAGTGATAAGGGAGGCTATTAATCAGAGCGATAATAGAGGCTATTATAGGAGCGATAAGGGTGGCTATAAGAGATATAAGAGTGGCTATAGGAGCGATAAGGGTGGCTATTGATATTGTCAGGGTGGAGGGATAAGGGAGGCTATTATAGGATTGATAAGGGTGGATATAGGATAGATAAGGGTGGCTATTGTCATGGATGATATGTGATGATGTGGGGTTATTGTGTTGGTAATGATATGTAGTGATGTGGGGTTATTGTGTTGGTAATTTTTATGTGATGATGTGGGGTTATTGAGTTTGTAATTTTCATGTAATGTTGTGATTTTCCTTCTATTTATTTTTATATCTTGTGCAACTTGTCTCGTTGTTGGTAAATTGATAATAGTATGATCTATGTTGAAATTGGGAACATGCGGATTATGAAATGAAATGTGGGCACGAGGTGCTGTGAGTAAATAGTGGTGATATTGGCACGTGAACTGTCCGTGTAGTTGTGATATGAAATATGGGCACGAGGTGTCGTGAGTAAATGATGATGATATTGGCACATGAGTTGTCTGTGCGGTTGTGATAGAGAAATTGGAATGAGGTGCCATGAAAATATGAAAGTGGGTTGAGACCCGTATTTCTATGATTTTTAAATAAGGTGTCACAGGGTGACTTTTTTCCGAAAGATATTTATTTGAAAGAATTATACTTGAAAAACATTTATTATTTGGCACGAGATACCATGGAAATATGAAAGTGGGCTGGGACCGTATTTCTATGATTTTTAAATGAGGTGTCAGAGGGTGACTTTTATTTGAAAGATATATATTTGAAAGAATTATATTTGAAAAAGATTTATTTGAAAGAATTATATTTGAAAGATATTTATTTGAAGGAATTATATTTAAAAAAGCTTTATTTGAAAGATATTTATTTGAAGGGAGTATATTCGAAATATATTTATTGAAAAATATTATATCATGAAGAGTATTATTTGAAAAACATATAGGCTAAAGATTTATATTTGAAGGACTTGATTAATTGGTTGTACTTGTATTCATTATTTGTTGAGCAATATTTATTTTGTTCTTGTTTCCCGACTATGTATATCATTGGTCTATTATTGTTTCCCTCATTGTTAATTGTTTCCTATAAGTTTTGTAGACTATATTGCACATGTTATTAGACTAGTGAGTGTCTTGACTCTACCTCGGCACTACTCCATTGAGGTTAGTCTTGATACTTACTGGGTACCGACTGTGGTG
This sequence comes from Nicotiana tomentosiformis, assembly GCF_000390325.3. Lineage (NCBI taxonomy): Eukaryota > Viridiplantae > Streptophyta > Magnoliopsida > Solanales > Solanaceae > Nicotiana > Nicotiana tomentosiformis. The sequence continues at coordinate 111,147,033 of NC_090820.1, forward strand.
TACTCATACTACACTTCTACACATTTTTGTGCAGAGCCAAGTTTTGGAGATATCAGACTCGGATAGAGTTAGAGTGTTATCGCAAAGATTTAAGGTAGAGCTGCTTAGTCGTCGCAGTACCTTGGAGTCTTTCCATTTTATTGTACTGTTAATTATTAATCAAACAATAGTGAGTATTTGATCTTCGAGATCATTCCATATATTCAGTTAGAGTTCGTGACTTAGTATTACCAGTCTTGGGAGGTTGATTGAATTATTTCCACTATTGGTTTCGTCACGTATATTAAGTTATATGTTTCCAAAAAAAGGTTTAAATTGTAATTGTAATCGGCTTACCTAGTCTTAGAGACTAAGTGCAATCATGACGCCTGTGGTGGAATTTGGGGTCTTGACAAGTTGGTATCAGAGCTCTAGGTTCATAGGTTTTACGAGTCACGAACAAGTGTAGTAGAGTCTTGCGGGTCGGTACGGAGATGTCTGTACTTATATTTGAGAGGCTACAGAACTGTTAGGAAACTTCCACTTCTTTCATTCATGTCGTGCGGATTTGTTGATTGTGAAATTTGAGCCTTTGTATCTCTAGTCTCTCACAGATGGTGAGGATACGAACTACCGGGTCAGCTGAGCAGGCACCCGCACATACTTCTAGGGCCGCAAGAGGTCTGGGCTGAGGTAGAGGCCAAGGAAGGACACGTGTCACAGCTAGAACATAGGTTAGAGGGAGAGTTGAGGAGCCGCCAGTTGCTCCAATTGGGGGATAGGTACCAGAAGCACTTGTTGTTACCCCCGGACTTCAGGAAACTTTAGCACAGTTCATGAATATGTTTGGTACATTAACTTAGGCGGAATTGATATCTGTTGCACCGAATATTTCACAAATTGGGGGAGTAACTCAAACTCTTATCGCCTGTACTCTAGAGCAGCGAGTTAATGTTGGTCAGGTTCCGGGTGTAGTACCGGTGCAACCTGTTATTTCGATTAAGCCTGAGGTCAGGCCAGAGGCATCAGAAGAAGAACAAAAGAGACTAGAGAGATTTAAGAGGTATCGTCCACCTACTTTTAGTGGCACATCTATTGAGGATGCTCAGGGATTTCTAGAAAAGTGTCACTGTATTCTACGCACCATGGGTATTGTGGAAGTGAGCGGCGTTGCCTTTACCACATTTCAGCTGTCAGGAGTAACGTATCAGTGGTGGAAAGTCTATGAAGAAGGTAGACCAGCCAATGAAATACCACCTACTTGGGCTCAGTTTTCACAGATATTTTTGAAAGAGTTTGTTCCCCAAACTCTCTGAGATGTGTGGCGCACAGAGTTTGAATGGTTGCGTTAGGGCACTATGACAATGTCATAATATACTATCAAGTTCAGTGAGTTAGCCCGTCATGCACCTATCTTGGTTTCTACAGTCAGAGAGCGGGTCCGCAGATTCATTGAGGGACTCGATTATGATCTTAAATTAAGCATGGTCCGAGAGTTGCAAACCGATACTCCATTTCAGAAAGTAGTGTTGATTGTGAGGAGGATTGACGGTGTTCTAGGTAAGGAAATGGAGTCTAAGAAGGCCAAAAGGTCTCGATGCTCTGGAGGGTTCAGTGGATTTTACTCTTCACCTATGACCCATTATGGCGGAGACTCGAGCAGTCGGCCAGCTCAATCCGCATATCAGATTACTCGGGGTGCTCAAGTAAGTTCTTACAGTACACCACCGACACAAAAATCTTATAGTGGTTATTCTAGTTAACCGGCACAGACTTAGTACGAGCAGTCGCGACCTCAGAGGGGTTGTTAGGAGTGTGGTGATACTAGGAACATCATGAGAGATTGTCCCAAACTTGGGAAGGCTGGATTTTAACCGAACACTCAGGTTGTGGGCCCCAATGTAGTTACTACCCATTGGACAACCAGATAGAGGTGAAGGATAAGCGGGTAGAGGGTGCCCTAGAGGGGTAGGCCCAACCCGTTGATATATTTTCTATGGTGTGGCTAAGGCCACTACACCATATGGTGTCATTACAAACATGATTTAATTTATAATGAAAGGAACACTATTCTTATTTTGATTCAATTCTGACTATCGAGGTGATACCTCTAATCGTGTTGCATATAGGACGAGTTTGTGATTTGTACGCCACTCACTTGTTTATACTTGTTGGGAGATTTTATGGTGTCAGCCTGTGTCTATCATGTTGATTTGCACACTATTGAGGGCTATGAGTCCAAAACTGACTTTCTATTACTCACTGCAATTGGTTTTGATGTAATTTTGGGATAATTGATTATAAGTTTATGAACTATATGCCCTACCGGTATGGGGGTTCGTTATGTGTTGTGAAAATTGTTTACGGAATTTATTGAAAATAAGAAAGAAAGGAAATGAAATTGTTTTGTAGGCACAATGTGCAAAATACTTGTGATTCAGAACTGAGGACGAGATCCTCGCTTTTTAATATGATTTGATATGTTTAAACCAGGCTATGAGCCGCGGTGGAAGTTATATAAGGATGATATCCTTGTGATGAACATTTATCTGTTTAAATTCTCCCTTGTAAAATTTAATTTGTACTATAGTACTTATAGGGAGTCATGCCTGTTAGGCTTATTTGAAAATTCTTGTATGAATTTCTCTGTGCATAATTTTCCATATTCGTGTTGTAATTATTGAGTTTTAGCCTACGAGGTGACTGCCCAGGTGGCGTTCAATATGACTCGTTAAATTGGGTAAATAATTATGAGGTCTTCATGCCTCGTGTCTCGTTGTTAGTAAAGTTGAGGTTTGAAACGAGATTTTGTTAACATGAGTTAATTGGCGATGTTGTAATCGATTATGAACAACTATTAAGACCATAGATGTAGTTATGAGCATACATATGATGTGCTTCATGTCCACATATCATTATGATAATATAGTGCTTGTAATGCTGAGATTAGTGTTATTGATATATGCATTGTGGTGCTTTGTTGGGTTGTGGATGTGTTGTTAGGAGTTGATTTGGTGTTACTCTGGCATGTGGACAGGGCCAATTACAGGGGAGACTCTGCCGAAATTTCTAAAAACTATTTGGGAGTTAGTAAAATTTGGGGAATTGAGATGTGCGAAAGAAGATATAAGTTATGTTATATGCTTGAGGGCGAACTTTACTTCTCATTCAATGGAGAATGATCCTAAGTGGGAGAGATTGTAACACCCCGGAAAATTTTGAAATACTTCAGCACTATCAAGAAAGTTGATGTGTGCGTAGGCACGAGTTGTTATAGCCAGTTGAGACTAATACCGTGTGTTGATGTGAAAATAACGCCTATTCAAAATGTTTGGAGTGTAAGAAATTTGTTTTAAAGTTTATAAGTATGGATGAAAGAAGTAATCTTTAACTGAGATGGTGTTGTCAGATCCATGTTAAATTTTCGGTGACATAGAATCACCCGTAAGTTATGTGTGTAAGAATGCACTCAGTAATTTAATTTCATCAGAATAATTCTTGGCACGTTCGAGGATGAACGTATGTTTAAGAGGGGAAGTGTCATGACCCAAAATCCAAATGTCACGACCCGAAATTCCCACCTTCGGACCGTGATGGCGCCTAACATTTCACTTGCTAGGCAAGCCAACGTTAGAATAATATTATCCATTTTAAAATAATTTTTAAATGTATAAATAACAAGGAAACAAAAGCGGAAGCAAAGTTTAAAATATAGTTAAATAATCCATCGAACAACGGTGTCTAAATACCATCCCACAGTTGGTGTCACAAGTGCATGAGCTTTTAGAATAAATACAAATAAAGGTCTGAATAAAATAAAGCTATCTGGAAATAATCACACAGCCAAAGTAAAATAGACAGGGACTTCAGAACAGCGAACACCGTGCAATTATACCTCAAGTCTCCTCTGAATAGGTGAAATCCGAGCAAAACTATGGCACACCGCTGGGACCAACTCCAAAATCTGCAAAAGAAGTGCAGAGTGTACTATCAGTACAATCGACCCCATGTACTGGTAAGTGCTGAGCCTAACCTCGAGGAAGTAGTGACGAGGCTAAGGCGGGTCACTTACATCACCTGTACGCAATATTAGAAATAACAAAAATAATAGAAATAAATCAAGTAACTCATTTATAATAATTGAAGCCAACTCAGCAATCATAACCAATTATCATTTCCATCAATTCAGTTACAGCGTGCAACCCGCTCTCACAATATATTCACATTTAATTTTGTTGCAGCATGCAACCCGCTCTCACAATATTTTCATTTTTATAAGTCTGTTGCGGAGTGTAACCCGATCCTCCAATATTGACTTTTTAATAAGTCTGTTGCGGCGTGCAACCTGATCCTCCAACGACTTGCTAAAATACCCCAACTGGCGGGGCTGCTGGAGCCTGATTCTGGGGAGCCATCTGCTCCTGAGCGGGAGTAATGGGAGTTTGTGCTCCTCCCCCAGCCTGTGAGACGGCTGGTGCCACTAGAAATGTACCATTCTGGGCCACGCCCTCCATAAGACTTATTAATCGGACTAGAGCTTCTTGAAGCTCTGGAGTGGCTATGAATCCTTCCGGGACCTGAACTGGTCCAACTGGTACATTCTGAACTGGGACCTCCTCCTGAAGGTCTACCTGAGGTTCTACAATAGGTGCAGCTGCTCGAGCTCTGGACTGAACTCCACCTTGGCCTCTAGCACGACCTCGGCCTCGACCTCGACCTCTACCCCTGACCATAGTTGCCACCGGGGGTACTGGTCCCTGTCCATCGGTAGAGGTATTGCGTGTTCGCACCATCTACGAGAGAATAAAAGTAGAATGGTTCAATCGTCGATGATAGAATAAAACCGTATGATAGAATAAGAAAGAAGTGATATTGTTGCTAAACTTCATAACCTCTGAGAGATAAGTACAAACGTCTCTGTACCGATACTTCAAACTCTACTAAGCTTGCTCGTGACTCGTGAGACCTATGTAACCTAGTATTATGATACCAACTATCATGACCTGAAATTCCCACCTTCGGACCATGATGGCGCTTAACATTTCACTTGTTAGGCAAGCCAACGTTACAAAAATATTATCCATTTTAAAATAATTTTTAAATGTATTAATAACAAGGAAACAAATGCGGAAGCAAAGTTTGAAATATAGTGAAATAATCCATCGAACAACGGTGTCTAAATACCATCCCAGAATTGGTGTCACAAGTGTAGAAGCTTCTAGAATAAATACAAAAAAAAGGTCTGAATAAAATAAAGCTGTCTGAAAATAAACACATCCAAAGTAAAATAGACGGGGACTTCAGAGCTGCGGACGCCATGCATTTATACCTCAAGTCTTCTCTGAATAGCTGAGATCCGAGAAAAACTATGGCACGCCGTAGAGACCAACTCCAAAATCTACACAAGAAGTGCAGAGTGTAGTATCAGTACAACCTACCCCATGTACTGGTAAGTGTTGAGCCTAACCTAGACGAAGCGCAATATTAGAAACAACAACAATAATAGAAATAAATCAAGTAACTAATTTATAATAATCGAAGCCAATTCAGCAGCCATAACCAATTATCACTTCCATCAATTTAGTTGCAGCGTACAATCCGCTCTCACAATATTTTCATTTTTATCAAGTCTGTTGCGGCGTGCAACCCGATCCTCTAATATGGACTTTTAGTAACTTTGTTGCTGCGTGCAACCCGATCCTCCAATATCGACTTTTTAATAAGTCTGTTGCGATGTGCAACCCGATCCTCCAATATTGATTTTTAATAAGTCTGTTGCGGCGTGCAACCCGATCCTTCAATATTGACTAGAGCTTTTGCGGCGTGCAACCCGATCCTCCAATATTGACTTTTAATAAGTCTGTTGCGGCATGCAACCCGATCCTTCAATTTTGACTTTTAATAAGTCTCTTGTGGCGTGCAACCCGATCCTCCAATATATTCATTATAATCAATCTTGTTGCGCCGTGCAACTCGCTCCTCCAACATATTCATTTACCAATCAATTCTTATAGAAGCAATTCCCCAATAAACGCAACAATTAATATAAAAATCATAAGACAACAAGCATACAATAATTATAATTTAATTATGAAAAAAATAATGACAATTAGCAATTTATTATAGAAATCAGCGAGAAAATAGGCAGTTTAATATTTAATATGCTAAATGTCAAATAACAATTTAAAACACATAATTCAAATAGCATGTAACAATTAACGCATGAATTCAAAAATTAATATTTTGACAAAGAATAAGAGAGAAATAATTATTATAATAATTAATTTTTGAATAAAAACAATTTATGATTTCCAAGTAAACAGGCAAACAATTAATTTGATGACGTATAGACACTCGTCACCTCGCCTATACGTCGTTCACATGCAATTCATATAACAAATAATTTAAGGGTTCTACTCCCTCAAGTCAAGGTTAACCACGACACTTACCTCGCCTTGCAAATTCCAATCAATTATTCAACCACAACTTTTCCTTTTAAATTTGCTTCCGAAAGCTTCAAATGTTTTCACAAACAATTCGATATATTCAATACGAATCATAGGAATTAATTCCATATAAATTTATAATTTTTCCGGCAATGGGACCCACATATCAAATCCCAAAAAAACTCACGAAATCCGAACAGCCGTTCCGATACGAGTTCAACCATACAAAATTTGTCCAATTCTAATATCAAATGGACCTTCAAATCTTAATTTTTCGTTTTTGGAAAGTTTTACAAAATTTCCAATTTCTTCAATCTAAATCTAAAATAAATGATAAATATAGACATGGATTTGTGAAATATAATCAATTTTGGTTAAAGAACACTTACCCAATTCAAAGTCGTGAAAATCCCCCTTGACATCGCTCAAATCTGAGGCTTAAAACTCAAAAATGAGTAAAAATGGATAAGACCCGATTTTATGTATTCTGCCCAGCATTGTCGCATATGCGGGCTATATTTTCGTACCTGCGGTCTCGCATTTGCAAGACAAAGCTCGCATTTGCGAAACAAGGCAGCTTGACCAGTGGCCGCATCTGCGCTAAAAAATGTCGCACCTGCGACATCCGCTTCTGCGCAAAAGGGCCGCACCTGCGAAGACCGCATCTGCGATGGAAGTCTCGCTTATGGGAGCTCGCACCTACTGTCAAAATTCTGCAGGTGCGATTACACTAGAACCCAAAAATTTAGATTTTTCTTAAGTCCAATTCTTGTTCCGATTTCTATTCGAATCACACTCGGGGTACTCGGTACCTAGTCCGAATATACCAACAAGTCCCGTAACATAATACGGACTGACTCGGGGTCTAAAATCACGTCAAACAATACTGAATTTACAATTCATACCCCTATTCGAACTTTGAGGTTTAAACTTTCAATTTGCAAATCTCGTGCCAAAACATATTAAATGAATCCGGAATGACTTCAATTTTGGCACACAAGTCATAAATGACATAATAGAGATGTTCAAATTTCTAGAATCAGATTCCGGCTCCGTTATCAAAAACTCAACCCCGTGGTCAAACTTGGAATATTTAGCCTTTAAATTGCTAGTTCCGTTAAATGGTCATAACTTGAGCTAGGGACCTCCAAATTAAATTCCTAGCATACGCCCTAGGGACCTCCGAATGGGACGAATACCTTCTTTTTATAAAACTGCCCAGGCAGCCTTCGGAATTAGGCCTCAAACTGGGCCTCGATCGTGGCTTCGATCATATCCCTCGAGCCTAGGTCTCGATCGTGGCTTCTATCACAGGCTCGAGCCTGAAACTCGGTCATGTCCTCGATTATGGAATCGAGCCTGGTCCTGCGATCATAGCCTTGATCATGGTATCTAGCATGAGCCTTTGATTGTGACCCTCGATCTTGGGTCTTGATCATGGCCCTCGAGCTGGACCTTCGATCTTGGCTTCGATACTGAGCCTCGTCCCTGGCTTCGCCTCAGGCCGTCGACCCTGGGCTCGATATCTGGGATCGATCTTGGGCTCGATCACAGCCCAAAAATATCCAGCAGAAGGAAAATTTGTTGCAGCTTTTTAAGTCATATTTTTTACCTGTTAACCATCCAAAACTCACCCGAGGTCCTCGGGACCTCAACCAATTATACAAACAAGTTCTAAAACATCATATGAACTTATTTGAAACCTCAAATCACATAAAACGACGCTAAAACCACGAATTATGCTCCAATTCAAGCTTAATGAAACTTAAAATTTCTAACTTCTACATTCGATAACGAAACCTATCAAATCAACTCCGATTGACCTCAAATTTTGCACACAAGTCATAAATGACATAACAGAGCTATAAAAATTTTCGGAACTGGATTCCGACCCCGATATCAAAAAGCCAACTCTCCAGTCAAACTTCCAACCTAAATTCTTATTTTAGCCATTTCAAGCCTAATTTAACTACAGACTTCCAAATAAAATTCAGAACACGCTCCTAAGTCCAAAATCCTCATACGGAGCTGTTGGAGTCGTAAAATTTCTATTTCAGGGTCGTTTTCTCAAAATGTTGACCGAAGTAAACCTTGGACTTTTAAAGCCATCTTAAATAACCAAATGTTCCGATTTCAACCCAAACACTTTCAAATCCCGAACCAACCATCCCCGCAAGTCATAAATCATTTAAAGCACATACAAGAAATTGTTTTAGTGGAACGGGGTTCTAAAAGTCAAAATGACCGGTTGGGTCATTACATTCTCTCCCACTTAAATATACATTCATCCTCGAACGTGCTAAGGAGTGTTCCAGAGTTATCCAAAATTACTGTTTAGCACCTCGTGCACCTACCCGTACTACCACACCTAGTTGAGCATATTAACTCGAGCCAATCTGAAAATTCTCCCCTTTATTTAGGCTAATAAGCCTTAGAGCCCAATTCTAACATCCAGAATTCTCCACAATGTCTGTCTCCAACCTATGAATGTCGTATCAATCACTACACGATACACCAATATAGGATTGCATACCTTTGTTGAATTTAGACCATGCACCGCATCATTCACATGACTATAATAACATCCTTCGATAACAATAGCCAAAATTCAATGAATCTGATGTTCACAACACACCTCATGATACATATAAGTCATGTTCCAACTCTTGAAATGCTTCCACGATGGAAGAAATGTGTAGAAATTCATAACCAACTGCCGAGTCAACAATTATTGAGTTTCTCTTTCTGATAAGAACCATTACCTCATTATAACCAAATAATGGTATTTGCTTTTTATTACACTTCATATAATCTGATCGCACTGATCCCCAAATCCAATAATATCGTCTCTCCAAGTATAAGCTTCTCAGGCAATAAACCACCTCAAAACTGATCAAAAAGCCTCATATGATGCCACAATGAGCTAATAAACTACGAACTCGATTGCGATACATAAGAAAAAAGAACTCTGGAAAGGATTACTCAACCCACGTGACTAATTAGACAACTGAAAAGGTGTCATGAACCTTTCTTAGAAAATCGGACACAAACACACAAAATTGAATATAGGGGACTGTACTCAACATCACACTGTTGCGGCGTGCAACGCGATCCACACATGATACTGTTGCGGCGTGCAATCCGATCCACACATTATACCGTTGCGGTGTGCAACCCGATCCAAACAACATACCCGTGGCAGTGTGCCACCCGATCCGCACAAAAAGAATCTATAAGACAATACTTATCGAGCTAAAATGCTCATTACTACAAAATATCTGAATATCGGACACAAGCACGCTCAGTGCATAATATCATCCCTGGAAGGACTGATAGAGCCATACGCTACAAAACTCAAGCACAACTAAGGTGTGATATATGATCTGCATCTCGAGAGCCATCCTGCTCACATAACATCATCGCTACGCGGAACCTCATCACATAAGAAATTTATCAAGCCGTTTCATAACTCACATGGAACAATATATTATTACATGAAATAACCGATGATAAAACGACATCCAACATCCTAATACTCCCTCATAGGGAGCTTTTATGCTGAAATGAACACATCCGGCCTGATATAGATCCCGTATTCATATTTAAATCCATCCACAGACCTCAAGCTAATTATGATCGCACCGTACTAGGCTAATAACCTTTCAAGGATCCATAATAACCCTTTTTTCCCATAACACACAAGAATAGCCATCATAATCGGAACAAACTTCCATAGTCCACAACCAAATGAACCGAGCGCCATCCAGGCATAAATTCTCGAATCAGCAATATTACCACAATCTTCATACTTGGTTGCAATGTTCACTCAATCATGTGACTACATGTCACTCTTATACAATCTTTCCGTGAGACACGTTCCCACGACCTTTCGCACCAAGAGCATGGATGTGCAGACTTGTTACACCTGACATCGACTTTAGATGATGCCAAAACAATACCATTTTACTTTAAACATATAAATCCCTTTCCTGCTCATCCGAGCTCATGACATCCTTGTCAACACCGAACCGAAATCTTAAATCCTCAACTTTCGAATCCCATTCTACTTAGTGCACTTAACCACGCCAATGCGCAGGAGTACAAGAATTCCATCATAACTCCCGAACCACTATTAAGGTAAACACTTCATCAAAAAGAAACCTTCTTCTTAACTCATTTCAAGAGAACCGTTGCAACACGTGACTGAATTCCCATATCCATAGAAAATACAGGCCTCCAGTAGTGGTCTAAACCACCTTAACTCTTCTAGGATCCCTCTACGCATAACATGTCATAATACTTGAATTCCTCCAAATAAAATCAATTACGGCAGTCGTCAAGCCTCGCACGTACCGCCACAAATCACATGCATAATTCAATGCGCTGAAGGAACTGATCATTGCCACCATCGTGCTGATTTAACCATTGTTAGCCGATCCGTCTTTTCTCAATTTACTCTCAACTACCTTAGAAATAATAATAGCTCCATTCATTACATCACGAACTCAAATCCGCACACATCCCAAGTGACCTTATTTCACGAGACCACGCTATTTCAAAACCCACGAATCATCTCATACCCCTCCTTCTGCGCACTTTTACATCTTCAACTGGTACACCTATTCTGATACTTCTTTTATGAATCCAAAATTATTTTCTTCCGTTTCTCAAATGCTATGCCACAACCTGAAGATAACGCATAGTACTCCAAGCCCCTTTCATAATCTGCTGCAAAAGCTCGACACTCAACCATACTACGGACTCGAGATCCTTAGGCACCGCACTTTAAATTTTTTGAACCCACCACGACCGTTATTGAGAGTCACTTGCTCTGACTTGTTCCCAAACACAATCAACCCCAAGGCCCTGCTAGCACATGGACACTTTATCAAGGAAACACCCGACTGTCTCACTTTCCCTGTGCATTACATCTACATGAAGCATAAACTTTGAGTCTTCCCAAAGCCTGAATACGAATCGATAAGGCCAAATATGGCACACATTCCTCAAATCCTTTGCTCAGATTACCACCGATGTTTTCTTTTCTTAGTCGTAATGACCCACCTATACATCGATAACCAGAAACCACACAAGTTGACACTACGTAATCCAATCATAGATGGTGGGGCTTCCCCACTTAGCTTGAAGCTACAATTACCAAATTTCTGAATCCACCGAGATTCTTTCTTCATCGTTAACATGATCCTGCACACGCTACTCGCCAAATTTTCTTAAAATCCTTCTATTAACCTTTAATAAACACTCCAAACCACTAGCCACATTTACATATTAAATCTCTTAACGGGTAGCTAGTAGAATTCTTCGCAGAAGCTTCGTCAACACCACGTGACCATTAACCTGCTCACAGGAGATAACCCACCAGTGGAAATTACATGCCGACATATTACAACGTCGCTGCACTGTGTGTAATTACTACGAAATCAGTAGATCATCATGAGTCCGAGCTCATTCACCAGCTGCACCAGTCCGTTCACTCCTCATGGACATCAACTAAAGGTGCGACAATACATTCCAATCCAACGTCATGTTGTATCCTTATTCATATCAAGCAACTCCCTTATGTTGTATCCAATCTTCCTCAATATAGCAGCCAATATTCTAAATTAAGTCTGTAGACCTAGTCACTGTCCACCATGAATCCCAAATCACTCCAATTTCCCCCCAAGGCGTGTGGCTATCCTACCACAGAACCCGTATGCTACCTTTCCACTTTCCCATTTTGGTCAACCGTCTCCTTTAAGCAACTACTCTTCTTTTGTTTTCTTACACTTGGCCTTTTCAGAACCTAACCACCGCAAGGCACCTTCCATATGTCCTTCCTCATCCTTCGCTGCCCAGTTGTTGCCCTACCTCAAAATCCGTCTCTGTAGCACTTGAACCAATAGCTCGTTACCAGCTTTAAACCATTCTGACGATCATCCTTCTCGAGACATCAATATTAGGAATGTTGCTTCGATCCTGAATCACTGAACACCTCGATCTCTAATGACTGCTTCCCCTATACCAATTCCTAACACCCCATCATGAAGGCTAGTTAAAGAAAACCATAACACCGGCGAACCTTAACACATTTAACAAGGCGATGACACCGCATCAAAATTGAGAACTCTACCACACTCGAAAATGTCAAGCTTCGTTACTCCATCAACCCCAAACCTGAACATTAATAGTCCGATTGCCTTTTCTCCGCTGGAATTAAAACATGGAACCTCTGAATCATGTACTGAGAAAACCTTCTTTCAAGTCATTTACTGCCCTGACACATATACATGCATTTTACCATTTCATAAACACTGTGCGATAACAATGCATGAATCGTCATAACAATCAATGCCAAATCTCAAAACCTTAGGTAGTACTGATACTTAATTTGAAATGACAGAGCGGCCTTTTGCAAGGTGATGACAATAGTCCAATTAATTACACAGGGAGAAGCAACTTGTACTACATCTATAGTACCATTAAAAATTTCCTCGATCACATATTTATAACAAGCGCTTCACGTCATATAAGATTGAATAGGAAGGAAATGTAGGCATAAGTCTCAAAGGAATCGAATCACACGATGAGCAATCAAAAAGGTAAGTATTCCTAATAGCCCTATAGCCTCTCGAAGTTAAGCACAGACGTCTCCATACCGATCCGCAAGACTCTACTAGACTTGCTCATGACTCGTGAGACCTACGTGAACCTAGTGCTCTAATACCATGTTGTCACGACCCAAAATCCGACAAGGCCGTGATGGCGCCGGACACCACTGTCAGGCAAGCCAACCATAATCAATTAACTTAATTACCCATTTTAGTATTTTTGAAATACAAATTTCTTCAATGAAATAGTAAAGATAAAACTCATAGAGTAAATGATAAATATTTTTAGAAACTAAATCTCTAAACAATTCACAACCATTACCAAAACTCGGTGTCACAAATGCATGAGCATTTACTAGGGAAATAAAATAAAATACAGCATCTGTCCAGAATACAAATCAAATAGGAAACTATTATAACTCTGAAGGAGACTCTGTTAGCTGCGGATTGGAATATAGAATGCAGCTCACCTATGTCCCCACAATTATTAACCGCACCTCTGTGCCCACAAGGCCGCTATTCATATATGTACCTGCATAATTAAATGTGCAGCAAGTGTAGTATGAGTACAAAAAACAACGTGTACCCAGTAAATATCAAGCCTAATCTCGAAGTGGAAGAGACGAGATAGCCGACTTTCATACTCACTATGGGTCAATAATAATAATTTAAATAAAACTAGAATATCTATTTAACCAGCATGATTCACAGGATTTACAATAATTTATTTAACCATCAGAAATAATCAAATTCCATCAAATGCAACAATCTCAATATATTAATTAAATTTCTTAAATTCAAATAATTTCCAATTTATCAATTAATCTCATTTACAGAAATAACAATTAATTCCTTAACAAGAAGGAACAATAATTCATTAAACTCCAAGGATTCTCCAATTTATCAATTAGCTTCGCAAGCTGAAATAAACTATTAAGGTATCGTGTAATTATTATTATTAAGCACGATGTTTGCCGAGGTCGTTCGGCCTGATCCAGAGTGTCGTGCACACTGTCGAGGAACGTGCGACACGATCCATAGATGCATCTATCCTGCCGAGGCGTTCGGCCCGCTCCACAAGAAAGGAGGACATTTTCTTATGTACCTCCGGAATGAGAGTATATTTGTTATAAGATAAATTCAGGAGGAAGAACAATTTCTCTTAACAATTAATTAATTTAAACAAATAAAAATCAAGTATATGAGATTTCCATCCTTTAATATTTTTATCTAACAATTCACAATATATATATATATATATATATATATATATATATATATATATATATATATCAAATAATATTATTTAAACAAAGAATACAATTTACACAAGTAATTCATGCTTTAAGTCCTAAACTACCTAGACTTTAGCATTAATAGTAGCTACGCACAGACTCTCGTCACCTCGTGCGTACGTAGCCCCCACAATTAGCAATAATTATTTAATTTTAATCACCTATGAGGTAATTTCCTCCTCACAAGATTAGACAATAGACTTACCTCGTCTTGATCCAATTTAATCCACTAGTAGACTCTTTCCTACATTATCCAACTCTGTCTGGCTCGAATCTAGCCAAAACAAATTTGATACAATCATTAAAATTTATAGGAATCAATTCTATCAGAAAATACTACATTTTCAATAAAATCCCGAAATTAATTAAAATTTCGTCTGTGGGGTCCACGTCTCGAAATCCGGCGAAAGTTACGAAATCCGACAACTCATTCAATTACGAGTCCAACCATACTAGTTTCACCCAAACCCGACTCCGAATCGATACCGAAATCTCAAATATTCGTTTCTATGAGATTTCTAAAAATTTCCAACATTTCAATCTCAAAACACTAATTAAATGATGAGAACAATGATATATTTGTGTTTATAGACCAAATCCAAGTTAGAATCACTTACCCCAATGTCTTTCCTTGATAATCTATCGCAATTCGCCTCTGCTCAAGCTCTAATTTGTTAAAAATGGCGAATGAGACGAATGCCTTCTTTTTATAAAACTGCCCTGACAGCATTCGAAATAGGCCTCGAACTGGGCCTCGATCGTGGCTTAGATCATGGCCCTCGAGCCTAGGCCTCAATCGTGGCTTCGATCGCAGGCTCGAGCCTGAACCTCGGTCATGGCCTCGATTATGGCATCGAGCCTGGTCCTTCGATCATAGCCTTGATCATAGCATCGAGCCTGAGCCTTCGATTGTGACCCTCGATCTTGGGTCTCGATCATGGCCCTCGAGCATTGCCTTCAATCATGGCCCTCGAGCTGGACCTTCGATCATGGCTTCAATACTGAGCCTCGTCCCTGGCTTCACCTTAGGACGTCGACCCTGAGCTCGATCACAACCCAAAAATATCCAGCAGAAGGAACAATTGCTCCAGCTTTTTAAGTCATATTTGTGATCCGTTAACCATCCGCAACTCACCCGAGGACCTCGGGACCTCAACCAATTATACTAAAAAGTCCTAAAACACCATACAAACTTATTTGAAACCTCAAATCACATAAAACTACGTTAAAACTACAAATACTCCAATTCAAGCTTAATGAAACTTAAAATTTCCAACTTTTACATTCGATTACGAAACCTATCAAATCAACACCGATTGACCTCAAATGTTGCACACAAGTCATAAATGACATAGCGGAGCTATGAAAATTTTCAGAACTGGATTCCGACCCCGAATGTTCTGATTTCAATCCAAACACTTCCAAATCTCGAACCAACCATCCCCGCAAGTCATAAATCATTTATTTTTATTTTTTTAGCCTAATGGCTAATATATATATATATAATCCCAAAATGGGTCCAATGCTTACAAGATGTCCAAACTAAAATAGAAGTTGCATGAAGCTACTAGCTATTAAAAAAGATAGAAAAGCTAAAATCTAATGAACTAACTATTACAACATGATAAGTTGAATGCTTCCTTCTTCTATTAGTGTATGTGAATCTAATTGTCATTGGCAAATACCAAGAAGCACCTATCAAGCTCTCACCACGGGCTAGGGTATATTGTCCATAGGCTAAAATGAATTCCAAACATCTCCACCGGAGAGTTAAAGTCCGCATCGTCCTCCAAGTGTCGCTACTATATGATCTCCATATGCAGTGGAATAATTTTGTTCAAGTATTAATCATGTGCTCACTCATCAAGATTAATGTGTTGAAGAGGAGCCTGGCTTTAGGCAGGCTTTGCAAGGTAAAATCCAGGCTTGAGCTGGCTTTAGGCAGGCTTTACAAGGCAAAGGCCAGGCATGCGCTGGCTTTAGGCAGGATTTGCAAGGCAAAAGCCAGGCTTGAGCTAGCTTTAGGCAGGCTTTGCAGGCCAAAGACCAGGCGTGAGCTGGCTTTAGGTAGGCTTTACAAGGAAAAAGTCAGGCATGAGCTAGCTTTAGCCAGGCTTTACAAGGCAAAAGACAGGCATGAGCTGGCTTTAGGCTAGCTTTACAAGGCAAAAGTCAGGAATGATCTGGCTTTAAGTAGACTTTGCAAAGAAAAGGCCAGCCTTTGAGAATGTGCCTTTTTGTGATCTTGTAAGCTCAGATCCTTCCCTACTAGGAACTTTAATGTAGACATCATTGAAAACATTGGTAAACCATCCTCATATTGAGCTTGAAAGCATGCTAATACCATTGAGAAATGATTCAACAATCTCCAAAAATACCATACGATGGGTTTAGCATTTTCCTTAGCATTTGGACATATCAGTTTGTGCAGAGTCCAATCTTGTGAAGCCATCAGTCTGGTGTTCATCTCTTTGCTATCCTAATCCTAAGGCTAGGTGACTGAGATTTGTCTAGATTGATCAACCTCCTCCATGTACTAGGCAGTTCAGAGAATGAATAAAACTCAGATGTACCTGCAAAAGAGAACACAATGTTAGCTATAACATCCGCCACTGAGTTGCCTTCTCTGAGCACATGTTGAAAGATCACATTGAAGTTGTCCTTCATCTCAATAATTTTCTTCACATCCTGTGCAATTACCCAAGGAGGATCTCATTCCCCTTCTATCGCCTTCTTCATCACCAATGAATTAGTCTCTAGTATGAGAGGTTGAAAATCATGCTCCACACAATATTCCAACCCTTGAAGAATAGCCTTAGCTTCATCCACCACATTAGTTTTCACTCCCAAGTCTACTACCCTAGCATACACCACATCACCTTCATCATCCCTCATACAAAAGCCTAGGGAGCTAGGTCCAGGATTGCCCTTTGAAGCTCCATCAGTATTACATTTGTACCAACCATGACAAGGAAGCTGTGATGTTACTCTTGTAGTGATCAATATAGGTTTATATCCTTCAAAGTATTGAATAATGTATGGCCATAACAATGGAATATTAGGGATCCAAGAATACCTCACCCTTGCCAGTTGATGCAATGTCCTATTTATATCATGAATCACCCTATTTGTGGACATTGAACCACCATGTTTACCTACATTTCTTCTCTTCCACTGCTCCCAATTGATGATAGCTGGTATTGCTTGAAATAGTGGCTTTAACTTCGGACAACACTGAGCATACCACCAATGCCTTATAATCTGCTTCAATTGAATCAATTGCACAAAAATTCCAGCAGCCCCCATGAACAAGTTCCATACCTTAGAGGAAGTAGGACTTGTGACAAATATATGCTCAATGGATTCCTCTTGGGGCTGCTGACAACACCAACACCTAGACATCACCATTTGCCTTTGCCTCCTCCACATGTCATCGGGGGCTATTTTCTGCCTCCATAATCTCCACAAGAAGAAGGATATCTTGAATGGTAAACCTTTAATCCACATTAACTTGAATTCCTGATTAGGATCTGCCCTATGCCTTAATATTTGCCAAGCACTTCTAACACTGAACTTGCCTGAAGGAGTTGGCATCCAGTATGGCTTATCCCAATATCCCTCACTGCTTTCATAGTGCACATTTAGCCTTATTTGTCCTGCAATTTCCTCATTGAAAGTTTGATCTAGCAGCTGATCATCCCATGTTTCCCCTTGCCGCAGTTCTTCCACCTCCTGAAGACCTTCATTTATTGGAAAATCTTCAGGTAATACATGATAAAGTGCACCCAATCCAGTCCAATTTTCATGCCAAATATTAGTTGTTCCACTCTTCAATTACCATACGATCTCATGTTCAACTTCTTCCCTAGCATTCAGCATTTGTCTCCAAACATGAGACCCTCCCCTAAAATGCACCACAGTTGGTGGCTCCTTCTTGCAATAATTATTCCACATGAAATTAGACCACAAAGATTTTGTGGTCCTAAACCTCCACCATAGTTTAGCAAACAGTTCCCTTGAGACATCATTTAAGGACCTAAAACCTAGCGCCCCTTCCTCTTTAGAAAGGAAAAGATTTTGCCATGAAGCCCAGTGTCTGCTTTTCCCTTCTTCCTTTGTGCTCCAAAAGAACCTAGCAAAAGTCTTATGTAGATGCCCTAAGATGTTGTTTGATGGATCAAGGACTGATAACATGTGAATTGGCGTACTTTGCAACACACTAGAGATGAGTGTTGCCTTTCCTCCAAATGACAGCAGTTTTCCTTTCCATGAATGCAATTTAGCCTTCACCTTCTTGATAAGATCCTCATAATAGTCCTTCCTCCTTCTAGTGTAAAAAATAGGACACCCTAGATATGTGAACAGGAATTGACCTCTTGCAAATCCTTTAATAGCTCCAACTGCCTGAAACAATCCATTAGCAACATTTGAATACATGTAGTATGAACTCTTATCTTTGTTGATCATCTGAGCTGATATCTTCTCATAGTTCCCCAACACTGCCATAATCTTGCTCAAAGAGGGAGGATGAGCAGATGCAAATATTATCGTATCATCAGCATGTGCCAAGTGTTTTAAAGAATCATACCACTTAGGCCTTCCAAATCCCACAAATGACTTTTCTTCAAAAAGCTTATTCAAAGACCTGGAAAGTACCTCAGCTGACAGAATGAACAATGCTGGAGATAGGGGATCCCCTTGTTTCACACCCCTTGTCGACTTAAAGAACAATGAGGACTGCCCATTCACCAATACTGAATACCAGCATTCATAAATCATTTAAAGCACATTCAGGAAGTTTTATTTAGGAGAACGGGGTTCTAAAAGGAAAAATGACCGGTTGGGTCGTTACAGGGAGAATGTAACTATCCGACTTGTCGGTTTATGAATTTACGCCCCGTACAACAACTTAAGGTCCAGAAGAATTTCATAATACGTATTATGACATGCGTGTGTGGTTGAGTATGGTTTTCGGATGATTTGGGATCAAATTGGGAGAATAATTCTTAATTAAGAAGCTTCAAAGAAAATAGTTGACCAGAGAGTCGACTTTTGAGCAAACGACTCTAGAATGGAATTTTTATGATTCCAATATTTCCGTATGGTGATTTTCGACTTAGAAATGTGACCGGATATTTATTTGGAAGTCCGTAGTTGATTTTGGCTTGAAATGGAAAAAGTTGGAAATGGATGGTTTGGAAGTTTGACCGGGAGTCGACTTTATTGATATCAGCATCGGAATCCAGTTATGGAAATTTTGATAGGTCTGTTATGACTTGTGTGCAAAATTTGAGGTCAATCAGACATGATTTGCTATATTTCAGCATCGAACCTAGAATGTTTGGACATCGATGCTTCAAGAATACTTGGTATCACATTAAGTAAATGAGCTCCAAATTCAGTTTTTATTGAATCATTAGATCCGTATTGAAATTTCGTAGCCATAGCAAAAAGAATCGTCGCATTCGGAGATCGTATGAGAGAGTTATGCCCATTTTCGTGTCAGGAATGATTGTTCGTCGTCGTCGGCGCTTGGGGTAGAGCGGGGCGCTAGCCCTACCACTGGGATGTTTAAGGGTTCTGAAAACAGCGTAAAAACCCCATAAAACGGGGAGTTTTTCCATTTCTACTCATTTTTGAGTTTTAGGAGCTCGGTTTAGGCGAATTTTAGGTGATTTTCATGGGAAAACATTGGGGCAAGTGTTCCTTGTCCTATATTGATTATATTTCATGATTCCATACTCATTTATATCATGAATCCGCGAATTTATGGAAGCAAAATCAGAGTTTTATAAAATATTCCAAAAATTTAAAAAGATGATTTGAAGGTCAATCCAATGTCGGAATTCGATAATTTTTATATGCTTGGACTCGTGGTTGAATGGGCTTTCATATTTTGTAATTTTTTTCGGGTTTCGAGATGTGGTCTACACTATTTACTTTTGAGTTAATTTCGCATTTAGATTGTGAAATTTAGCAAATTCATATGGAATTAATTCCTACTATTCGTGTTGAGTATATTGAATTGTTTGTGACTAGATTTGAAGATTTCAGACATGAATTCGTGAGGCAAAGGTTTTATTGGAATCTTGAAATTTGATTTTGAAACGAGGTCAGTATCTTGCCTAACCTTAAGTGGGGGAATTACCCCTTAGGCATTGAGTCTTATGTGAAAATTGTGTAATTGAAAATTATGTACGCGAGGTAACGAGTACGAACTTGATTTATATGTGCAAATTATGTCGGTTGAAATTTGTAGACGCCCTTATGTATTAAATTGGAAAATTGTTGGAACTTAGTAAATCCTTGATTTGTCATGCCTCATTGGTTCTTTGTCGAATTTGTATTTTATATGATTATTTGGTGTCATTGTCACTTGGATTTTTATGTGAATTCGGTGTGTTGTATATTTGATATTTCTTGGAAATAATTTCATTATGAATTTTTCATTTGCAAATAATTCATTAAATAATTTTAAATTGAGGCGTTTATATATTTATCTAAAATTTAGATTAAAGAAGGTGTTGTCATATGATGAGTTATTTTCCCATCCTTGTGGTTGTTTTGAGATTTTATATACATTGTGTTGAGATGTGGACTATCTGTTGTGAAATTAATTGACTTTGTTGTACCTTTGGAATGGTTGTAGCCTACGGGCAATTTATAAATACGAGTTGATGATGTTGTGCGGTTGTGATAATATTCTGTGTGAATTATTGTGTGATTTGGGTTACTCTTATGCGACGTATAAGGGTGGAATTCCATTGTTGACATTATGCAGGTATAATAGTGGCATTTCACTGTTGTTAAGTGTGTTGAGATATTTTCGGGGCAGAGCGATAAGGGAGGCTATTAAACGGAGCGATAAGGGAGGCTATTATAGGAGCGATAAGGGTGTCTATAGGAGAAATAAGAGTGGCTATAGGAGCGATAAGGGTGGCTATTGATATTTTCAGGGCCGAGGGATAAGGGAGGCTATTATAAGAGTGATAAGGCCCTATAGGAGAGATAAGGGTGGCTATTGTCAGGGATGATATGTGATATTGTGAGGTTATTATGTTGGTAATGATATATGATGATGTGTAATTATTGTGTTGGTAATTTTTATGTGATGATGTGGAGTTATTGTGTTGGTAAATTTCATGTGATGTTGTGATTTTTCTTGTGTTTATTTTTATATCTTGTGCAATTTGTCTCGTTGTTGATAAATTGATATTAGTCTGATTTATGTTAAAATTGGGAGCATGTGGCTATTGCCAAGCGGATTATGAAATAAAATGTGGGCACGAAGTGCTGTGAGTAAATGATGATGATATTGGCACGTGAGTTGTCCGTGCGGTTGTGATAGAGAAATTGGCACGAGGTGCCGTAGAAATATAAAACTGGGTTGAAACTCGTATTTCTATAATTTTTAAATGTGGTGTCACAGGTTGACTTTTGTTTTCGAAATATATTTATTTGAAAAAATTATACGTGAAAAACATTTATGATTTGGCACGAGGTACCGTGGAAATATGAAAGTGGGCTGAGACCGTATTTCTATGATTTTTAAATGAGGTGTCAAAGGGTGATTTTTATTCGAAAGATATTTATTTGAAAGAATTATATTTAAAAGATATTTATTTGAAGGAATTATATTTAAAAGATATTTATTTGAAAGATATTTATTTGAAGGGAGTATATTCGAAATATATTTATTGGAAAATACTATATCCTGAAGATTATTATTTAAAAAACATATAGGCGAAATATTTATATTTGAAGGACTTGATTAATTGGTTGTACTTGTATTCATTATTTGTTGAGCAATATTTATGGTGTTCTTGTTGCCCGGCTGTGTATATCATTGGTCGATTATTATTGCCATCATTGTTAATTGTTTCCTATTATTTGTGTATACTATATTGCACATGTTATTAGACTAGTGAGTGTCTTGACTGTTCCTCGTCACTACTCCACTGAGGGTAGTCTTGATACTTACTGGGTACCGACTGTGGTGTACTCATACTACACTTCTAAATATTTTTGTGCAAAGCCAAGTATTAGAGATATCGGACTCGGATGGAGGTAGAGTGTGATCGCAAGGATTTAAGGTAGAGCTGCTTGGTCGTCGCAGTCCCTTGGAGTCTTTCCATTTTATTGTACTGTTAATTATTAATCAAACAGTATTGAGTATTTGATCCTCGAGATCATTCCATGTATTTAGTTAGAGTTTGTGACACAATATTACCAGTCTTGGGAGGTTGATAGAATTATTTTCGTTGTTGGTTTCAACACGTGAATTAAGTTATATGTTTTTTAAAAATGGCTTAAATTGTAATTGTAATCGGCTTACCTAGTCTTAGAGACTAAGTGCCATCACGACACATGTGGTGGAATTTTGGGTCGTGACATCCAGCAAGAACTATGATACAGAACCAGGCAAACAGATGGTACAACAACACAGTACCACAAAATTGCAAAGTGGAGAGCTTGGTATAAGTGTTAAAATCTTTGATGCCGCCACAGGTAAGTATCTTTGTACCCAGAAACTTGCTTTCAAATCTAAAGAGTCTGAATATTCCAACAATCCTAATACTAACTTACACAATAAAAGAAAACTACACGCCAATCCCATAGACAACATGTTAGAGAATAATCCAATAATTAATATTCAGTACCCCACCACTTCTAATAAATTTGCTCTTTGCAAGAAGATCATGAATAAGACGTTAATTCCTGAAACGCTCCAAATGACCTACAAAACGCTTCCCCTACCGCACTCTCTATCCCTTCGATACAACCAGAGAAATCAACCAGTAATGAAGAGACACGTGTCCCAGACGTGGCACAAAATGATTGTAATCCTACACCCTTGCATTCTGATTTGCTGCCAAACCCTAATGATAGATCAAGTTTAACTAAGCCTCCCCTATTACATGCAGACAAAATACACTCCACAAAAGAGGAGTCATAAAAATACAAAATAATGCTCAACACTTGTCAACAGACATCATCCAAATGGACATAGCTATGGAGTTAGCTGATCAAGCTACCTCTATTTATTCGCACACGCCAAACTCACCCATTAACATGCAAATTGAATCTTCCAAATCAGCTTTCCTCTAATACTTTAAAAGACACCACATAAGAGAATAATGCCAAATTTGCTACTTCCTCTAAACAGGACAAATCGACTAATACTGCTAACTCACAGAATTCCCAGATCAGCTTTCCAACTTCCCACCATGAACAATCAGAACAACCACATGCAACTCCCACACCTGGTGTATGCAACACACCTGCTACACCTAGACCACTAACCAACCTTGTGGATCAATCAAGACCTCCATGGCCAAGCTCTGTTCTTCACAATGATGCTCGAGGGACAAGAGATTATGGTGACCATTCGAAATCCAAACTTTCTAGTGACAAAAGGGATGAAATTGGCAATGGACAACTCTATGAACTACATGTGGATGGCCAATATCCTCGATCTGCTGGCACCTGTAGTTGCTCCAGCATTGTGCCATGCCATGCACAACCACTGGAACCTACCTCAACACTTTAATCCACTACTGAACATGAACCAAATATTTGATCTCCTTTTTTCCAACCTCAGGTGCTGATAGACATGAATCCACTACTATTTACATGGCAACCACATCCAACACAACAACAACCACAAATGGCGGCCCCAATGGAACAGCCACTAAGCCCAGATTAAGAAGGACAAGAAATGGAAGAGGTGGAAGACCTGGAGATACGTCCCCCTCTAGGAAGAAGGTCATTCACAGAAATCTCAACAATAAGAGATATATCCCTTATGCTATTCCCGGAGAGGGAGGACAAGAAATACATATTCTGATGCCTGATAGCTCTTCAAAAATGCTCGATTGAGATAACAGCACCAATCACCAGAACTGCAGCAAAGCATGTTGTCCTACTGACCCCAATTTGAGAGAGAGTCAATTCAGGACGAGGGGAACCAACCCTAATGGAGATACACACCTTACCTTCTCTTCAATCATGAACACACCCACTAGCACAGTCATTTGGAGTGTTAGAGGTGCAAACAATGCAGATTTTAGACGTAACTTTAGTGAATTGGTTAATAATTACAACCCCTATATGGTAGCCCTATTGGAAACAAAAATGAAAAGACATGCAACCCTTAAGGAGGAGTTCCACTTTTCCGACCTAATAGAAGTTCCAACACATGAGAGAGCTGGCGGCTTAGTAATTATGTGGATGGACACTATGGTAGTTGTTGAACACATTAGGCAAACTAGACAAGAGCTGCATGCCCCAGTTCAGGTACTCCCTAACCACTCTCCTTGGCAATTTAGTGCCATTTATGCAAGCACATATCTAGTTAATAGAAATACTCTTTGGGAAAATGTTAAGTCAATATTTAATAATTATAAAGGGCCTTGGTTCATAGGCGGAGATTTTAACGATGTTCTAACGCAAGATGAAAAGTGGGGAGGAAGACAGATTAGCAACAATAGGACATCTAGATTTTGGTCATGCATTAACTATTGTGATGTCACGACCCAATTTTTCCTCCGTTCGGGTATCGTGATGGCACCTAGTCTTAGGGACTAGGTAAGCCTAACATTAATTGAAATAAAAACATTATTTAAATAACATCTGACAATTTGAAATAAATATCTCTACATAGTGTTTGCTAGAAAACTTCTAAATACAACTGTCCAGAAATAAGAATAAACAGTGCAAAATAAAAACTTGAAGGTGACTCCGAAATCTGCAAAAGCAGCAACAGGTTTACCTTGAGTCTCCACAGTAGCGACCCGCACAGCTACTAACGAACAAATACCTGGATCTTCACAAAAATGTATAGAAGTATAGTATGAGCACACCACAACGGTGCCCGGAAAGTATCAAGACTAACCTCGGTGGAGTAGTAACGAGGAACAGTCAAGACACCCATTGGTCTAATAAACTAAACAAGTATAAGTATAGGAGCAACATAAATATGATATCTATATAAAGACTATGCAATATGGCTCACAATACGATAAATGCAATAAGAAAGGAAACAACAAGTATCGCCGGAATACCATAAAAATGACACAAAAAGTGAATGGAACACAACCCAAATCTGGAATCACAAATACAACAAGGACAAGTAATAACTCAGCAACTACAACCGGTTTTACATCAGGTTTTAGTCATCAAACTCCACGAGGTACCGAACCTCGTACAAATCATTACTCACGGGTCTCAATACCTGAACCCTAACACTTGGCATCATGTGCCATCATAACACCTTATAACCGCATTGACGACACACGTTCCAATAGAGCCATTCTCACATAGAAGGCAAATAAACAACGGTGAGCATCCATGCTCAACAATATCAAGAAAACCTCTTATCCGATAAGAGTGCTTAACTACGTGTATGCTTGTGCAAGTGTCCTAACATAGTCCATACCAGTAAATAAGTATAAGGAAAAAGAACGGACAACACGTAGAATATTTTTTCACAACTTTCACAAGATGAAGCTCACAAGATTAAGTGTACCACTACACAAATATCAACAACAAGAATGCCCCCAGACCATCACAAATCATCACAAATCAATCCCTGACACAGCCCACCTTGTCTCGCCATGTATGCAATAATAAAGTAAGTACCTGCCTTATCTCGCCACACGTGCATAACAATATTCCCATAACCCATAACAACAACCGCATGGCAGAAAACTCGTGCATCACAATAACAACAACGACGCGGCAGAAACCTCGTGCAACACAATAACCACAACCGCATGACATAAACCTGGTGCATCACAATAACAACAACCGCAGGGCAGAAACCTCGTGTATCACCACAATAAGTACAACAACAACAATGATAATAATACAATGACAAGTAAGTGAACTCAGAAATTCATTAACTCAAAGAAATGGGGGAATTATGTCACAAGGAGTAGCCACAATAGAGAATGCCAGTCATAATAAGAACTACTCAACAAGAAAGGAAATATTATGTAACAACGGTCCACAATGTACAGTTTGACAACAAGGGAGCTAACACAAGACGAATAATTCCAAATAAGGACAAGTCAACTAAAATATAGGATATCTACCTTCTTTTAAGGTTGTGCAATTAAGTGAGAGATTCAACAAATTCCAATTAAGGATAAGCAGTATAAGAATAATTATTTGCCTCAATTAAGGATGAACAATTACCGAAGAGATAATTATAATTTCAGACAAAGATAAGCAGTTAGGAAAAAGACAACACGGCAATAGAAGAGATACAATTTGGATCATGAAGCAATTAATTCCAATTAAAGCAGGTAGAAGTAAAACTGGAAATTAAGAAACGTAATCGTAACGAGAACAACTGCATATTCAGTGAATACAAAGACCTAAGAATCCCTAAAGGCCAATTTTTCACAAATAAGTCCATGTACGTACTCGTCACCTCGCGTACATAAACCACAATTAGCATAGAGAACTCAAATCCTAAGGGTTAGTTCCCCCACACGAAGTTAGGCAAGATACTTATCCCAAAGAAGACACACCAATACTCAAAAATGAACTTCTCGGGTGAAATGAACTCCGGACGGCTCAAATCTAATCAAAATAACTTCAAAGCACAAATAAAACTCATAAGAGATTATTCCGGATCATAAAGCCTCAAGCATTAACAAAGTCTAAAAATCGGTCCAAAAGTCGACTCCCGGGCCCGTACCTCGAAACCCGACAAATTTCACAAATCCCGAACACCCATTCCGAAACGAGTTCAACCATACTAACTCATCAAATTCCGATACCATTTCGGCCCTCAAATCATGATTTTTCATTTTGAAACTTTTCTTCAAAAACCAGCATTTTCCTCATCTAAAAACCAAATTAAATGATAAAAATAAAAATAATATCATTGAATATATTAAATTCTAGGTGAAGAACACTTATCCAATCGATTTGCTTGAAAAACAAACAAAGAATAGCTCAAAACCGAGCTTTAGAACTCCAACAATGGTGAAAATGGCAAATCCTGGGAATAGAGTACTATTTATTCTGCCCAGGTCTTAAAGCATCGCGAACGTGAATGGGTGATCGCGTTCGCGAAGAAGAAAAATGAAAGCTGCCAGAACACCCATCTCGAACGCGAGCAAAGGGACGCAATGTGAAGCATAAGTGACAGGAACCACCACGAACACGAAGAGGACACGCGAACGCGAAGAGTAAATGATCACCAATGCTCGGGGCCAGGTTTCTACTATGCGGAAGGAAGGATGCGAACGCGAAAAAGGTAAAAGGCAGACCTTCGCGAACGTGAGAGCTTGAACGTGAACGCAAAGAACAAATATTCCCTCCTCCAAAATTACTCATCGCGAACGCGCAGGAACAGATGCGAACGCGAAGGAGAAAACCAGATAACAGATATCAATAGTGCAAAAATATAAGGAAATGGTCCGTAGCCCATCCGAAACACACCCAAGGCCCCCAGGGAACCCGTCCAAACATACCAACAAGTTCCCTAACCTAACACGGACTCGCTCGGGATCTCAAATAACATCAAACAACATCGAACCAAGAATCGAACATATAAATTTCCAAATCTGCCAATTTCTAAAACTCGTGCCGAAACCCATCAAACCAACCCGGAATGACATCAAATTTTGCAGGCAAGTCCCAAATAACTCTCGGAATCGCATTCCAACCCTGATATCAAAACGTTCGCTTCCAGTCCAAATCTCCAAAAAATTGACTTTCGCCATTTCAATCCTTAATCAACTACTGACCTAAGATTCATAGTCCGGACACGTTCCTAAGTCCAAAATCACCCAACTTCCATTTTAGGGAACACCCATTCCGATACGAGTTCAACCATACTAAATCATCAAATTCTGATACCATTTCGTCCCTCAAATCATGATTTTACATTTTGAAAATGTTCTTCAAAAACCACCATTTTCTTCAACTCAAAACACAAATTAAATGATAAAAATAAAAATAAAATCATGAAATATATTAAATTCTAGGTGAAGAACACTTACCCAATCGATTTGCCTGAAAACCCCACAAAGAATCTCTAAAAACCGAGCTCTAGAACTCCAAAAATGGTGAAAATGAAAAACCCTCAGAATAGAGTACTATTTATTCTACCCAGGTCTTAAAGCATCGTGAACACGGAAGGGTGATCGCGTTTGTGAAGAAGCAAAATGAAGGCTACCATAAGACCCTTCGCGAACGCGAGCAAAGGGACGCAATGCGAAACATAAGGGACAGGAACCTACGCGAACACGAAGAGGACACACGAAGAGTAAATGATCTCCAACACCCGGAGCCTGGTTTCTACTACACGAACATGGAAGGAACGATGCGAATGTGAAAAAGGAAAAGGACAGACCTTTGCTAACGCAAACGCGAAGAGCAAATATTCCCTCCTACAAAATTACTCATCGCGAACGCAGAGGAGCAGATGCAAACGCGAAGGATAAAATCAGATGACAGAGATCAGCAGTCCAGAAATAGAAGGAAATAGCCTGTAGCCCATTTGAAATACACCCGAGGCCCCTTGGGACCCCGTCCACACATACCAACAAGTTTCATAACCTAACACAGATTCCATCGGGGTCTCAAATCACATCAAACAACATCGAACCAAGAATCGAACTTATAAATTTCCAAATCTTCCAACTTCTAAAACTCGTGCCGAAACCTATCAAACCAACCCGAAATGACGTCAAATTTGGCTGGCAGGTCCCAAATTACATAACAGAGTTGTTTCAACTCTCAAAATCGCATTCCAACCCCGATATCAAAAATCCCAATTCCGGTCCAAATCTCCAAAAATTTGACTTTTACCATTTCAAGCCTAAATCAACTACAGACCTCAGATTCACAGTCCGGACATGCTCCTAAGTCCAAAATCACCCAATGAAGCTAACAGAACTGACAGAACTCCATTCCGGGTTCGTCGTCACACAGTTCCGACTACGGTCAAAATCCTAAGACTTAAGTTTCCGTTTTAGGGACTAAGTGTTCCAAATCACTCCGAATCATCCGGTAACTGAATTCAACCATGCACGCAAGTCAATGCACATAATATGAAGTTGCTCAGGGGCCTTTTGCCCCTGATCGGGACTTAAATTCTCAAAACGACCAGCTGGGTTGTTACATCTTTCCTTTCTTAAACAAATGTCTATCCTCGAACATGCCAAGAATCACCTCGAAGTCTTCAAATCACTGAAAGTACATATCCAATATACACCCGCGGGTGACCCCACGTCACCCCAATCGATATAAGCCTGAGATATCTTCCCATCTGTAATTTATCCTTTCTATCAACACCGATAAGCCTTAGAGTCAAAATTCTCACCTTCCATTTATCTTCAAATGACCCGATTCTATATCCATACCAAGTATTAGTCTCAACCAGTTGCAACAACTAATGCCTACACCCACAAGGTACGACCACTCAACATGACATGCCACACATAGGCCCATGATAACATTTCTGATCATAATAGCTGCACGTAATCAAAATCATCACCGACAATTAGCCTCATACCTGCTAGAGACCCATTTCAAACCTCCACAATGCTGATAGTGATGCAAGAAACATGAAGACCTCATAACTATACACCCGGGTCAATAAGTCACATCTAACGCCACCGGGCACACACCCCGCAAACTAAAACTCAAGATGCACATAACGAAAATAACTGAATATGTAAAGAGAAACACATAAGAGAAATATCAAAAAAGCCCGACAGGCACAACTCTCTAATAGTACCATACTAAGAATTAATTTAAAAGGAAAAATATAAGTACATGAACAAATCATATGGATCTCATCCGGGTATAACTTCCACCGCGGCATGCAACCTGGCTCAAACATATCAAATCACATGGAATCGCGAGGGTCTCACCCTTAACTCTGAATCACAAGCCGAATACACATCATACAAATTGAAATCTTCCACTAACTCAGTTCTGCCAATAAAATCACAACACTTACTGAACTCTCACCCCGGTAGAATATCAAATCACAAATCGTAACCAACTACTCAGGAGTCACATAAAACCTACAATAATGGTCAACATGAATTCACTTCCTATCTCGTAACTTTCAATAATGAATTAAAACAATGATAGACACGGCAATCACTCATAGAATCCCCCAACAGGGGCAAACACATAAACATAATACTAAGTCATGAGCTCACCCATTGGTGGGACAACAAATAAGGGAACTCGCCTAGAGAAGAAGAACCGATTGAAAATACAAATGGTGCCCCTCTGTAACAAATCAAAAGCATACCGATACGACATCATCTGGTGCAGCGGCCTCCAACCTACTATATGAGACACATCAATAGGTCGGGCCTTCCCCTCTTGGGCGCCCTCTACTCGCCTGAATACTCCGATGTGAAACACCTGTCCGGAGTCTAGGATAATCTTTCACTCTGTGGCTGGTATCTCCACACTCGAAGCAACCTCTCTATTGATGTGGCTGTGGGAAATTTGCGGTATGAGTACTACCAGACCCATGAGCACCTGAAATACTGTGCGAAGCCTAAAGTACAAACTGAACTGGCTGACCCACAAAACCTTTACCATGTCATACCCTGCCTCAACCATACTAAATAATCAAATTCTGATACCATTTCGTCCCTCAAATCATGATTTTTCATTTTGAAACGTTTCTTCAAAAACTACCATTTTTCTCAACTCAAATCACAAATTAAAAGATAAAAATAAAAAATAAAATCATGGAATATATTAAATTCTAGGTGAAGAACACTTACCCAATCTATTTTCTTGAAAAATCCACAAAGAATCGCTCAAAATCGAGCTCTAGAACTCACAAAATTGTGAAAATGGCAAACCCTCGGAATATAGTTCTATTTATTCTTCCCATGTCTTAAATCATCGCAAATGCGGAAGGGTGATCTCGTTCGCGAAGAATAAAAATGAAGGCTACCAGAAGACCCTTCGCGAATGTGAGCAAAGGGATGCAATGCGAAGCATAAGGGACAGGAACCACCACGAACACGAAGAGGAAACGCGAACGCGAATAGTAAATGATCACCAATGCTCGGGGCCTGGTTTCTACTACGCGAACGCTAGAGCTTGAACGCGAACGCGAAGAACAAATATTCCCTCCTCCAAAATTACTCATCGCGAACGCTGAGGAGCAGACGCGAACGCGAAGGAGAAAACCTTATGACAGATATCAGCAGTCCAAAAATAGAAGGAAATGGCCTGTAGCCCATCCAAAACACTGCCGAGGCCCCTCGGGAACCCATCCAAACATACAAACAGGTTCCATAACCTAAAAAGGACTCGTTCGGGGTCTCAAATCACTTCAAACAACATCAAACCAAGAATCGAACTTATAAATTTCCAAATCTTCCAACTTCCAAAACTCGTACCGAAATCTATCACACCGACCCGGAATAACGTCAAAGTTTGCAGGCAAGTCCCAAATAACATAACGGATTTGTTCCAACTCTCAGAATCGCATTCCAACCCCGATATCAAAATGTCCGCTTCCGGTCCAAATCTCCAAGAAATCGACTTTCACCATTTCAAGCCTAAATCAGCTACTGACCTCAGATTCATAGTCTGGACATGCTCCTAAGTCCAAAATCACCCAACGGAGTTAACGGAACTGACAGAACTCCATTCCGGATTCGCCTTCACATAGTTCCAACTACGGTCAAAATCATAAGACATAAGCTTCCGTTTTAGGGACCAAGTATCCCAAATCACTCTGAATCATCCGGTAACTGAATTCCACCACGCACGCAAGTCAATACACATAATACGAAGCTGCTCAGGGCCTTTTGCTGCCGATCGAGACTTAAATTCTCAAAACGACCGGCCAGGTCGTTACATGTAAATAAATAGATTTAGGGTTCAAGGGATGTCGTTACACTTGCTCAAACCATAGAAATAGGAGGCATGGGCTTCTCCTAGAAAGACTTGACCGATGTCTTGCTAACGAAGCTTGGTTAGATTCATACCCATCAGTAAGTATAACACACCTGCCCAAAACATACTCTGACCACAACCTTCTTTTAATTAGGCTAACAAATCCTAGTGCTGCTAATACCACCAAACCTTTTAGGCTGGAAAAGTATTGGTGTAATCATCCTGAGTTCACAAACGCAGTAAAAGATAGTTGGCATAATAGAAAAAAGCCGGTGACGTCATCACTAACTTTCAAACCAATAGTAATAGTTGGAGAAAAAAAACATTTGGTGAGATTTTCGCTAATATGAAAAGACTACTTTCTAGGCTAAAAGTGATCCAGAATTCACCGGACTACGCAACTAGCACCTTTCTTAGAAACTTGGAGCAAACCTTTCTAGTTGACTACAATAATATCATACGTCTTGAGGAGGACCACTGGAAGCTTAAATCAAGAATCAATTGGCTCAATGAGGGCGATGCCAATACAAGGTTCTTCCACATATTTGTCCTCAATAGACGTAGACGTAACAACATATCCTTCTTTAAAGATGATAATGGTAATTGGATAACGGATCATCGTAGGATCATTGATCACACACTTCATTATTTTCAAAACATTCGCTATAAACCATACCCAAATGGATTGGAGAACCATTAAAAATACCACCACAAAGTTTGCCAATGTTGAGCTTTCACCACTAGATAGGCCCCTAGATACGCAAGAAATCATTTTTGTTGTCTATTACTTCAAGCCTTATAAGGCCTCATACCCCGATGGTATTCACCCCTTTTTTTTTACCAAAGACATTAGGATATAGTAAGTACCTCAATTATCCAACTATGCCACGTAATCTTTGAGAGACAAAAATGCCTGAGAAAATAAATCATACATTACTGTGCCTCATGCCTAAATTCAAACATGCGAACAAGCTCAAAAATTACCGACCCATAGGTCTTTGTAATATTATCTACAAAATTATTACAAAAATCATTGTTAATCGCATTAAACCCTACTTAAGTGATCTCATCAGCCCATGCCAATCTAGTTTCCTAAAAGGCAGGAGAGCATGTGATAATACTATAATTATTTAAGAATCCCTTAACCACTTTAAAAACATGAAAGGGGCAAAAGGCCATCTAATTATTAAAATTAACCTAGAGAAAGAATTCGACGGAATCTAATGGTCTTTTTTTTACAAGGCCCTAACTTTATTTCGCTTCCCACCAAAAATTAAAAGCCTTATCATGAGCTACATCTCTACTAGCAAGATAGCAGTTCTAATCAATGGATTCCAAACCAACTACTTTTAACCTACACGGGGTATCAGACAAGGTGACTTTATATCTCCATACATATTCATATTATGCATGGAGTTATTTTCTATATATATCTACCACCATGTCGCTCTAACCCTGTGGGATCCCATTAAAATTAACACCAGAGGCCCCCAATTATCACATCTTTTCTATGCAGATGACCTAAGACTAATGACACATGCCAATGAAAGAACTATCAACAACATTCACCACTCTCTATCTGGGCAGAAGATACACAATATGTAACAATCCAACATGTCGTTTTAAGAATTAATGCCCCGTTCAATGACTTAAGGTCTTGAGCATCTTCGTAATATGTAATATGACCCGCGTGTGTGGTCGAGTTTGGTTTTCGAAAGATTTAGAATTTAAGTAAAAGAAAAATTCTCATTTTGTAGCTTAAAATGAAAAGAGTTGATCGGAGTTTGACTTTTGAGGAAACGATTCCTTAATAGAATTTTTATGATGTCAATAGCTTTGTATGGTGATTTAAGACTTAGGCATGTGTCCGGATTTGGATTTGAAAGTCCGTAGGACAATTCGATGCATAGTGGCAAAAGTTGAAAATATTAAGTGAAAAAGGTGTCTTACTTGCACAACACCTACCTTTGAACGGGTATAACTCTCATAATATGAAGATACAGTGCATGAATATTTTTCCTAAAGAATAGTCCTTCGAGTCTTATTTAAAACGCATTAAACCATTTGTCGTTTGGATATTTCTACAAGAAGTTATAATCAAATTACTAAAATAAGGCAAGTGGAACAAGGAAAGTTTTGCTAAGGGTTTAAGGCCTTAAATTGCGCCTCAGATCTCCACTTTTTGCTTGCATGCCCCAGATGGCTATGGATGAGGGTAACATTGTGTAATCATGGTTTCATACTTATATGAAAGTTTGGAAGTGAATTGGAGTATACATCATAGCAAGGTATAGAAGGAGGGTAAGTTGGAAAACAAGAAAGGATGCAACTGAGGAGCTCGTGTGATCTCGTGTACCGCGCGGGTTTGAACAAGCCATGACCCCCAGCCATTTCAACAAAACAGCGAAGTATTGCCCCAGCACGCGAACGTGAACGAGAGCTCGTGCCTATCCGCGCGATGCACGGGGATGGACAAGCTAGGCCTGAAGCCTTTATAAAGATCATTCCGGTAGCTGACTTCTCCCACTCCTCTTGGCCGATTCTTGGAGCTCCTCTCCACTCCCTCAAGACCCCCAACTGCCCTCTTCTTCAAGGTAAGCAATCCCCATTATCTTGGTGTGACATTCCATCATTTCTACACTAGTATTGATGAAATCTACACATAAAATACTTAGATCTTCAAGAAATTTCTTCAAGAACTCAAAGGCGAGTTTTGCAAGATTTCTTCCAAAAAGGTAAACTTAATCCCTCAGACTTATATGTATGGATTTGTTATGAGTATGTGATCAATAAATAAGTATTAAAACTTAATGGACGGTACTTGGGAGCCATAAATACCTAAACTAGATTATTGGGTGTTGTAGAGGTTTTGTAATTAATTAATTAGCAATAATTGGGTTAATGTGAGTTCATTGATGATTTTAATGGTGCTAAAGAAAGTTGTTCGTAGACAAAGGATGGTTTACTCTCTGTTGTTGGTTGAAAAGAGGGATTGTTGGATGAAGAAACACCATTACTAGAGGTAGTAAAATGCTATATAATCTAGGTGTTTGATAAAATGACTAAATGACCAAAAATCTAGAAATTTATTTACTAATATTACTGCAATTTTGTTGCATTATTGTAGAATAAAATTTGTTTAGGTGGTGGACTATTGTAGTATTATTAAGAGGCGAATTTCAGATTTGAGCCGTTCGGAGATGGGTTCACTCTCTAAGATCATTTAAAGCATTGACTTAGTTTCGTCGAGGTAAGTATCTTGCCTAAACATGAGTGGGGGAATTCCCCCTTAGGCATCGAGTCTTATGTGCCATTTGTGAAATGTGAAAAGTCGTGTACGCGTGATGACGAGTACGTACTCAGGCTTATATATGCAAAATTGATTGGGTTAAATTCTTAGGCATATTGTGTAGTAAATTGGATAATTGTTGGCATTTATTAAATCATCCATTTGCCATGCCTCAATTCGTGTTTGTTGAATTTTCTTTTATATGAAAATTGGATGTGGTTATTGCTTGTATGTTTATGTGAATTTCGTGAGTTTGGTGATTTGATATTTCCTACAAATAATTATATTATTGATTTTTCATCTGCAAATAATTAATGAAATAAGTTTAAACCGAGGCGTTATATAATTATCAAGAATTTGGATTAATGAAAGTGTTGCCCCATACTGAGTATTTTCCATCTCTGTTGTTCTTTTGAGGTTTTATACACATTGTGTGGAGCCTTGGGCTATCTGTTGTGGAATTAATTAATTTTGCTATATCTTTGGAATTGGTTGTGGCCATTGGGCAAATTGTGATATGAATTAATTTTGTTATGTTGGCGTGATAATATTCTGTGTAAATTGTTGTGTTATTTTAGTAAATATTTTGAGGATATAAGGGTGACATTTCACTGTTATTATGTGTGTTGGGATATTGTCAAGGCGAATCGATAAGGGTGGCTATTGATATTGTCAGGGCGGAGGGATGAAGGAGGCTATTATAGGAGTGATAAGGGTGGCTATTGGATAGATAAGGGTGGCTATTGTCAGGGATGATATGTGATGGTGTGGGGTTATTGGGTTGGTAATTTTCATGTGATGTTGTGATTTTCCTTGTGTTTATTTTTATACCTTGTGCAATTTATCTTGTTGTTGGTAAATTGATAATAGTTTGATATATGTTGAAATTGGGAGCATGTGGTTATTGCCAGGCGAATTATGAAATGAAATGTGGGGACAAGGTGCCGTGAGTAAATAATGATGATATTGGCACGTGTATTGTCCGTGCAGTTGTGATATGAAATATGGTCACGAAGTGTCGTGAGTAAATAATGATGATATTGGCACGTGAATGATATAAAATGTGGGCATAGGAAATAGGAAAGTGTGCTGAGACTTGTATTTTAAGATTTTGAAATGTTGTGTCACAGGGTGACTTTTATTCGAAAGAAATTTATTTGAAAGATATTTATTTGAAGGAATTATTTTTGAAAGAGATTTGAAATAGATTTATTTGAAAGTATTATATCCTGAAGATTTCTATTTGAAAAACATATAGGCGAAAGATTTATATTGGAAGGACTTGATTAATTGGTTGTACTTGTATTCATTATTTGTTGCGCAATATTTATGGTGTTCTTGTCACCCGGATGTGTATATCACTGGTTGATTATTATTGCAATCATTGTTATTTATTTCAAATTATTTTTGTATACTATATTACACAGGTTATTAGACTAGTGAGTGTCTCGACCGTACCTCGTCACTACTCCACTGAGGTTAGTTTTGATACTTACTGGGTACTGACCGTGGTGTACTCACACTACACTTCTGCACATTTTTGTGCAGAGCCAGATATTGGAGCTATCAGACTTGGACAAAGTTAAAGTGTAATCGCAAGGATTCAAGGTAGAGCTGCTTGGTCGTTGCAGTCCCTTGATGTCTTTCCATTTTATTGTACTCTTAATTATTAATCAAATAGTATTGAGTATTTGATGCTTGAGATCATTCCATGTATTCAGTTAGAGTTCGTGACTCAGTATTACCAGTCTTGGGAGTTTGTTTGACTATTACCGTGGTTGGTTTATATTAAAACAAAATGGCTTGAATTGTTATTATAATCGGCTTACCTAGTCTTAGAGACTAAGTTCCATCCCGACGCCTATGGCGGGACTTTTAATCGTGACAAGTTGGTATCAGTGCTCTACGTTCATAGGTTTTACGAGTCAAGAACGAGTTTGGTAGAGTCTTACAGATCGGTACGGAGACATCTGTACTTATCTTTGAGAGGCTATAGAGCTTGTAGAAAAATGTTTCACTTCTTGCATTCCTTATCGTGCAATATTTATTCAGCTTGAAGCAGATATCTTATGTTCTTTTGCATCTACTCGTGTATAAAATTGCGCACTCGGTATCAACTATGCGCCAATGGTTCGTGATACTACAAAGGGGTTATAAGGGAGCCAGGGTTGCTCAACCACTGTTACCATGTGTCGTCCAGATCAAGGATGCGGAAGTATTGAGAGATCATTCAGTTGTGCACATAGGGGTGCAACAAGTTCTGACATCTGATTGATAAGTACGATCTTAAGAAGGTTTAATTAGTTGCTTAATTGTCACAATCATGGTAGGGTCACGATATGGATGTAGTTTTGAAGATAGTTGGTGGTATTAGAGACTATGTGGCTCATATGGGATTTCCATTTAGTGAAGGAAACATACTAGCAGTCAAAGCACTTGAGGAAGAAATTTTAACTGTCACGAGGATGACGCGTGCCTAATAAATGACTTAATGTGTGTTATGACTGGTGTCGTACGAGCGATGAAAGTTAGTATTGTGGATCATCGGACTATGTCCAATCATTTCGCACCAAGAGATGAGAGTCCACTATCAACGATCAGATTGCGGGGCCATACGTTATATCAGTTTTGACCTGAGATCTATATATGTGGTATTAAAAGGTTCTCCAAAACTTGTATATCGTATGGGGTGATATTGGGACTTGCGGTATTCCCGCGTCCTTAATAATTCTACATTTCAGTATCAGCAAGGTCATGGAAACAATTTCAGAATACTCGAGGTGCTCCAGTAAGTTCTTTTAATGCACCACCGGCATGGGGTTCCTATAATGGTTATTCCTGTTATCTGGCACAGACTCAGTATGAGCAGTCGAACCCGCAGAGGGGTTGTTATCAGTGTACTGATACTAGGCACATCATGGGAGATAGTCCCATACTTGGGAGAGGTAGATTTCATGTGAATACTCAGGCTACATAATATATTCCAGTTACTACCCCACATGCATAGTTAGTTAGGGGTGGAGGATAGGCGGGTATAGGCCGCCCTAGAGGGGGAGGCCCGACCCATTAATATATTTGATATGGAATGGCTGAGGCCGCTACACCAGATAGTGTCATTACAGGTATGATTTAATTCATAATAGAGGAGCACTATTCTTAGTTTGAGTCAATTCGAATTATCGAGGTGAGACCTCCTATCATGCTCCATGTATGGTGAGTTAGTGATTTTGTACACCACTCACGTGTTTATCCCCGTTGGGAGATTTGATGGTGTTAGCCATGTCTAACATTTAGTTTTGTACACTATTGAGGGCAAAGAGTCCAAAAGTGACTTTCTGCTACTCACTACATTGGGCTTTGATATAAATTCGGGATAGTTTTGTTAAAGTGTGTGAATTATATGTCCTACCGGTATGGGGATTCATTTTTTGTTGTGAAATTATTTCACGAAATTTATTAAAAAGAAGAAATAAAGGGAATGGAAAATTTTAGTTGGCACAATATGCAAAATACTTGTGATTTAGAGATTAGGACGAGATCCTCGCATTTTCTTATATGATGTGAAATATTTAAACTGGACTACAAGCCGCGATGGAAGTTATATAAGGACGAGGTCCTTGTGGTAAAACCTTTATGTGTTTAAATTCTTCCTTTATGAAATTTAAATTTGTACTATAGTATTAATAGGGAGTCATATCTGTTAGGCTTATTTGATAATTTTGTATGTATTTTCTGTGCATATTTAGCCATATTTTGACTGTAAATATTGAGTTTTAGCCTGCGAGATGAGTGTCTAGGTGGAATTAAATATGACTCGTTAATTTGAGTAAATAATTATGAGGTCTTCATGCCTCGCGTGTTGCTGTCAGTGTTGAGAAAAATTTGAAACGAGATTTTGGTTACTATAAGATTAATTGAGGATGGTGTAATTAATTATAAATAGATATTACGACCAAAGATGTGGTTATGGGCATACGTATGATGTGCGTGTGAGCACAAAATTTGCTACAACCGGTTGAGACTAACACAATGTATTAATATGAAAAATCATGCATTTGAAATTTGATTGGAGAGTAAGGAATTGGATTTGAAGCTTATAAGTATGGATAAAGGAAATAATCTCTACTGAGACTGTCGGACCCCTGTTAAATTTACGGTGCCGTAGAATAACCCTTGAGTATGTGTGAAATAATGCACTCGGTAATTTAAAGTCCCCAGAAAGATTCTTGGCACGTTCGAGAACGAACGTATGTTTAAGAAGGGGAGAATGTAACGACCCAACTTGTCGTTTTACGAATTAACGCCTCATTCAGCGACTAAAGATCTTGATCAGCTTTGTAATATGTATTATGACCCGTGTGTGTGGTCGAGTCAGGTTTTCGGAAGATTCAGAATTTAAGTAAATGAACAATTCTCATTTTGAAGCTTAAAATGAAAAGTGTTGACCGGAGTTTAACTCTAAAGCAAGCGACTCCATAATAGAATTTTGATGATGTCAATAGCTTGGTATGGTGATTTCAGACTTAGGCATGTGTCCGGATTTGGATTTGAAAGTCTATAGGACAATTCGACGCATATTGGCGAAAGTTGGAAATATTAAGTGGAAAAGGTGTCTTACTTGCACAACACCTACCTTTGAATGGGTATAACTCTCATAATGTGAAGATACATTCCATGAATTTTTTGTAGCCAAAGGAATAGCCCTTCGAGTCTGGTTTCAAACGCATCAAACCATTTGTCATTTGGATATTTCTACAAGAAGTTGTAATCAAATTACTAAAATAAGGCAGTCAAAACAAGGAAAGTTTTGCTAAGGGTTTAAGGACTTAAATCGCGCCTCAGATCTCCACTTTTTGCTTGCGTACCCCAGATGGCTATGGATGAGGGTAACGTTGTATAATCATGGTTTCATACTTATATAAAAGTTTGGAAGTGAATCGGGGTCTATATCAGAGCAAGGTATCGAATGAGGGTAAGATGGAAAACAAAAAATATAGAAAAGATGCAACTGGGGAGCTCGTATGAACTCGTGCACCACGTGGGTTTGAACGAGCCATGACCCCCAGCCATTTCAACAATATAGCGAAGTACTGACCCAGCGCGCGAACGTGAACAAGAGCTCGTGCATGTCCACGCGATGCACGAGGATTGACAAGCTAGGCCTGAAGCCATTATAAGGACCATTTCGGTAGCTCACTTCTCCCACTCCTCTTGGCCGATTCTTGTAGCTCCTCTCCACTCTCTCAAGACCCCCAACTCCCCTCTTCTTCAAGGTAAGAAATACTCATTATCTTGGTGTGAAATTTTATTATTTCTACATTGGTATTGATGAAATCTACACATAAACTACTTAGATCTTCAAGAAATTTCTTCAAGAACTCAAAGCAGGGTTTTGCAAGATCTCTTCCAAAAAGGTAAATTTACACTCTTAAACTTACATGTTTGGATTTATTATGAGTATGTGAGAAACAAAAATAAGTAGTAATACTTATTGGATGGTGCTTGGGAGCCATAAATACTTAAACTAGATTATTGGGTGTTGTAGAGATTTTGTAATTAATTAATTAGCAACAATTGGGTGGATGTGAGTTCATGGATGATTTTAATGGTGCTAAAGAAGGTTTTTTATAGACAACAGATGGTTTAGTATCTCTTGTTGGTGGGGAGGAGGGATTGTTAGATGAAGAAACACCATTACTAAAGGTAGTAAAATGCTATGTACTCTAGGTATTTGATAAAATGCCTAAATAACCAAAAATCTTGAAATTTGTTTACTAATATTGGTACAATTGTGTTGCATTATTGTAGATTGAAATTTGTTTAGGTGGTGGACTATCGTAGTATTATTAAGGGGAGAATTTCATATTTGAGCCGTCCAGAGGTGGCTTCACTAGCGAAGATCATTTAAAGCATTGACTTAATTTCGTTGAGGTAAGTATCTTGCTTAACCTTGAGTGGGGGAATTACTCCTTAGGAATCGAGTCTTATATGCCATTTGTGAAATGTGAAAAGCCGTGTACGCTAGGTGACGAGTACGTACTCGGGCTTATATGTGCAAAATTGATTGGGTTACAGTCTTAGGCATATTGTGTAGTAAATTGGATAGTTGTTGCCATTTATTAAATCATCCATTTGCTATGCCTCAATTCGTGTTTGTTGAATTTGTTTTTATATGACAATTTGATGTGGTTATTGCTTGCATATTTATGTGAATTCTGTGAGTTTGGTGATTTCATATTTCTTGGAAATAATTATATTATGGATTTTCCATCTGCAAATAATTAATAAAATAAGTTTAAACCGAGGCGTTATATAATTATCAAGAATTTGAATTAATGAAGGTGTTGCCCTATACTGAGTATTTTCCATCTCTGTAGTTGTTTTGAGGTTTTATACATATTGTGTGGAGCCTTGGGTTATTTGTTGGGAAATTAATTGATTTTGTTATTTTTTTGGAATTCGAGTTGGTCATTGGGCAAATTGTGATATGAATTTATTTTATTATGTTGCCGTGATAATATTCCGTATAAATTATTGTGTTATTTGAGTTATTACTTTGAGGATATAAGGTTGGCATTTCATTGTTGATATTATGTGGGTTGAAGGATGGCATTTCACTGTTATTATGTGTGTTGGAAAATTTTCAGGGCGGAGTGATAAAGGTGGCAATAGGAGAGATAATGGTGGCTATATGAGCGATAAGGGTGGCTATTGACATTATCAGGGAAGAGGGATAAGGAAGGCTATTATAGGAGTGATAAGGGTGTCTATAGGAAAGATAAGGGTGGCTATTGATATTGTCATGGCGGAGGGATAAGAGAGGCTATTATATGAGTGATAAGGGTGGCTATAGGAGAGATAAGGGTGGCTATTGTCAGGGATGATATGTGATGATGTGGGGTTATTGCGTTGGTAATTTTCACGTAATGTTGAGTTTTCTTGTGTTTATTTTTATACCTTGTGCAATTTGCCTTGTGTTGGAAAATTGATAATAGTTTGATATATGTTAAAATTGAGAGCATGTGGTTATTGGCAAGCGAATTATGAAATGAAATGTGTGCACCATGTGCCGTGAGTAAATAATGATGATGTTGGCACGTGAATTGTCCGCGCAATTATGATATGAATTACGGGCACGAAGTGCCATGAGTAATTAATGATGATATTGGCACGTGAATTGTCCGTGCAGTTGTGATATAAAATGTGGGCACGAGGTGCCGTGGTTAAATGATGATGATATTTGGTACGTGAGTTGTCCGTGCGGTTGTGATAGAGAAATTGGCACGAGGTGCCATGAAAATATGAAAGTGGGCCGAGACCCGTATTTTATGATTTTGAAATGTTGTGTCACAGTGTGATTTTTATTCAAAATAAATTTATTTGAAAGAATTTTATTTGAAAGATATTTATTTGAAGGAATTATATTTGAAAGAGATTTATTTGAAAGTATTATATCCTGAAGATTTCTATTTGAAAAACATATATGCGAAAGATTTATATTGGAAGGACTTGATTAATTGGTTGTACTTGTATTCATTATTTGTTGCGCAATATTTATGGTGTTCTTGTCGCCCTGCTGTGTATATCATTGGTTGATTATTGTTGCCATCATTGTTATTTGTTTCTTATTATTTTTGTATATTATATTGCACATGTTATTAGACTAGTGAGTGTCTTGAATGTTCCTCGTCCCTACTCTACTGAGGTTAGTCTTGATACTTACTGGGTACCGACCGTGGTGTACTTATACTACACTTCTGCATATTTTTGTGCAGAGCCAGGTATTGGAGCTATCGGACTCGGACAGAGTTAAAGTGTGATCGCAAGGATTCAAGGTAGAGCTGCTTGGTCGTTACAGTCCCTTGAAGTCTTTCCATTTTATTGTACTGTTAATTATTAATCAAACAGTTTAGAGTATTCGATCCTTGAGATCATTCCATGTATTCAGTTAGATTTCCTGACTCAGTATTACCAGTCTTGGTAGTTTGATTAAATATTTCCATTGTTGGTTTATATTTTTAAAAAACGACTTTAATTGCTATTATAATCGGCTTACCTAGTCTTAGAGACTAAGTGCCATCACGACGCCTGTGTCAGGATTTTAGGTCGTGACACAATACAAAATCAAAAATTCTTTTCTCAAACAACTGCTCACTTGCCATAAGAGAATACACAGTTGAGTTGCTCAACATTAACCCAACCACACTGGTTGAAAAATACTTGGGATTCCCTATCCTCAACAACAAACCAAGCCATGCGATTTCCAATTTGTTATTGATAATATGCGTCACAAGCTGTCAAATTAGAAATCAAACTACCTAAGTCTTGCGGGGCGTACAATTCTAGCAAACTATTCCCCCAATGTTATACATTTCCCTCCCCAAGAAGACTCAATAACAAATTGACAAAATCCAGGGTGACTTCATTTGGGGCACTACTTCTCATAACAAGAGAATCCACTACGTTGCCTGGGATGTCGTAACTCTCCCTAAAAACCTAGGGGTTTGGGAATTCATAAAGCAATCCATAAAAATAAAGATGCACTAGCAGGTTCAACATGGAGATTATTCACCAACCGTTCTACAATTTGTGCTAATACCCTAATCCAAAAATACAGTAGGCGAGCTAATGCCAAAACCAACTCTTTCATTTGGCAAAATGTGTTGAAAGGATGGGAAATTGTTACAAAAGGCATCACATGGAATGTTGGCAATGGAAAATGCATTCATTTCTATTATGGAAATTGGATCCCCAACACTCCTGGTATCCGTTCGATAATTCAAGGGCCCTTTTGTATCAACGCCACTAACCTAATAGTCTCCCAGTTGTGGTACCACGACCAGTGGAACTGGTCACAAATCTCCTTCGAGCTACTAGAAAACATTAGAGAAAAGCTTTCCTCCATTTCCCTTTCCAACAACCCAATGGCCATGGACACCCTCATTTGGTCTCTAAACCCCTATGGCACCTTCTCCACACACTTTGTTTATATCTTACTTCACCAACACCAACAAATACATATTGAGTATGAATGGATTTGGAAACTAAGTACCTTAAATAAAATAAAATTCTTCCTTTGGAAATTCTATCGTAACACGCTTCCCACAAAGTCATATCTTCATCAAATTGGAGTCACCAATGACTACCTGTGCCCAATATGTAAGAATGAAGAAGAAACTATCACACATATCTTCCTACATTGTATAGCTGCCCATACATTCTGGAGTAGCCTAGGAATTGATACTCAAACCCTCCCAAATGGCAAGCACTGGATGCTTTTGCTTAAGGATCTCCATATACCTACCAACTACAACTATATAGCTTGGGAAGATGTTTTGTATTATTGCAACTTTGGCTAAATAGAAACAA
The DNA here is from genome assembly GCF_000390325.3 of Nicotiana tomentosiformis. Classification (NCBI taxonomy): domain Eukaryota; kingdom Viridiplantae; phylum Streptophyta; class Magnoliopsida; order Solanales; family Solanaceae; genus Nicotiana; species Nicotiana tomentosiformis. The sequence goes on from NC_090820.1 coordinate 111,191,926, forward strand.
CAAGTGCTTTCACAACCTCTCCAAACCTCTAAACTACCAATTGGTCAAAATACGTACCATCGAATTCAAACTGCTCGTAGAAAGAAATATGAGCCGCACGCACAAAAAAACCATCTTCATCAAGTGGCAATCACCACCACCTCATACATACAAATTAAATACAGATGGAACTTTTTTGGATAGATATCATGCAGGGAGCATTGGAGGAATTATTAGAAACACACAAGGTAACTGGATAGTAGGCTTCAATAAAGCAGTCTGAGCCTACGCCCCTACACATGCAGAGTTACTAGCACTCCAAGCAAGGTTAAAACTCATAGATGATAGAAGATTAACTCCCCTGGAAATAGAAACTGACTCCACAGAGATAATCCAGTTACTTGAGCATAATCGCTACCCAGCATATACTAACCTTGTCCTTGAATGCATGTGCTTATTGAAGAGATTGGGGAATCCAGTGATCCGGATAGTTTCGGAGAAGGGAAAAAGGTGGCACACGTTTTGTGTAAATTAGATTCCAAACAACCACCTCCTGCTGGCACAAATATTTTGTTCACCCCCATATCTTGTCAAGACAACCATCCAAGAGGACAAAGATGGACTAGCTACTACTAGACTTATATCAAATTCCATATGTAACAAACTCGTAATGTTTGGAAACTTAAGTGTTATTCCTACTAATAGTACTAGTGATGTAATGCCACCTTAGTAGTTTATTAATAAAATATCTGTTTCTCCAAAAAAAAAAAACAGAAACTATTCTCTAACAAAAACAAAAACAAAAACAATAATTAGAATGATAAAGAGGAAATTTATTGGAGATCATCACATTTAGTGTGGATAATACCCAAATCAATTTCTAGTCAGTTAATGATTTAAATAATAGTACGTAATATTTGTTTTCTTTAATAACGAATTTCTTGCATTTATGCCTTTTGCGCATGTTTTATTGTGCATTACTTCTTAAATGATACAGTATTTTCTCCTTAATCCTAACTACCATCGTCTCATGCGTTAATTAATTGGCTTCTAATGTGATTCCTCTTATAATTGTTATCTTTCGTTTTGCTTCATCTATATATAGGACTTTGTTATTTGTCACAAAAACACAAACCATCTGAAAGAGGAAATATTTTGATCTTACAGCCTCAAAATACTTTTGTCAGCATGAAAATGGGGTAAAATTCTATTATATTTCATTGAAATTTTGTAAAATAGTATAAATTCTCGTTGCTGAGATATGCATCAAATAAATAGGAAAAAAAACAATACTGGATTAAATTCATGCTAGGCAACACATAAAAACGTTTTCTTATTCTTTACTTAATTTCCCTTTTTAGACTATTGGACGCAAAATTTCTTAAAACTCAAAACATACCTCCTTGTATCTTAAAAAAGAATGAGTTAAGTTATATGTAATGACAATATGAAATACCCTTTTTACATAATCATTGAAGTTCAACTTATTATAAATTAGTTACAATTTTGTCTAGTTATCAAAATTGTTTACCACAGAAAGTTACATGTAATTATCAAATAAGTAAATTGATTGTGCAAATATTTTTGCAGCTCCAGCTTAGCGATGGTCACATTAGCTTTTCTTTTATACTATTTCAGTTGTTTCAACTCGGGACCCCAACCCTACTCGTCACCTCGGTGAATTCATCAACATGTCCCTCTATTTTATTTTATATAGTACTCTTCTTTTTCGTCTTTTCAAAAGAATGATATCTTTTAATATTTGAAAATTATTTAATTTTAAACTTTTTATTAAACCAATAATCAGTGGCGGGATATACAATAGGAAAAATGACACCGTATAACTGCTCTGAAAAATAATAGCTGAAATTTGTTTTTCTTTATAAATATGCATTTCTATATGTTATAAAAATACTTAAATGTTATAAAGGTTTGCGGCTATGGATAATAATAATTTAGGTCGCGGGCTAAAAGTAATTTTTGCCCTATCTAATATCCAAGATTCAAAATTGTTCCGTTTGACTTTTAAGTTTCTTAATACTAAAGTCATTTGAAAGTTTTAGTGAATTTTCATAAAAATGTATCAATATATGCTTCCAGGGGCGGCCGAAGGGTAAGGCTAGACCCCAAAATTAGAACGCCCCAAAAATACTAGGAGTTTACTATATTATTAATTATTATATATAACATAGAATTTATTTTATATAAAAGTTATTAATAAGAGATTTCAAGTTTAAGCAATTTATTTATTTTGTTGAGGTTGTACCAGACGAGTTAGCAAATAACAATAAGTTTTCTCTTAGTAGTTAGTATATTTATCCTCCTCTTCTATTTTAATTTTTCTTCCTCTAAGTTCATTTATTTGTTTTCATATTTTTTACTTATTTTCTAAATTTAACTCATTGTCTCTGACTTAGATACTTTATATTTAGTCATATTTTTATTGATCTTTAGATCAAAAGGCAATGGATTTTACAAAATAAATTTAAGAGGCCTCTTAGTATAGCTTGACTTTAGTTTAGTGGGGTTTCTAAGGCTTCATTTCTTGTTCCAAATTGATTTTCCATTTCCATTATTTTCAAATGCTTATCGTACAAATATATTTACACAATGTATTTTTACCAAAAAGAAAAATGTAATGACTCAACCAGTCATTTTAATTTTTAGAACCCCGTTCCCTAAAATATAATTTTTTGTATGTGCTTTTAATGATTATTGACTTGCGGGGATGGTTAGTTCGAGATTTGGAAGCGTTTGGGTTCAATTCGGAACACTTGGTTCCTCAAGTTAGCTTTAAATAGACAAGTTTGACTTCGGTCAATATTTTAAGAAAACGATCACGGAATCGGGATTTGACGGTTCCAATAGGTTCGTATGATGATTTTGGACTTGGGCGTATGTACGAATCGTATTTTGGATAACCCGGGAGCATTTTGACGCTTAATAGTAAAAATCAACTATTTTAAGGTTTAAAATTCTTTAAATTTGGTTTGAGGTAGGTTTTTGAACAATTGAAATCCGTTTGGAATTCCGAGTTTGGAAATAGTTCCGTATATCGATTTAAGACTTGCACGAAATTTTTTGTGTCATTCCGAGTAGTTTAAGTATATTTCGGCGCATTGAAAATAAATTGAAGAACTAGAAATTTTTAAGTTTGAATCAATTTGGTTTAGGGTATGATTCTTAGATTTGATATTGTTTTAAGCGTTCCGATAGTTCGAGTTAGTCCGCTTTATGATTTCAAACCTGTTGGTATGTTCGGGCGGGGCCCCGGGGGTCCCGAGTGTTAACCGGACGAGGCTCGGACCAATTTTGGGAAATTAAGCAATGACTGAAGCTCCCAGCTACTGTCATAATCGCACCTGCGCTTGGACAGCCGTAAGTGCAAGCCACCAATCGCAGGTGCGAAAGAGAGGAGCCTGCCCAGCCATAGCTAATGCAGAGTAATTTGGCGCACCTGCGAACGCGCACCTGCGAAGGTCTTGTGCGCAGAAGCGGAGGGATGCGTAGGTGCGAAGGATTGGGCGCACCTGCGCTTGCGCAGAAGCGAGCATTTCTTCCGCAGGTGTGAAACCAGGAAAAGAAGGAAAATGCGCACATGCGAGGAATTTCCGCAGGTGCGAAAACCGCATGTGCGGTACTCCTTCCGCAGGTGCAAAAATCCTGTCTGGGCAGAACCTTAAAACGGATGAAAGCTCAGTCCATTTCTTTCTAGTTTTCATCTATTGTTGGGCGATTTCAGAGCTCTTTGTGAAGAGTTTTCAACTATCAACTTGGAGGTAAGTTAATTCTACACCCTTTGAGTTAGAAACATAGATTATAGGTAGATTATAACTAGTAAATCTCAAAAATTAAGGGTTTAGGTGAAAAATCTAGATTTTTATAAAAATGAGATTTTAACCACGAAAATAGTTATGGAATTGGGTAGAAATTATATTTTTAAGCTTGAGATTATGGGTAACGTTTCCATCCTAAAATATCTGGAATCCGGGCACGTGGGCCCGAGTTGAATCTTAGAAATTTTACCATTTTTGGTATAATAATTTATTTAATAGATACATTTTGAATTATTGAACATATATTAATTATTTTAAATAACTTTTGGATAGATTCGGCTTTTTCGGCATCGAATCGAGAATTTTACGCTACGCGATAATCAAAAAGTGGACTTTGAGACGAGGTAAGTCTCTTGTCTAATTTTGTGAGGGGAAAATTACCCCATAGGGATTAAATTAAATAATTGTTGCTAATTGTGGGGGCTACGTATGCACAAGGTAACGAGAGTCCGTGCGTAGCTAATATTAATGCTAAAGTTCGGATAATTTAGGACTCAAAGCACGAATTACTTGTGTATATTGTATTATTTAATTAATTAATATTAATTGACATATAGGAATATATTGTGAATTGTTAGATAAAGATATTAAAGGATGAAAATCTCATATACCTGATTTTCTGTTTAAATTAATTAATTATTAAAAGAATTTGTTCTTCCTCCCGAATTTAACTTATAATAAATATACTCTCTTTCCGGAGGTACATAAGAAAATGTCCTCCTTTCTTGTGGAGCGGGCTAAACACCTCGGCAGGATAGATGCATCTATTGATCTTGCCGCTCGTCCCTCGGCAGTGTACATGACACTCTGGATCGGGTCGTATGTCCTCGGCAGAAATCGTGCTTAATAATAATAATTTTACGATACTTTAATAGTTTATTTCAGCTTGCGAAACTAATTGATAAATTTGAGAATCCTTGGAATTTAATGAATTATTATGCCTGCTCGTTGAGGAATTAATTGCTACTCCTGTAAATGAGATTTAATTAATAAATTGGAAATTATTTAAATTTAAGGAATTTAATTAATATATTGAGAATTGTGGCATTTTAAGGAATATGATTATTTTCGCTGGTTAAATAAATTATTGTAAATTTTGTGAATCATGCTGATTTAGATATTCTAGTTGTATTTCAGTTATTATTATTGACCCATAGTGAGTGTCAAAGTTGGCCATCTCGTCTCTACCACTTCGAGATTAGGCTTGATACATACTGGGTACACGTTATTTACGTACTGATACTACACTTGCTGCACTTTTTGTGCAGGACCTGAGGCAAGTACTAGTGGGGGACCTATCGTCTTACACCCACGTTATCCAGGGGCATATTGGTGAGCTGCCTTTCTGAGATATTCTGCATCTACTAGAGTCTCTCCTTGTATTTTTTATTCTGTCCATTTTTATTTCAGACAGTATTTGAGGCTTGTATAATCTACTAGATGCTCATACACTTGTGACACCAGGTCTTGGCACACACATTGGTAGAATTTGGTGTCTTTTTATTTTTTTAGTTTTACATTTTGTCAGTATATGCTTAATTTATTAGGTTGGTTTGCCTAGCTGTAGTGTTGGGAGCCATCAGGACCTATAGGTGAAATTAGGTCAGGACAACATGGTATCAGAGCACTAGGTTCACGTAAATCTCACAAGTTATGAGCAGGCCTAATAGAGTCTTGCGGATCGGTACGGAGACCTCTGTACTTATCTTCGAGAGGTTGTGGGGTGTTAGGAAATTATGTTTCTTCATATTCCATCGTGCAATTGATGTAGTTCTAAATATCCTTCTCTTATTCTCTCTCAGATGGTGAGAACGCGCTCGAATGAGGTTCCAGACCAGGGAAAAGCTACTCCCCCAGTTGCTAGAGGCCGAGGGAGGGCTCTGGCCCGTGGTAGAGGGCGAGGACGTCCCAGGACTGTTCCAGTTATGCCGCCAGTGGGTCCAGCAAAGAACCACATTGTTGAGGAACAGGACGAGGTGCCTGTGGAAGAGCCAGCTCCGGTGGATTTCACATCTGCACCGGGATTTGAAGATGTCATGGGTTGTATGCTATGGTTCATGGACAATATGACTCAGGCCGATTTATTTCCAATAGAACCAGCCACATCTCAAGCGGGCGGTAAAGCACAGACCCCTACCGTGCAGGCTCATGGACATGCAGTTGCTGTATATCAGACCCAGGGTGCACTACCCGTGGGTGGAGCTCAGCCAGTGGCAGCAACAGCCGCCGATCCTCAGAAACTATTGGGCCGATGGACTAGAATACATCCTCCTGTCTTTGGGGGTGAGTGACATGAGGATCCACAGGACTTCATTGATCGTTGCAGGGACAGAATGCACAACATGAGGATGTTGGAATCCCAAGGGGTTGAGTTCACTACATTTCAGCTAGAGGGCAGGGCCCGTAGATGGTGGCAGTCTTATATTCTTGGCAGACTAGCAGATTCTCCTCCCATGACTTGGGACAGGTTCACCCGTATCTTCCTAGACATGTATATTCCACCCTCACAGAGGGAAGAGTTGCAGTTTTAGTTTGAGCAGCTCCAGCAGGGTCAAATGTCAGTGACCGATTATGAGGCGAGATTTTCTGAATTATCTCGCCATGCACTTATGATACTCCCTATTGAGGCGGAGAGAGTGCGGAGGTTTGTAGCCTGTTTACATACTGGCATTCAGGCCACTATGGCTCGAGAAGTTGAGATGGGTACTTCTTATGAGCTAGTTGTGGAGATAGCCCCCAGGATTTAGGGTGTACCTCAGCGGAGCCGAGAGCAGATTATGAGAGATAAACGGTTCCGGTACTCTGGATAGTTCAGAGGTGCTCCGTCTGGGGGCAGAGGTCAGTTCGTGAGGGGACAGTCCAACAGACCCCCATATCCAGCACCACCACCTCCTCGAGGTGCTCCAGTGCGACCTTATCTCAGTGCTATACCAGGGAGTTCTTACCGCCCACCAGCTATTCAGGGTCCTCCAAGTGGGTATTCAGGTCCCCAAGGCCAGACTCTTAGTCAGCAGCCCATCGCACCGAAGAGTTGTTACAAGTGCGGGGATCCCAGTCACAAGCGGAAGTTTTGCCCCAGGCTTCGGGGTAGACCAATACAGGAGGGTCAGCAGCCTATGCTTACCGGACCAGTTGCTCCACCATTAGTCCGACCACCAATAGGTGGAGGATAGGTGGGTAGGGGTTATCCTAGAGGTGGAGGTCAGCCAGGCAGAAGCCAGCCAGTTGGCACTCCAGCTCGGTTCTATGCTTTTCCGGCTAGACCAAATGCAGAGGCCTCAGATGCTGTGATTACAGGTATTATTTCTGTTTGCGGCAAAGATGCCTCAGTATTATTTGATCTAGGATCCATGTATTCATATGTGCTATCTCTATTTTTCCATTCCTGGGTATTTCTCGTGAGTCCTTGAGTACTCCTATTTATGTGTCCACTCTTGTTGGAGATTCTGTTATTATGAACCGGATCTACCAATTTTGTATTATTACATTCTGTGGTTATGAAACTGGAGCAGATCTCTTAAATTATTCTAGGTATGGACTGGTTATCTCCATATCATGCCATTCTAGATTGTCATGCCAAAATTGTTACCTTGGCTATTCCATCTTTGCCTGGGCTGGAGTGGAAGGGTTCGTCAGTTAGTTCATTTAATCGGGTTATTTCTTTTATAAAGGCTCAACACATAGTTGAGAATGGTTGTTTGGCTTATCTAGCCTATGTTCGGGATACTACTGCAGAGACTCCGGCTATTGATTCAGTGACAGTAGTTCGGGAGTTCCCCGATGTATTTCCTTCAAATCTTTCAGGTATGCCACCTGATCGGGATATTAATTTTTGTATTGACTTGGCTCCAAATACTCGGCCTATATCTATCCCACTGTATTGCATGGCTCCGAAATACTTGAAAGAATTGAAAGAGCAGCTTGAGGAGTTACTAGCCAAAGGGTTCGTCAGGCCGAGTGTATCTTCTTGGGGTGCACCAGTATTATTTGTGAAGAATAAAGATAGCACGATGCCAATATGTATTGATTATCGCCAATTGAACAATGTTACTGTTAAGAACAAGTACCTGTTTCCACGTATTGATGACCTATTTGACCAATTGCAGGGTGCTAGGGTATTCTCAAAGATCGACTGGAGGTCGGGGTATCATTCGAGATTCGCACGTTCCGAAAATTGCTTTCCGTACTAGATATGGTCATTATGAGTTTTTGGTAATGTCTTTCGGTTTATCTAATGCCCCGGCAGCGTTTATGGATCTGATGAACAGGGTATTCAGGCCATATATTGATTTGTTTGTCATTGTCTTCATTGATGACATTTTGATCTACTCGCGCAGTAAGGAGGAACATGAGCAACATATGAGAGTAGTACTTCAGACATTGCGGGAACAAAAGTTATATGTTAAGTTCTCTAAATGTGAGTTTTGGCTAGAGTCTGTAGCATTTTTGGGACATATTGTATCGGACGAAGGTATTAAAGTTGATCCCAAAAAGATTGAGGCATTTCTGAATTGGCATCGAACCACTCCGGCGAGTGAGATCAGGAGTTTTCTGGGTTTAGCAGGTTATTATCGTCGGTTCATGGAAGGTTTTTCATCTATTGCAGCACCTTTGACCAAATTAACCCAGAAGGGTGCTCCGCTCCAATTGTCCGATGATTGTGAGGTGAGCTTTCAGAAGCTCAATACAACATTGACTACAACACCAGTGTTAGTGTTACCTTCCGGTTCGGGAATGTATATAGTATATTGTGATGCTTCACGCATTGCTTTGGGCTGTGTATTAATGTAGGAAGGGTGAGTTATTGCATATGCTTCACGTCAGTTGAAGCCCCACGAGCAGAATTATCCGGTACATGATTTGGAGTTAGCTGCGATTGTTCACGCTCTTAAGATTTGGAGGCATTATCTTTATGGGGTGTCTTGTGAAGTTTACACTGATCATCGCATTTTGCAGCATTTTTTCAAGCAGAGGGACCTAAATTTGAGGCAGCGCAGATGGCTGGAGTTACTAAAATATTATGATATTACTATCCTATATCATTCAGGTAAAGCAAATGTAGTTGCAGATGCCTTGAGTAGAAAGGCGAAGAGTATGGGTAGTTTAGCTTTCATTTCAGCAGAAGAGAGGCCATTAGGTTTGGATATCCAGTCCTTGGCCAAGAGACTTGTGCGGCTAGATATTTCAGAGCCCAGCGAGTTCTTGCATGTGTCGTAGCTCAGTCCTCACTATTTGAGCAGATCAAGGCTCGCCAGTATGATGACCCACACTTAATGGTTCTTCGAGAAATGGTACTACGAGGTGGTGCCAAGGAAGTTACTATTGGTGCAGATAGTGTTATGCGATTCTAGGATCGTCTGTGTGTTCCTAAAATGGATGAACTGAGGAAAACGATCCTGGAGGAGGCACACAGTTCTCGGTATTCTATTCATCCACATGCTATGAAGATGTATCGTGACTTGAGGCAGCATTATTGGTGGCGAAGAATGAAAAAGGACATAGTTGAGTATGTAGATAGTTGTCTAAATTGCCAGCAAGTTAAAAATGAGCACCAGAGGCCAGGTGGCCTACTTCAGCAGATGACTATACCAGACTGGAAATAGGAACGAATTGCTATGGACTTTGTAGTTGGGTTGCCGCAGACCATGAGGAAGTGTGATGCAGTTTGGGTGAGTGTTGATAGGTTGACCAAGTTGGCACATTTTATTCCTGTTGTGACTACGTATACTTCAGAGAGGTTGGCCCAGAATTATATTCTGGAGATAGTTCGGTTTCACGGTGTGCCAATTTCTATCATATCAGATAGAGGCCCTCAGTTTACCTCACATTTCTGTAGAGTAGTACAAAGTATATTAGGGACCCGTGTAGAGCTCAGCACAGCCTTTCATCCGCAGACCGACGAGCAGTCAGAGCGGACAGTTCAGATTTTGGAGGATATGCTCAGGGCATGTGTGATTGACTTTGGAGGTTAGTGGGATTGTTTCCTGCCTTTGGCCGAGTTTGCTTATAATAACAGTTACCAATCCAGCATCGAGATGGCTCCATTTGAAGCTTTATATGGCCGTCAATGTCGTTCACCTATCGGATGGTTTGAGCATGGTAAGGCGAAGTTATATGGTACTGATTTGGTAAAGGATGCCTTGAAAAAGGTAAAGTTGATACAGGAGCGTCTTCATACAACACAGTTCAGACAGAAGAGTTACGCGGATCAGAAAGCGCGTGATTTATCATTTATGGTAGGTGAAAAATTTCTCTTGACGGTTTTGCCGATGAAGAGAATTATGAGATTTGGGAAGAAGGGAAAGTTGAGCCCAAGGTTTATAGGCCCATTTGAGGTGTTGAGACGAGTTGGGGAGGTTGCTTTTGAGCTTGCATTGCCTCCCAGTCTATCGGGAGTTCATCCGGTTTTCCATGTATCGATGCTCCGGAAGTATCATGCTGACCTATCACATGTGTTGGACTTTAGCATAGTTCAGCTAGATAAGAGTTTGGGTTATGAAGAAGAGCCATTTGCCATTGTTGATAAACAAGTTTGCCAGTTGAGGTCCAAGAGGATTTCTGCAGTAAAGGTCCAGTGGAAGGGCCAACTAGTCGAGGAAGCGACTTGGGAGGCCGAGGAGTACATGCGGAGAAAATATCCACACCTATTTAGTACTCCATGTATTATTCTAAAACCATTCGAGGACGAACGTTTGTTTAAGAGGTGGAGAATGTAATGACCCAATCAGTCATTTTAACTTTTAGAACCCCGTTCCCTAAAATAAAATTTTTTGTATGTTCTTTTATTGATTATTGACTCGCGGGGATGGTTGGTTTGGGATTTGGAAGCGTTTCGGTTGAAATCGGAACACTTGGTTCCTTAAGTTATCTTTAAATGGACAAGTTTGACTTCGGTCAATATTTTGAGAAAACGACTCCTGAATCGGGATTTGACGGTTCCAATAGGTTTGTATGAAGATTTTGGACTTGGGCGTATGTCCGAATTAGATTTTGGATAACCCAGTAGCGTTTTGACGCTTAATAATAAAATTCAACTATTTGAAGCTTTAAAATTCTTTAAATTTGGTTTGAGGTAGGTTTTTGAGTAATTGATGTCTGTTTGGAATTTCGAGTTTGGGAATAGCTCCGTATAGTGATTTAAGACTTGCACGTAAAATTTTGTGTCATTCCGAGTAGTTTAAGTATATTTCGGTGCATTGGAAATAAATTGAAGAACTTGAAATTCTTAAGTTTGAATCAATTTGGTTTAGGGTATGATTCTTATATTTTATGTTCTTTTACGTGTTTCGAGAGTTCAAGCGAGCCCGCTTTATAATTTCAAACCTGTTGGTATGTTCGGACGAGGCCTCGGGGGTCCCGAGTGTTAACCGGATGAGGCTCAGACCAATTTTGGGAAATTGAGCAAGGACTGAAGCTCCCAGCTACTGTCATAATCGCAATTGCGCTTGGACAGCCGGAAGTGCGAGTTACCAATCGCAGATGCGGAGTAATTTGGCGCACCTGCGAACGCGCATGTGCGAAGGTCTTGTGCACAGAAGCGGAAGGATGAGCAGGTGCGAAGAAATGGGTACACCTGTGCTTGTGCAGAAGCGAGCATTTCTTCCACAGGTGCGGAACCAGGAAAAGTAGGAAAATATTCGGAATCTGGGCACGTGGGCCCGGGGTTAATTTTAGAAAATTTACCATTTTTGGTATAGTAATTTATTTAATAGATAAATTTCGAATTATTGAACATTTATTAATTATTTTATATAACTTTTGTATAGTTTTGGATTTTTCGGCATCGAATCGAAAATTTTACGCTACGCGATAATCGAAAAGTGGACTTTGAGACGAGGTAAGTCTCTTGTCTAATCTTGTGAGGGGAAAATTATCCCATAGGGATTAAATTGAATAATTGTTGCTAATTGTGGGGGTTACGTACACAGGAGGTGACGAGAGTCCGTGCGTATCTACTATTAATGCTAAAGTTCGGGTAGTTTAGGACTCAAAACATGAATTACTTGTGTAAATTATATTCTTTGCTTAATTAATATTATTTGACAAATAGGAATATATTGTGAATTGTTAGATAAAGATATTAAAGCATGAAAATCTCATATGCTTGATTTTCTGTTTAAATTAATTAATTGTTAAAAAAAATTGTTCTTCCTCCAGAATTTATCTTATAATAAATATACTCGCCTTCCGGAGGTACATAAGAAAATGTCCTCCTTTCTTGTGGAGCGGGCCGAACACCTCGGCAGGATATATGCATCTATGGATCGTGCCGCACGTACCTCGGCAGTGTACACGACACTCTGTATCAGGTCTTACGTTTTTGGTAGAAATCGTGCTTCATAATAATAATTTCACGATACTTTAATAGTTTATTTCAGCTTGCGAAGCTAATTGATAAATTTGAGAATCCTTGGAATTTAATGAATTATTATGCCTGCTTGTTGAGGAATTAATTGCTACTCCTGTAAATGAGATTTAATTAATAAATTGGAAATTATTTAAATTTAAGGAATTTAATTAATATATTGAGAATTGTGGCATTTTAAGGAATATGATTATTTTCGCTGGTTAAATAAATTATTGTAAATTTTGTGAATCATGCTGATATAGATATTCTAGTTGTATTTCAGTTATTATTATTGACCCATAGTGAGTGTCAAAGTTGGCCATCTCGTCTCTACCACTTCGAGATTAGGCTTGATACATACTGGGTACACGTTGTTTACGTACTGATACTACACTTGCTGCACTTTTTGTGCAGGACCTGAGGCAAGTACTAGTGGGGGACCTATCGTCTTACACCCACGTTATCCAGGGGCATATTGGTGAGCTGCCTTTCTGAGATATTCTGCATCTACTAGAGTCTCTCCTTGTATTTTTTATTCTGTCCATTTTTATTTCAGATAGTATTCGAGGCTTGTATAATCTACTAGATGCTCATACACTTGTGACACCAGGTCTTGGCACACACATTGGTAGAATTTGGTGTTTTTTTATTTTTTTAGTTTTAGATTTTGTCAGTATATGCTTAATTTATTAGGTTGGTTTGCCTAGCTGTAGTGTTGGGAGCCATCAGGACCTATAGGTGAAATTAGGTTGTGACAACATGGTATCAGAGCACTAGGTTCACGTAAATCTCACAAGTTATGAGCAGGCCTAATAGAGTCTTGCGATCGGTACGGAGACCTCTGTACTTATCTTCGAGAGGTTGTGGGGTGTTAGGAAATTATGTTTCTTCATATTCCATCGTGCAATTGATGCTTAATTTATTAAGTTGACTTGCCTAGTTGTAGTGTTGGGCGCCATCACGACCTATAGATCAAATTGGGTCGTGACAAAAAAAATATTTTCTCCATTTATATTTATGTGATTTACTTTTTTCATCTGTTCTAGAAAAAATACCTTTCACCACTCATTTTACCCTTAATGAAGTCTCTTATAGAAATAACTTGGCATGTTTAATTAAGACCACTAGATTCAAAGGCTAATTTGGTAAGTATATTATAGATCATACACACATTTAGTTGAAGGTCGTGTGATTTAAAAGTCCATTTTTCATTCTTGAACTCGTACACAGTCAAAACAAGACATATAAAAAGAAATAGGGCAAGTACTACTTATACATGTATTTTCTTCTTCTTCTTTTTTGCGAAACAGTATCAGATGACACCTTCTGCCGCAAGGCATCTAATTTTGGGGCTAATTTATTCTTGTAAATTTTTTGTAGCACCTCAAGCAATGTTTAGTCCAGTACAAGAAATGAAGCATCTACCAAGTAGAGCAGTGCCAATTTTTCCAAAGGTACCAAAGGAGCAATGTTCCAGCATCGAAAATTCCTAATAAGGATGAAAATTTGATGTCGTTTGGTGGAGATATCAAGAAAATTTTGTTGTATGCTGGAGTAGTACTTCTGCTAATCACAGGGTCAATATTTTATTTAATGCTTATAGTATGAATAATATGTGCATGTATTTCAGTAAATTAATAGAGTTTGTATCTTGTCCTGTCAATTGTTGGCAACTATATATTAAGAGTAGTTTTAGTACAATGTCACAATGTTAAAAATCTTTACTATGTTAATTTATTTATAGTACCCTAAAAATGATGTTTCTAACTCCATCTAATCATTTGACTTAATCCGAATTACCTTATTTCTATCTTTTTATTTCATTCATTCGATCCATATTTAGTCATCTCTCATCACTTTCTGTGTGCTTTCTTTGTTGGAACAATGAACATCAGAGTATATTTAATAAATGGACTCTACCTCTTTCGCTTGTGCACCAAATAACATTTTTACCCCTTCAACTCCTTCTTAGCTTGTGCGCCAAATAACATATTTGCCTCTTCGGCTTCATATAATTCTATATTATATGCATAAGCATATATAATCAATCTAAAATCTATGTATAAGTACTATAAAAATTAAATACTGAATTCGACCGGCTATTAGTGTAAAATCTCTTATATTTAAATGATAAAGTACCACACTGAATGATAGTACAAAACCCATAGTTATGCATTATGGCTCACATGTCCATCTTGAAAAATTAACCCAAATAGCCGGTCATCCAACCACTTAAACTAAACAAAACTGGTGGAGTTATAATACATACATAATTTATGTATTCTATGTGTATAATTATGTATAATTTATGTATATGGCGAAGAAAAAAAATAATGAATATGAGCGGCTATTTGTGTAAAGATCCCTTGCACCTTCTCCTAATATTAGACTGAGCTTCTTGTTTTCGGTCCATCTTCATAGCAATCCAATTTTTCAGTCCAGTCTAGCCCATATACACGAAGATGAAGTAGAAACGACATCATGTAGCCTCTCTGCGGGTTGCTATTTAGGAATTAGCCAATGTGTCGTGAATTCAGTTTTTCTTTTCTGTTTTCGGAACATAAATCCTGAGTTGTTCTGAAATTAAGATTTTTAATTTAAATTTTCAAGATAAAATAAGTATTGATTAATCCCTAAATAGTTGTACTAAGAACGGATGTTTGTATACTTCCCCGAAGATAAAGTCTAGAGACTCTTAAATTATTGTAATCAAAGTTCATGCATTTTGGTTTTTCTACATATTATGTTACTTTTTAGATTCTGGTCCAGCTTGTTTTTATTATTATTCTTCGTAATAATTTTGACAATATAGTTTTAGGGACGAGCATTTTTTCGGACTAGCATGTTCCCGCCAAAAACCTTTTTGAACATGTTAAGTTTTTTATCGCATTTCTAGCCTTCGGAATATAGCGAATTCTCAGCAAGGTTTGGTATTAACAAAACATATTCTCAATGTAATTGTGTACAACTTATCTTAATGATCATTGTGAGTTCAAAATAGATATACGCCGCAATCTGATAGAGTGAGAAGCTCTACCTTCTCTATAACATCTACGCAAACTTCACCAAACTACCAATGAATCCAACTATGGAGAAACTACAAAAAGAAGAACAAAAACAATACCAGATACCTCCCAAACCACTCGATATCAATAGTACAAGTATTAATAATGAACCTAACCAATAGTATTCTTTCAAAGAAAAACTCCTCTCAACCGAATATATGATGAACATTGACCTATCAAAAGATGCAATTACAAATGAGCTACAATCCCCACTAGATGCAAGCATGGATATAGCCACAGAAAAACTCTCTCATGGCATAAGGTGGATCCCACTCACAGAGGAAGACAAAAATCGCATGTACCAACCATGGAAGCACTCGCTGATCATTAAGCTTATAGGAAAAAGAATCCAACATCAATACCTAAAAAGGAAAATACAAGAATTGTGGAAATCATCAAAAAACTTTCCACTGATTGATCTTGGGTCTGACTATTTTATTGTGAAATTCAACAAAGAGGAAAACATGATAAGAGTACTTCAAAATACGCCATGGTTTGTGTTGAACAATGAGCGTGTGAAAGCAAAGTTCAAGCTGTAGTTACAACATTCCAGCTAGGATCCAACTCATCTTAAGTTAGTTAAGATATTACATTTGTTTATGTAATATTTGGTTAGTTAGTTATAACTATAAATGCTCTGTACATGTAGGAGGTAAGAACAATTTTTTCATTTCCTTCTTTCTCAGAAATACAGAGCATTTCTGCTTTCTCTCAACTCTGATCTTCTTCTCCTTCGTCATCTCTCTAGCTGCAAACTCCATTTCCATGGTATCAGAGCCTATAACGCTGATCAGTGGCACTCAATAACTCAGTTGTCTTCGTTAGTTTCTCTAATTCACTCAATTAAGTGAGTGAATTCTCGCGAGGAAACTCTAATTGAAGCTAGGGCTTATTATTTGTTGTTCACTCATTAATTCAGCTAGAGATGGCAGTTGAAGATGTAATTCATGGCACTACATATGCAAATTCTACTGGAACTTTAAATCCAATGAATGCTACAACTGGAGGAAGTGTCTTCCATACAATCGATCAAAATCACCCCTTGTACTTTCAGCCAACTGACACACCGGGTAGTTCTCTGATTTCTCTTCAACTTGTTGGATCTGAAAACTATGCATTGTGGAGTCGTGCTATGCGAATTGTTCTGCTAGGGAAAAGCAAGCTAGGGTTTGTAGATGGTCGATATCCTAAATCTAGATTTGCACCTGAACTACACGATCTGTTGGAAAAGCTGAATGTTGTTGTCTTTTCATGGA
Source organism: Nicotiana tomentosiformis (assembly GCF_000390325.3). Lineage (NCBI taxonomy): Eukaryota > Viridiplantae > Streptophyta > Magnoliopsida > Solanales > Solanaceae > Nicotiana > Nicotiana tomentosiformis. Next base: position 111,208,409 of record NC_090820.1, read on the forward strand.
TTATTAATGTTGTTAGACTTGGTTACTAATTAGTGTGTTGTATGTATCGAGTGCGCATAAGGTCTTGGAGGATTTGAGAGAGAGGTTTGAAAAGGTGAATGGCTCGAGGGTGCAGTTTCATCATAAGGAAATTCACTCACTTAGCCAAGGCACTAAGATAGTGCCCCAAAACATCTTACCTAGAAGCTGCTCTCATAGTGGTGAAATATGTCAAGGCTGAACTTGGTCTAGGACTCTTAATGCCTGCAAAGAATACAAGCAAGTTAACATCCTATTGTGACTCAGATTGGGGAGCCTGTGTGGAGACAAGAAGGTCGCTTACAGGCTATCTAGTTGTGTTGACCCAAAAGTTCATCTTATATTTTAGAACTCGAATCTGCGCTTTTAAGCCTTAAAAATATCATTTTTACCCTCCTTAATTTGCGTGCGCAGTCCGGGCAAGTTTCCGGAAAGATTTTATGTTGAAAACTAATGAAAATAAGAAATTTTACCTTAAAAGTTGATTTTAGTTGACTTCGGTCAATATTTTTGGTAAACGGGCCCGGAACCATACTTTGACGGTCCTGGTAGGTCCGTATTGAATTATGGGACCTGGGCATATGCCTGGAATCGAATTCGGAGGTCCCTAGCTAAAGTTATGAATTTTTGAGGAAAATTAAAAGTCTGAAAATTTATTATTTTTAAGAATTGATTGATATTTGGCATTGTTAGTATCGGGTCCGTATTTTAGTTTCGGAGCCTAGTACAAATTCAATATGATATCTAAGACCTGTCTGTGAAATTTGATGAGAAACGGAGTTGATTTGATGTGATTCAGACGTCCAGTTGAGAAAATAGAAATTTTAATGTGTTCTTGATAATTTCATTTGATTTGGTACTAAATTCATAGTTCTAGGTGTTATTTTGGCAATTTGATCGCGCGAACAAGTGCGTATGATATTTTTAGACTTGCATGCACGTTTGGTTTGGAGTCTCGTGGGCTCGGGTGAGTTTCGGCTAGGCTACGGAGTGATTTTGGAACTTAGAAATTTGCTAGTGTAACTAGTGTCTGTAACAGGCATCTGATCTCACAATTGTGAGATCAGGCTTCGCAAATGCGAACCAAGCAGGTATGGCAATTGCGAGGTTTTTATTGCAATTGCGAAGAAATCCTAGGCCAACAGCTCCCGCAACTGCGAAGGGGGTCTGGGGAAGGGCATGTTCGCAAATGAGAATTTCTACCCGCCATTGCGATGGGCCAATTGTCGCAATTGCGACATACTCTTCGCATTTGTGAAGACAGCAGAAATGTGAAGGTTCTCGCATTTGCAATGACTCCTTCGCAATTGCGAACCTCAGGTCGCAAATGCGACATCTGCAGTTCATAACTTTGGACTTAGACGGGACTTTTCATTCATTCTCTCATTTTTCAAAACCTAAACTTCAAGAGGCGATTTTCCAAAGGCTATTTATTCCCCAAGTCATAGGTAAATGATTCTTAACTTATTTCTTTCAATCTTTTACACCTTTTTATAAGATTTCAACTTAAAAATATATGGGTTTCATGGTAGAATTAGAGGTTAGGGTAGAAAATAGGGATTTCAGAAATTTGGGGATTTAGACCTCAATTTGAGGTCGGATTCCAAAACTAATTACATATTCGGGTTCGGGGGTAAATAGGTAAAAAGATTTTGGTCCGAACCTCGGATTTTGACCAAGCGGGCCTGGATTCAATTTTTCGACTTTTGGAGGAAAAATAATTTGGAAAATTTAATTTATTCAATATAATTGCTTACTTTAGCAATAATTGAATTTATTGAGTGGTTTGGAGGTGAATTCCAAAGGAAAAGTTGTGGTTGAGAATTAAGTGGCCTTCGGAGCGAGGTAAGTATTGTGTCTAACCCTGAATTGAGGGAATTAGGAACCTTAGATTATTTGCTAAGTGAAATTCATATGAGTGGCATATATGTGAGGTGACGAGTACCTATGCGCCGCCAATTTACCTGTTTTCCATGTTTCTCTATTTTTCTGATATTGTCTCATTCCTATGCCAACTATGTACGTGTGATACTAGTGTTGTTCAAATTATCGTTCTTATCATGTTTACGGATTTTTCTGGGGATAATTGAGTTTTTATTTCAAGTTGAGATTGATATTATGGAATCAAATGTTGAAGCAAGGTTTGTACCTGTTATTCTATCTCCTTGTTGTTATTTATGAATTGCATTATGGTAAGGGAGTATGTTAATGCACGAAGGGTGATGTCGTGCCATATTGTGAGTGTTAATGCGCGAAGGGTGATGCCGTGCCATATTTTGAGTGTTAATGCACGAAGGGTGATGCCGTGCCATATTTTGAGTGTTAATGCACGAAGGGTGATGTCGTGCCATATTGTGAGTGTTAATGCACGAAGGGTGATATCGTTCCATGATATGAGAGTAAAAGCACGAAGGGTGATGCTGTGCCGTTTCTATTAATTTAATGGTGAGATTGAGAGTAAAAGCATGAAGGGTGATGTCGTACATTTTTCTTTACTGTATTCACTATTCGTGTTGATTCATGGTATATTGACTGCTCCGATGATCATTTTGTGGTAGTTCTTTATCTTGTATTCCTCTCAGTATGTTTCCCCTCCCGACATTTCCTGTCTAGTTCTTCATTCCTATTATTTGCATATACACTGTTATAATTGTACAAGTTAATTATAGGTGCCTTGCCTTAGCCTCGTCACTACTTCGTCGAGGTTAGGCTCGACACTTATCAGTACATGGGGTCGGTTATACTGATGATGCACTCTGCACTTTCTGTGAAGATTTTGATACCGGCTTAGGTTGATAGAGATTGGCTATTGGTCCACTGTCCGGAGACTCAAGGTAGATCTGTCGGTGTTCACAGACCTTGAAGTCCTCATCTATCTTTTTATGTCCTACTGTTTTCTTTCATTCACACAGTTGTATTTCTTTCAGACTATTACTTGTAGTAAATTCTAGAATGCTCGTGAACTGTGACTCCAGATCAGGGTGGTAGTAATTAATATAGTTTTATGATATTTCGCACTTAATATATTTTATCTTAGTTAATTATTGTTAATTACTAAATGGGAATAAGGAATTGGTTAATGATTCTCTAACGTTGGCTTGCCTAGCAAGTAAAATGTTAGGCGCCATCACGGTCCCATCGGTGGGAAATTTTGGGTCGTGACACTAGTGAAGTTTGGTTGTGCTCTTATCTCCTATAAATCAAAGAAGCAAGATATTGTCTCTAGAAGCTCAGCTGAAGCTGAATTTAGAAGCATGGCCTCATGTACTGCAGAGGTTATCTTCTTCTCCTTCGTCGTCTCTCTAGCTGCAAACTCCATTTCCATGGAAGTTATCAGTTTGTTAATGGTTATTTCCTCTTTATAAAAAATAGGAACCTAATTTCATAGCAAGTGAAGCAACACAAGATAGATCAGCATTTTGGATACACCTCCCATAGTTACTTACTGAGTTCTACGATGCCTTAATACTAAGGAAAATAGGTAACACCATTAGGCGCCTGTTAAAAATAGACGCATGCACCGGTGCAACTATGCGTGGAAGATATGCATGGATGTGTATTGAGATGCCTCTAATTAACCAGTCCAGACCTGAATATTCATAGGCAAATATAAGCAGCAAATCATATACGAGGGGGAACATATCCTCTGCAAGTTATGTGGGAGGCTAGGCCACACCTTCCATCATCGCACCCATAAAACCCCATCATCATCAAGCAACGAAACAGAGCCCATAGCAGCGCCAACCAATAACCAGTCGAGGGAACAATGGCAAATTATTTCATTCGCCAAGAGAAAGAGAGCTCCAGTGTAATGACCTGACTTGTCGTTTTAAGAATTTATGCCCCGCACATCGACTTAAGGTCCAGAACAACTACACAATACGTATTATGACTTGCAAGTGGGGTTGAGTTTGGTTTTCGGATGATTTGGGATCAAATTGGGAAAACAATTCTTAATTAAGAAGCTTAAAAGAAAAGAGTTAACTAGAGAGTCGACTTTTGTGCAAACGACTCTCAAATGGATTTTTTATGATTCCAATAGGTTCGTATAGTGATTTTGGACTTAAGAGTTTGTTTGGATATTTATTTGGAATTCCGTAGTTGATTTTGGCTTGAAATAGCGAAAGTCAAAAATGGAAGGTTTGGAAGTTTGACTGGGAGTCAACTTTATTGATATCGACGTCGGAATCCAGCTATGAAAATTTTGATAGGTCCATTATGTCATTTATGACTTGTGTTAAAAATTTGAGGTCTATCGGACTTGATTTGCTATATTTCAAGATCGAACCTAGAATGTTTTGACATCGATTCTTCAAGAATACGTGGTATCACATATTGAAGCATTAGATCCGTATTGATATTTCGAAGCCATAGCAAAAAGAATCGTCGAATTCGGACATCGTATGAGAGAGTTATACTCATTTCCGTGTCGGGAACGATTTTCTGTCGCCGTCAGCGCCCAGGGTAGCGTGGGGCACTAGCCCTAGCGCTGGGATGTGTAAGGGTTATGGAAACAGTGCCACAGGCAGCGCCCCACGCCACATGTGGCGCCCAAACAGTAAAAACCCCGTAAAACAGGGAGTTTTGCCATTTCTACTCATTTTTGAGTTTTGGGAGCTCGGTTTAGGCGATTTTCACGGGAAAACATTGGGATAAGTGTTCCTTATCCTATATTGATTATATTTCATGATTTCACACTCATTTACATCATGAATCCGGAAATTTATGGGGGGGAAATCAGATTTTTATAAAATCTTCCAAAAATGTAAAAAGAAGATTTGAAGGTCAATCCGATGTCGGAATTGGATAATTTTTGTATGGTTGGACTCGTGGTTGAATGGACGTTCATATTTTATAACTTTTCCCGGGTTCCATGACATGGGTCCCACTGTTAATTTTTGTGTTAATTTCGGATTTAGATTATGAAATTTAGCAAATTCATATGGAATTAATTCCTACGATTTGTGTTAAGTATATTGAATTGTTTGTGACTAGATTTGAAGCTTTAGGACACGAATTCGCGAGACAAAGGTTTATTGGAATCTTGAAATTTGGTTGCGAAACGAGGTAAGTATCTTGCCTAACCTTGAGTAGGGGAATTACCCCTTAGGCATTGAGTCTTATGTAGAAATTGTGTAATTGAAAACTATGTACGTGGGTTGACGAGTACGTACTTGGTTTATATGTGCAAATTATCTCGGTTGAAATTCATAGACGCCCTTATGTATTAAATTGGAAAATCGTTGGAACTTAGTAAATCCTTGATTTGTCATGCCTCATTCCTTATTTGTCGAATTTGTATTATATATGATAATTTGGTGTCATTGTCACTTGGAGTTTTATGTGAATTTCGTGTATTGTTGATTTCATATTTATTTTAAATAATTTCATTATGTATTTTTTATTTACAAATAATTAATTAAATAAGTTTAAATTGAGGCGTTTATATATTTATCTAAAATTTGGTTTAAAGAAGGCGTTGTCCTATGATGAGTTATTTTCCTATCCTTGTGGTTGTTTTTGAGATTTTATATACATTGTGTTGACTGGTGGACTATCTGTTGTGAAATTAATTGACTTTATTGTACCTTTGGAATGGTTGTGGCCTACGGGCAATTTGTAAATACGAGTTGATGATGTTGTGATGTTGTGATAATATTCTGTGTGAATTGTTGTGTGATTTGGGTTATTGTTATGCGGCATATAAGGGTGGAATTCCATTGTTGACATTATGCGGGCATAAGGGTAGCTTTTCACTGTTATTATGTGTGTTTGGATATTGTCTGGGCGGAGTGATAAGGGAGGATATTAAACGGAGCGATAATAGAGGCTATTATAGGAGCGATAAGGGTGGCTATAGGAGAGATAAGGGTGGCTATAGAAGCGATAAGGGTGGCTATTGATATTGTCAAGGTGGAGGGATAAGGGAGGCTATTATAGGAGTGATAAGGGTGGATATAGGAGAGATAAGGGTGGCTATTGTCAGGGATGATATGTGATGATGTAGGGTTATTGTGTTGGTAATGATATGTGATGATATGAGATTATTGTGTTTGTAATTTTTATGTGATGATGTGGGGTTATTGCGTTGGTAATTTTCATGTGATGTTGTGATTTTTCTTGTGTTTATTTTTATATCTTGTGCAATTTATCTCGTTTTTGGTAAATTGATAATAGTCTGATCTATTTTTAAATTGGGAGCATGTGGCTATTGTCAGGCGGATTATGAAATAAAATGTGGGCACGATGTACAGTGAGTAAATAATGATGATATTGGCACGTTAACTGTCTGTGCAGTTGTGATATGAAATGTGGGTACGAAGTGCTGTGAGTAAATGATGATGATATTGGCACATGAGTTGTCCATGCGGTTGTGATAGAGAAATTGGCACAAGGTGCCGTGGAAATATGAAAGTAGGCTGAGACCCGTATTTCTATGATTTTTGCATCACAGGGTGACTTTTTTCCGAAAGATATTTATTTGAAAAAATTATAAGTAAAAAACATTTATGATTTGGCACGAGGTACCGTGAAAATATGAAAGTGGGTTGAGATCGTATTTCTATGATTTTTAAAAAGGTGTCACAGGGTGACTTTTATTCGAAATATATTTATTTGAAAGAATTATATTTGAAAACGATTTATTTGAAAGAATTATATTTGAAAGATATTTATTTGAAGTAAATATATTTAAAAGAGATTTATTTGAAAGATTTTTATTTGAAGGGAGTATATTCAAAATATATTTATTGAAAAATATTATATCCTGAAGATTATTATTGGAAAAACATATAGGCGAAATATTTATATTTAAAGGACTTGATTAATTGGTTGTACTTGTATTCATTGTTTGTTGAGCAATATTTGTGGTGTTCTTGTTTCCTGGCTGTGTATATCATTGGTCGATTTTTGTTGCCATCATTGTTAATTATTTCCTATTATTTTTGTATACTATATTGTACATGTTATTGGACTAGTGAGTGTCTTGACTGTACCTCGTCACTACTCCACTGAGGTTAGTCTTGATACTTACTGGGTACCGACTGTGGTGTACTCATACTACACTTCTGAACATTTTTGTGCAGAGCCAGGTATTAGAGATATCGGACTCGGATAGAGTTAGAGTGTGATCGCAAGGATTCAAGGTAGAGTCGCTTGGTCGTCGCAGTCCCTTGGAGTCTTTCTATTTTATTGTACAGTTAATTATTAATCAAACAGTATTGAGTATTTTATCCTCGATATCATTCCATGTATTTAGTTAGAGTTCGTGACTCAGTATTACTAGTCTTGGAAGGTTGATAGAATTGTTTGCGCCGTTGGTTTCGACACGTGTGTTAAGTTATATGTTTAAAACAAATGGCATAAAATTGTAATTGTAATCGGCTTACCTAGTCTTAGAGACTAAGTTCAATCACGACGCCTGTGGTGGAATTTTGGGTCTTGACAAGTTGGTATCAGAGCTCTAGGTTCATAAGTTCTACGAGTCACGAACAAATCTCGTAGAGTCTTGTGGATCGGTACGGAGACGTCTGTACTTATCTTCGAGAGGCTACAGAACTGTTAGAAAACTTCTATTTCTTTCATTCTTGTCGTGCGTATTTGTTGATTGTGAAATTTGAGCTTATATATCTCTATTCTCTCACAGATGGTGAGGACACGTACTATCGGGTCAGCTGAGCAGGTACCCGCACATACTGCTAGGGCCGCAAGAGGCCGGGGCCGAGGTAGAGGCTAAGGAAGGGCACGTGTCACAACTATAACATCGGTTAGAGGGGTAGTTGAGGAGCCGCCAGTTGCTCCAATTGGGGGACAGGTACCAGAAGCACCTGTTGTTACCCCCGGACTTCAGGGGATTTAAACACAGTTTTTGAATATGTTTGGTACATTAACTCAGGCGGGATTGATCTTTGTTGCACCGAATATTTCACAGATTGGGGGAGTTACTCAAACGCCTACCGCCCGTACTCTAGATCAGTGAGTTCACATTGGTCAGGTTCCGGGTGTAGTACCGCTACAACCTGTTATTCCGGTTCAGCCTGAGGTCAGGCCAGAGACATCAGAAGAAAAACAAAAGAGACTAGAGAGATTTAAGAGGTATAGTCCACCTACTTTTAGTGGCACATCTATTGAGGATGCTCAGGGATTTCTAGAAAAGTGTCACCGTATTCTACGTACCATGGGTATTGTGGAAGTGAGCGAAGTTGCCTTTACCACATTTCAGTTGTCAAGAGCAGCGTATCAGTGGTGAAAAGTCTGTGAAGAAGGTAGACTAGCCGATGCAATACCACCTACTTGGGCTCAGTTTTCAGAGATATTTTTGAGAGAGTTTGTTCCCCAAACTCTCCGAGATGTGTGGAGCACAGAGTTTGAATGGTTGCATCAGGGCACTATGACAGTGTCAGAATATGTTATCAGGTTCAGTGAGTTAGCCCGTCATGCACCTATCTTGGTTTCTACAGTCAGAGAGCGGGATCGCAGATTCATTGAGGGGCTCGATTATGATCTACAATTATGTATGGCTCGAGAGTTGCAAATTGATACTCCATTTCAGCAAGTAGTGGAGATTGCGAGGAGGATTGAGGGTGTTCTAGGTGAGGAAAGGGAGTCTAAGGAGGCCAAAAGGTCTCGAAGCTCTTGAGGGTTCAGTGGATTTTACTCTTCAGCTATGACCCATTATGGCGGAGACTCGAGCAGTCGGCCAGCTCAATCCGCACATCAGATTACTCAGGGTGCTCTAGTAAGTTCTTACAGTACACCACCGACACAAAATTCTTACAGTGGTTATTCTAGTTAACCGGCACAGACTTAGTACGAGCAGTCGCGACCTCAAAGGGGTTGTTATGAGTATGGTGATACTAGGCACATCGTGAGAGATTATCCCAGACTTGGGAGGGCTGGATTTTATCAGAACACTCAGGCTATAGGCCCCAATGCAGTTACTACCCCATGTGCACAGCCAGTTAGATGTGGAGGACAAGCGGGTAGAGGGCGCCCTAGAGGGGTAGGCCAGCCCGTTGATATATTTTCTATGGTGTGACTGAGGCCACTACACTAGATGGTGTCGTTACAGGAATGATTTAATTTATAATGAAAGGAGCACTACTCTTATTTTTGATTCAATTCTGACTATCGAGGTGAGACCTTTTATCGTGCTCCATATAGGACGTGTTTGTGATTTGTACACCACTCATGTGTTTATCCCTGTTGGGAGATTTGATGGTGTTATCCCGTGTCTATCATGTTGTTTTGCACACTATTGAGGGTTATGAGTCCAAAAGTGACTTTCTATTACTCACTACAATGGGTTTTGATGTAATTTCGGGATAATTGATTATAATTTTATGAATTATATGCCCTACCGGTATGGGAGTTCATAATGTGTTGTGAAAATTGTTTACGAAATTAATTGAAAAGAAGAAAGAAAGGAAATGGAAATTTTTTGTAGGTACAATATGCAAAATACTTGTGATTAAGGACTGGGGATGAGATCCTCGCATTTTAATATGATTTGATATGTTTAAACCGGGCTACGAGCCGTGGTGGAAGTTATATAAGGATGATATCCTTGTGATGAAAATTTATGTGTTTAAATTCTCCCTTGTGAAATTTAATTTGTACTATAGTACTTATAGGGAGTCATGCCTGTTAGGCTTATTTGAAAATTCTTGTATGAATTTCTCTGTGCATAATTTGCCATATTCGTATTGTAATTATTGAGTTTTAGCCTACGAGGTGAGTGCCCAGCTGGGGTTAAATATGACTCATTAAATTGGGTAAATAATTTTGAGGTCTTTATGCCTCGTGTCTCGTTGTTAGTAAAGTGGAGGTTTGAAACGAGATTTTGTTAAGATTAGGTTAATTGGCGATGCTGTAATCGATTATGAATAACTATTAAGACCAGAGATGTGGTTATGGGCATACATATGATATGCTTCATGTCAAGATATCATTATGATAATATAGTGCTTGTAATGCTGAGATTAGTGTTATTGATATATACATTGTGGTGCTTTAATGGGTTGTGGATGTGTTATAAGGATTTGTTTTGGTGTTACTCTGGTAGGTAGATAGGACCAATTACAAGGGAGAATCTATCGAAATTTATGGAAAAAATTGGGAGTTAGTAAAATTTGGGGAATTAAGACATGCGAAAGAATAGATAAGTTATGTTATATGTTTGAGGGCGGACTCTACCTCTCATTTAAAGGAGAATGTAATACCCCGAAAATTTTTGAAGTTCAGCACTATCAAGAAAGTTGATGTGTGTGTAGGCACGAGTTGCTATAGATACTTGAGACTAATACCGTGTGTTTATCTGAAAATCAGGCATTTTGAAAATATTTGGAGTGTAAGAAATTTGTTTTAAAGCTTATAAGTGGATGAAAGAAGTAATCTTCAACTGAGATGGCGTTGTCAGGTCCATGTTAAATTTTTGGTAACATAGAATCACCCGCAAGTTATGTATGTAAGAATGCACTTAGTAATTTCATGTCCTCAGAATAATTCTTGGCACGTTCGAGGATGAACGTATGTTTAAGAGGGGGAAAATGAAACGACCCGACTTGTCGTTTTAAGAATTTACACCCCGTACAACGACTTAAGGTCCAAAACAACTTCGTAATACGTATTATGACTTGCGTGTGTGGTTGAGTTTGGTTTTCGGACGATTTTGGATCAAATTGGGAGAACAATTCTTAATTAAGAAGCTTAAAAGAAAAGAGTTGACCAGAGAGTCGACTTTTGAGAAAACGACTCTAGAATGGAATTTTTATGATTCAAATATTTCTGTATGGTGAATTTGGACTTAGGAGTGCGTCCGGAAATTTTTTTGGAAGTCCATAGTTGATTTTGGCTTGAAATGGCAAAAATTGGAAATGGAAGGTTTGGAAGTTTGACCGGGAGTCGAATTAATTGATATCGGCGCCGGAATCCAGTTATGGTAATTTTGATAGGCCCGTTATGTCATTTATGACTTATGTGCAAACTTTAAGGTCAATTGGACTTGATTTGCTATTTTTCAGCATCGAACCTACACTGTTTCGACATTGATTCTCCAAGAATACGTGGTATATCATTAGATCCTTATTGCAATTTCGGAGCTACAGCAAAAAGAATCGTCGAATTCGGACATCGTATGAGAGAGTTATGCCCATTTATGTGTCGGGAATGATTTTTCGTCGTCGTCAGTGTCCGGCGTAGCGTGGGGAGCTAGACCTAGTGCTGGGATGTTTAAGGGTTCTAGAAACAACGCCACAGGCAGCACCCCACGCCACCTGTGGCGCCCGAACAGTAAACAACCCATAAAATAGGGAGTTTTGCCATTTCTACTCATTTTTGTGTTTTGGGAGCTCGGTTTGGGCGAGTTTTGTGCTATTTTCACGGGAAAACATTGTGGTAAGTATTCCTTATCCTATATTGATTATATTTCATGATTCCATACTTATTACATCATGAATCCGTGAATTTATGGAAGAAAAATCAGATTTTTATAAAATCTTCCAAATATGTAAAAAGAAGATTTGAAGGTCAATCCGATGTTGGAATTCGATAATTTTTGTATGGTTGAACTCGTGGTTGAATGGGCATACATATTTTGTAACTTTGGTCGGGTTCCGAGATGTGTGCCCCAATGTTGAATTTTGAGTTAATTTCGGATTTAGATTGAGAAATTTAGCAAATTCATATGGAATTAATTCTTATGATTCGTGTTGAGTATATTGAATTGTTTGTGACTAGATTTGAAGCTTTTGGACACGAATTCACGAGGCAAAGGTTTAATGGAATCTTGAAATTTTGTTTCGAAACAAGGTAAGTATCTTTCCTAACCTTAAGTGGGGGAATTACCCCTTAAGCATTGAGTCTCATATGGAAATTGTGTAATTGAAAACTATGTATGCAAGGTGACGAGTACGTACTTGGTTTATATGTGTAAATTATATCGGTTGAAATTTGTAGATTCCCTTATGTATTAAATTGGAAAATTGTTGGAACTTAGTAAATCCTTGATTTGTCATGCCTCATTCGTTGTTTGTCGAATTTGTATTATTTATGACAATTTGGTGTCATTGTCACTTGGATTTTTATGTGAATTTCGTGTGTTGTTGATTTGATGTTTCTTGGAAATAATTTCATTATGAATTTTTCATTTGCAAATAATTAATTAAATAAGTTTAAATTGAGGCGTTTATATATTTATCTAAAATTTAGATTAAAGAAGGTGTTGTCCTATGATGAGTTATTTTCCCATCCTTGTGGTTGTTTTTGAGATTTTATATACATTATGTTGAGTTGTGGACTATCTGTTGTAAAATTAATTAACTTTGTTGTACCTTTGGAATGGTTGTGGCCTAAGGGCAATTTGTAAATACGAGTTGATGATGTTGTGCTATTGTGATAATATTGTGTGTGAATTGTTGTGTGATTTGTGTTACTGTTATGCGACGTATAAGGGTGAAATTTCATTGTTGACATTATGCAGGCATAAGGGTGGCATTTCACTGTTGTTATGTGTGTTGGGATATTATCTGGGCGGAGCGATAAGGGAGGCTATTAAACGGAGCGATAAGGGAGGCTATTATAGGAGCCATAAGGGTGGCTATAGGAGAGATAAGGGTGGCTATAGGAGCGATAAGAGTGTCTATTGATATTGTCATGGCGGAGGGATAAGGGAGGCTATTATAGGAGTGATAAAGGTAGCTATAAGAGAGATAAAGGTGGCTATTGTTAGGGATAATATGTGATGATGTGGGGTTATTGTGTTGGTAATGATATGTGATGATGTGGGGTTATTGCGTTGGTAAATTTCATGTGATGTTGTGATTTTCCTTATGTTTATTTTTATATCTTGTGCAATTTGTCTCGTTGTTGGTAAATTGATAATAGTCTGATCTATGTTAAAATTGGGAGCATGTGGCTATTGCCAGGCGGATTATGAAATGAAATGTGGGCACGAGGTGTCGTGAGTAAATAATGATGATATTGGCACGTGAACTGTCCGTGCAGTTGTGATATGAAATGTGGGCACGAGTTGCCGTGAGTAAATGATGATGATATTGGCACATGAGTGGTCCGTGCGGTTGTGATAGAGAAATTGGCACGAGGTGCTGTAAAAATATGAAAGTGGGCTGAGACTCGTATTTCTATGATTTTTAAATGAGGTGTCACAGGGTGACTTTTTTCGAAAGATATTTATTTGTAAGAATTATACGAAAAATATATTTTTTATTTGGCACGAGGTACCGTGGAAATATGAAAGTGGGCTGAGACCGTATTTGTATGATTTGTAAATGAGGTGTCACAGGGTGAATTTTACTTGAATGATATTTATTTAAAAGAATTATATTTGAAAAGGGTTTATTTGAAAGAATTATATTTGAAATATATTTATTTGAAGGAATTATATTTAAAAGAGATTTATTTGAAAGATATTTATTTGAAGGAAGTATATTCGAAATGTATTTATTGGAAAATGTTATATCCTGAAGATTATTATTTGAAAAACATATAGGTGAAATATTTATATTGGAAAGACTTGATTAATTGGTTGTACTTGTATTCATTATTTGTTGAGCAACATTTATGGTGTTCTTCTTGCCCGGCAATGTATATCATTGGTCGATTTTTGTTGTCATCATTGTTAATTATTTCCTATTATTTTTGTATACTATATTGCACATGTTATTAGACAAGTGAGTGCCTTGAATATACCTCGTCACTACTCCGCTAAGGTTAGTCTTGATACTTGCTGGGTACCGACTGTGGTGTACTCATACTACACTTCTGAATATTTTTTTGCAGAGCCGGGTATTGGAGATATCGGACTCGGATAGAGTTAGAGTGTGATCGCAAGGATTCAAGGTAGAGCCGCTTGGTCGTCGCAGTCCCTTGGAGTCTTTCCATTTTATTGTACTGTTATTTATTAATCAAATAGTATTGAGTATTTGATCCTCGAGATCATTCCATGTATTCAGTTAGAGTACGTGGCTCAGTATTACCAGTCTTGGGAGGTTGATAGAATTATTTCTGTTGTTGGTTTCGACACGTGTATTAAGTTATATGTTTCAAAAAAATGGCTTAAATTGTAATTGTAATCGGCTTACCTAGTCTTAGAGACTAAGTGCCATTACGACGCCTGTGGTGGAATTTTGGGTCGTGACATCCAACAACAGCTATGATACAGAACCAAGGCAAACAAATAGTACACAACACAGTACCACAAAATTGCAAAGTGGAGAGCTAGATATATATGTTAAAATCTTTGACGCCGCCACAGGTAAGTATCTTCGTACCCAGAAACTTGCTTTCAAATCTAAAGAGTCTGAATATTCCAATAATCCTAATACTAACTTACTCAATAAAAGACAACTACACGCCAATTCCTTAGACAACATGTTGGAGAAGAATCCAATAATTAATATCCAGTACCCCACCACTTCTAATAAATTTTCTCTCTCCAAGAAGATCATGAAGAAGACGTTAATTCCTCAAACGCTCCAAATGACCTGCAAAACGCTTCCCCTACCGCACACTCTATCCCTTCGATACAACCAAAGAAATCAACCAGTAATGAAGAGAAACGTGTCCCATACGTGGCTCAAAATGATTATAACCCTACACCCTTGCATTCTGATTTGCTGCCAAATCCTAATGATAGCTCAAGTTTAACTAAGCCTCCCCTATTACATGCAGACAAAATACACTCCACAAATGACAAGTCACAAAAATACAAAACAATGCTCAACACTTGTCAACAGACATCATCCAAATGGGCATAACTATGGAGTTAGCTGATCAAGTTTCCTCTATTTATTCGCACACAACAAACTCACCCAATAACATGCACGTTGAATCTTCCAAATCAACTTTCATCTAATACTTTAAAAGAAACCACATGAGAGAATAATCCCAAACATGCTACTTCCTTTAAACAGGAGAAATAGACTAAAACTGCACTCACATAATTCCCAGACCATCTTTCCAACTTCCCACCATGAACAATAAGAACAACCACATGCAATTCCCACACCTGATGTACGCAACACACCCGCTACACCTAGACCACCAACCAACCTTATGGATCAACCAAGACCTCCATGGCCAAGCTCTGTTCTTCACAATTATGATCGAGGGACAGGATATTTTGGTGACCATTCGAAATTCAAACTTTCTAGCCTAAGTAGTGACAAAATGGATATAACTGGCAATAGACAACTCCATGAACCACATGTGGATGGCCAATATTCTCGATCTACTGGAACTTGCAGTAGCTCCAGCATTGTACCATGCCATGCACAACCACTGGAACCTACCTCGACACTTTAATCCACTACTGAACATGAACCAAATGTCCGATCTCCCTTTATTACAACCTCAGGTGTTGATAGACATGAATCCACTACTATTTCCAAACCACAACAAACGCAACAACAACCACAAATGGTGGCCCAGATGGAACAACCACTAAGCCCAAATTAGGAGGGACAAGAAATGAAAAAGGTGGAAGACATGAAGATACTTCCCCCTCTGGGAAGAAAGTCGTTCATAGAAATCTCAGCAATAAGAGATATAGCCCTTATGTTATTCCCGTAGAGGGAGGACAAGAAATACATATTCTGATGCCTGATAGCTCTACAAAAAATCTCGATCGAGATAACACCACCAATCACCAGAGGTGCAGTAAAGCATGTTGTCCTACTGACCCCAATTTGAGAGAGTCAGTTCAGAACGAGGGGAATGAACCCTAATGGAGATACACACCTTAACTTCTCTGCAATCATGAACACACCCACTAGCATGGTCATTTGGAATGTTAGAGGCGCAAACAACGCATATTTTAGACGTAACTTTAGAGAATTGGTTAATAATTACAACCTATATATCGTAGTTCTGTTGGAAATAAAAATGAAAAGCCATGCAACCCTTAAGGAGGAGTTCCACTTTTCTGACCTGATAGAAGTTCCAACCCATGAGAGAGCTGGTGGCTTAGTAATTATGTGGATGGACACTATGGTAGTTGTTGAACGCATTAGGCAAACTGGAAAAGAGCTGCATGCCCCAGTTCAGGTACTCCCTAACCACAGTCCTTGGAAACTTAGTGCTATTTATGCAAGCACATATCTAGTTAATAGAAATACTCTTTGGGAAAACCTTAAGTCAATATTTAATAATTATAAATGTCCTTAGTTCATAGGCGGAGATTTTAACGATGCTCTAACGCAGGATGAAAAGTGGGGAGGCAGACAGATTAGCAACAATATGACATCTAGATTTTGGTCATGCATTAACTATTGTAATGTCACGACCCAATTTTCCCTCCTTTTGGGTATCGTGATGGCACCTAGTCTTAGGGACTAGGGTAGCCTAACATTAATTGAAACAAAAACATTATTTAAATAACATTTGACATTTTGAAGTAGAAATCTCTATAGAGTGTTTGCTAGAAAACTTCTAAATACAACTGACCAGAAATAAGAATAAACAGTGCAAAATGAAAACTTGAAGGTGACTCCGAAGCCTGCGAACGCAGCAGTAGGTTTACCTTGAGTCTCCATAGCAACGACCCGCACAACTACTAATTAGCAGATACCTGGATATGCACAAAAATATGCAGAAGTATAGTATGAGCACACCATAGCAGTGCCCAGTAAGTATCAAGACTAACCTCGGTGGAGTAGTGACGAGGAACATTCAAGATACCCACTGGTCTAATAAACTGAACAAGTATAAGTATAGGAACAACAAAAATATGATATCTACATAAAGACTATGCAATATGGCTCACAATACAGTAATTGCAATAAGAAAGGAAACAACAAGTATCAGCAAAATACCATAAAAATGACACAGAAAAGTGAATGGAACACAGCCTAAATCCGGAATCACAAATACAGCAAGGACAACTAATAAGTCAGCAACTACAATCGGTTTTACATCAGGTTTTAGTAATGAAACTCCACAGGGTACCGAACCTTGGACAAATCATAACTCACAGTTCTCAATACTTGAACCCTAACACTTGGCATCTTGTGCCCTCATAACACCTTATAACCGCACTAAAGACTCACGTGCCAATAGATCCATTCTCATATAGAAGGCAAATAAACAAGGGTGAGCATCCATGCTCAACAATATCAAGAAAACCTCTTATCCGATAAGAGTTCTTAACTACGTGTATGCTTGTGCAAGTGTCCTAACATAGTCCATTCTAGTAAATAAGTATAAGGAAAAAAGAACGGACAACACATAGAATATTTTCTCAGTACTTTAACAAGATGAAGCACACAAGAGTAAGTATACCACTACACAAATATCAACAACAAGAATGCCCCCAGGCCATCATAAATCAATCCCTGACATAGCCCACTTTGTCTCGCCACGTATACAATAATAAAGTAAGTGCTCGCCTTGTCTCGCCATACGTGCATAACAATGTTCCCACCTTGTCTTGCCACATGTGCAACCCACACACACACATATATATATACACATACACACGCAGACACACACACACATATATATATATATATATATATATATATATATATATATATATATATCCCGCCTTGTCACGCTGCATGTGCAAATATGAATAGTAACAATGGCACGACAAAAACCACGTTTAACCCCATAACATCAACTGCACGGCAAAAACCTCGTGCATCACAATAACAACAACGGCACGACAGAAACCTCGTGCATCACAATAACCACAACCGCACGGCAGAAACCTCGTGCGTCACAATAACAACAACCGCACGGCAGAAACCTCGTGCATCACCACAATGAGTACAACAACAACAATGATAATAATACAAGGGTACGCCAAATAATTCAACTCATAAATTCCTGAACTCAAAGAAACGGAGGAACTATGTCACAAGGAGTAGCCACAATAGAGAATGCTAGTCATAATAAGAAAAGCTCAACAAGAAAGGAAATATTATGTTACAACGGTCCACAATGTAAAGTTCGACAATGAGGTATCTAACACAAGACGAATAATTCCAAATAAGGACAAGTCAACTAAAATATAGGATATCTAACTTCTTTTTAAGTTGGGCAATTAAGAGAGAGATACAACAACTCCAATTAAGGATAAGCGGTATAAGGATAATCATTTTCCTCAATTAAGGATGAACAATTACAGAAGAGATAATTATAATTTCAGATAAAGATAAGCACTTAGGTAAAAGACAACATGGCAATAGAATATATACAATTTTAGTTAAGGCACATATGAATCAAATGAACAACAAAAATGGACCATGAAGTAAATAATTCCAATTAAAGCAGGTAAAAGTGAAAATGGAAATTAAGAAACGTAATCATAACGAGAACAATTGCATATTCAGTGAATACAAGCACCTAAGAATCCCTAAAGGCTAATTTTCCACAAATAAGTTTGGGTACGTACTTGTCACCTCGTGTACACGGACTACAGTTTGCATAGAAGACTCAAATCCTAAGGGCTAGTTTCCCCCCTCCACAAAGTTAGGCAAGATACTTACCTCAAAGAAGACAGACCGATACTCGAAAAACTATTTCTCGGGTGAAATGACCTCCGGACGGTTCAAATCTAATCAAAATAACTTCAAAGAATAAATAAAACTCATAAGAGACTATTCCGGATCATAAAGCCTCAATCTTTAACAAAGTATAAAAATCGGTCCAAAGGTCGACCCCCGGGCCCTGACATCGGAACCCGAAAAATTTCACAAAACCCGAACACCCATTCCAATACGAGTTCAACCATACTAAAATTATCAAATTCCGTTACCATTTTGTCTCTCAAATCATGATTTTTTATTTTGTAAATTTTCTTCAAAACCCACCATTTCCTCAACTCAAAACACATATTAAATGATAAAAATAAAGATAACATCATGGATTATATTAAATTCTAGGTGAAGAACACTTACTCAATAGATTTTCTTGAAAAACACACCAAGAATAGCTCAAAACCGAGCTCTAGAACTCCAAAAATGGTGAAAACAGCAAAACCTCGGAATAGAGTACTATCTATTCTGCCCAGGTCTTAAAGCATCGCGAATGCGAAAGGCTGATCGCATTCGCGAAAAAGAAAAATGAAGGCTTCCAGAAGACCCTTTGCGAACGCGAGCAAAGGGACGCGAACGCGAAGCACAAGGGACAGGAACCTATGCGAAAGCGAAGAGTAAATGATCACCAGCGCTCAGGGCCTGGTTTCTACTACGCAAATGCGGAAGGAATGATGCGAACGCGAAAAAGGAAAAAGGCAGACCTTCACGAACGCGAGATCTTGAACGCGAATGCGAAAAAAAAATATTCCCTCCTCCCAAATTATTCATCGCGAACGCGGAGGAGCAGACACGAACGAGAAGGAGAAAACCAGATAACAGATATCAGTAGTTCAAAAATAGAAGGAAATGGTTCGTAGCCCATCCGAAACACACCCGAGGCCCCCCGGAACCCCGTCCAAACATACCAACAAGTTTCGTAACCTAATACGGACTCGCTCGGGGTCTCCAATCACATCTAACAACATCGAACCAAGAATCAAACTTCTAAATTTCCAAATCTTCCAACTTCTAAAACTCGTGTCGAAACCTATCAAACCAACCCGGAATGACGCCAAAGTTGTTAGGGAAGTCTCAAATTACATAACAGAGTTGTTCCAACTCACAGAATCGCATTCCGACCCCGATATCAAAAAGTCTACTTCCGGTCTAAATCTCCAAAAATTTGACTTACGCCATTTCAAGCCTAAATCAGCTACAGACCTCAGATTATCAGTCCGGACACACTCCTAAGTCCAAAATCACCCAACGAAACTAACGGAACTGACATAACTCCATTCCGAAATCGTCTTCACACAGTTCTAACTACGGTTAGAATCCTACGACTTAAGCTTCCGTTTTAGGGACCAAGTGTCCCAAATCACTCTGAATTATCCGGTAACAGAATTCAACAATGCACGCAAGTCAATACACATAATACGAAGTTGCTCAGGGCCTTATGCCGCCGATCGGGACTTAAATTCTCAAAACGACCAGCAGGGTCGTTATATCTTTCCCATCCTAAACAAACGTTCATCCTCGAACGTGCCAAGAATCACCTCGAAGTCTTCAAATCACTGAAAGTACATATCCAACATACACCCATGGGTGAACTCACGTTACCCCAATCCACATAAGACTAATGACACCATTCCAACTATAATGTATCCTTTCTATCAACACCGATAAGCCTTAGAGTCAAAATTCTCACCTTCCATTTCTCTTCAAAAGACACGATTCTATATCCATACCAAGTATCAGTCTCAACCAGTTGCAACAACTCATGCCTACACCCACAAGGTATGACCACTCAACATGACACGCCACACATAGGCTGATATCTACTAGAGACCCATTTCAAACCTCCACAACGCTAACAATGATGCAAGAAACACGGAGACCTCATAACTATACACCCGGGTCAACAAGTCACATCTAACGCCACCGTGCACACACCCCACAAACTAAAACTCAAGAAGCACATAACGAACATGACTGAATATGTAAGGAGAAACACATAAGAGAAATATCAAACAAGCCCGACAGGCACAACTCTCTAACAGTACCATACTACGAATCAATTTAAAAGGACAAATCAAAGTATATGAACAAATCATAAGGATCTCATCTTGGTATAACTTCCACCGCGGCACGCAGCCTGCTCAAATAAATCAAATCACATGGAATCGCAAGAGTCTCACCCTCAACTCTTAATCACAAGCTGCATACACATCATACTAATTAAAATCTTTCACTAACTCAGTTTTGCAAATAAAATCACAACACTTACTAAACTCTCACCCCGGTAGAGTATAAAATCACAAATCATAACCAATTACTCAAGAATCACATCAAACCTACAATAATTGAAATGACCCAACCGGTTATTTTGACTTTTAGTACCTAGTTCCCTAAAATAAAACTTTCTGTATGTGCTTTTAATGATTTATGACTTGCAGGGATGGTTGGTTCAGGATTTGGAAGTGTTTGGGTTGAAATCGGAACACTTGATTTCTTAAGTTGGCTTTAAAAAGGCCAAGTTTGACGTCGGTCAACATTTTGAGAAAATGACCCAGGAATAGAATTTTGATGATTCCAACATCTAAGTATGGTGATTTTGGACTTAGGAGCGTGTTCGGAATTTTATTTGGAAGTCCGTAGTTAAATTAGTCTTGAAATGGCTAAAACAAGAATTTAAGTTGAAAGTTTGACCGGAGAGTTGACTTTTTGATATCTGGGTCGGAATCCAGTTGTGAAAGTTTTCATAGCTCCGTTAAGACATTTATGACTTGTGTGCAAAATTTGAGGTCAATCAGACTTTATTTGATAGGTTTCGACATCGAATGTAGAAGTTTGAAATTTTAAGTTTCACTAAGCTTGAATTGGAGCATAATTCGTGGTTTTAGCGTCGTTTTATGTGATTTGAAGTTTCGAATAAGTTTGTATGATGGTTTAGGACTTGTTGGTATATTTGGTTGAGGTCCCGAGGGTCTCGGGTGAGTTTCAGATGGTTAACGGATAAACAATTATATTTAAAAAGCTGCTGTAATTTTTCCTTCTGCTGGATATTCTGGGCTGAGATCGAGCCCAAATTTTGACCCTAGGGTCGATAGCCTGGGTCGAAGCCAGGGACAAGGCCCAGGCTCGAGGCCATGATCGAAGGACCAGGCTCGATGCTAGGATCGAGGCCATGATCGAAGGACCAGGCTCGATGCTAGGATCGAGGCCATGATCGAAGGACCAGGCTCGATGCCAGGATCGATGCCATAATCGAGGCCCAGATCGAGGGCCATGAGACCTATCATCGTACATCCACGTTATCCATAGGCGTAGTGGGGAGCTACCTTTTTGAGTTGTTCTGTAGCTACCAGTGCCTCTTCTTGCATTTTATTCTGTCTATTTTTATTTCAGACAGTATTTGGAGGTTTGTATAATCTACTAGATGGTCATACATTTGTGACACCGGGTCTTGGAACACATATTGGTTGAATTAAGAGATTCTTATTTTCTTGGTTATTTTAAATTACTTGTAGGCATGCCTAGCTGTAGTGTTGGGTGCCATCACGACCTATAGGTGAAATTGGGTCGTGACAACATGGTATCAAAGGACTAGGTTCACGTAGGTCTCACAAGTTATGAGCAGACCTAATAGAGTCTTGTGGATCGGTGCGGAGACGTTTGTACTTATCTTAGAGAGGCTATAGGGTTTTAGGAAACTACCTTTCTTCATATTCCATTGTGCAATTAATGTAGTGGTGGAGCTAGGGTGCACTACCTATGGGTGGAGCCCAGCTAGTGGCAGCAGCTACACATGAGCCCAGGCCAATGGCAGCCGCTGATCCTCAGAAACTATTGGACAGATGGACTAGACTACATCCTCCTGTATTTGGGGGTGAGCGACATGAGGATCCCCATGATTTCATTGATCGGTGCAAGGATAGATTGTACAACATGAGGATATTTGAGTATTATGGCGTAGACTTTGCTACTTAACACCTATAGGGCAGAGCCCATAGATGGTGGTAGTCTTATGTTCTTGGCAGACCAGCAGATTCTCCTCCCATGACTTAGGACACGTTCACCCGTATTTTCCTGGACAGGTTTATTCCACCCTTTCAGAGGGAAGAGTTATGGTTTAAGTTTGAGCAGCTACAGCTGGGTCAGATGTCAGCGACCGATTATGAGGCGAGTATTTCTGAGTTAACTCGCCATGCACTTATGATACTCCCTACTGAGGCGGAGAGAGTGCGGAGGTTTGTTGTTGGTTTACATACTGGCATTCAGTCCACCATGGCTCGAGAGGTTGAGATGGGAACTTCTTATGAGCCCGTAGGATTGAGGGTGTACGTCAGCGGTGCCGAGAACATGTTACGAGAGATAAGCAATTCATGTATTTTGGAGAGTTCAAAAGTGCTCCATCTGGGGGCAGAGGTCAGTTCGTCAGAGGGCAGTCCAGTAGGCCCCCATATCTACCACTACCGCCTCCTCAAGGTGCTCCAGTGCGACCATATCTCAGTGCTATACCAGAGAGTTCTTATCCCCCGCCAGCTATTCAGGGTCCTCCCACTGGGTATTCAGGTCACCAGGGCCAGACTTTTAGTCAACAGCTTATCGCACCGATAAGTTGCTACGAGTGCGGGGATCCCAATCACATACGGAGATTCTTCCCCAGGCTTCGAGGTAAACTAGTGTAATAGGGTCAGCAGCCTATGATTACTGGACCCGTTGCTCCATTAGAGGTCCGACCACTAAGAGGTGGAAGACAGGTAGGTAGGGGCCGTCCTAGAGGTGGAGGTCAGCCAGACGGAGGCCAGCCAGTTGGCGCTCCAGCTCGGTTCTATGTTTTTTCGGTCAGACCAGATGTAGAGGCCTTGATTACAGGTATTATTTCTGTTTGTGGCAAAGATGCCTCAGTATTATTTGATCCAGGATCTACATATTCATATGTGTCATCTCTATTTGCTCCATTCCTGGGTATTTCTCGTGAGTCCTTGATTACTCTTATTTATGTTTCCACTCATGTCGGTGATTCTGTTGTTGTGAACCGGATCTACCGGTCATGGATTATTACATTTTGTGTTTATGAAACTAGAGCAGATCTCCTATTGCTTAAGATGACCAATTTTGAAATAATTCTGGGCATGGACTAGTTATATCCATATCATGCTATTCTAGATTGTCATGCCAAGACTATTACCTTGGCTATTCCAGCATTGCCTAAGCTGGAGTGGAAGGGTTCATCAGCTAGTTCATTTAATCGAGTTATTTCTTTTATAAAGGCTCAACACATGGTTGAGAAGGGTTGTTTGGATTATCTAGCCTATATTTGGGATACTACTGTAGAGACTCCGGCTATTGATTCAGTGCCTGTAGTTTGGGAGTTCTCTGATGTATTTCCTTCAGATCTTCAAGGTATGCCACCTGATCGTGATATTGATTTTTGTATGGACTTGGCTCCAGATACCCATCCTATATCTATTCCACAGTATCGCATGGATCTAAAAGAATTGAAGGAATTGAAAGAACAACTTGAGGATTTATTAGCCAAAGGGTTTGTCAGACCGAGTGTATCGCCTTGTCGTGCACCGGCATTATTTGTGAAGAAGAAGGATGGAACAATGCGGATGTGTATTGATTATCGCCAATCGAACAAAGTCACTATTAAGAACAAGTACCCGTTGCCGCGTATTAATGATCTATTTGACCAGTTGCAGAGTGCTAGGGTGTTCTCTAAGATCGACCTGAGGTCGGGGTACCATCAGTTGAAGATTCGGGATCCAAATGTTCCGAAGACTGCTTTCCGGATTAGATATGGTCATTATGAGTTTCTAGTAATATCCTTCGGTTTAACTAACTCCCCGGAAACGTTTATGGATTTTATGTACAGGGTATTCAGGCCATATATTGATTCGTTTGCCATTGTCTTCATTGATGACATTTTGATCTACTCGCGCAGTAAGGAGGAGCATGAGCAGCATATGAGAGTAGTGCTTCAGACGTTGCGAGAATAAAAGTTATATGCTAAGTTCTCTAAATGTAAGTTTTGGCTAGAGTCAGTAGCATTTTTAGGGCATATTGTATCGGCGAGGGTATTAAGGTTGATCCCAAAAATATTGAGGCAGTTCGAAATTGGCATTGTCCCACTTCGGCGACTAAGATCAAGAGTTTTCTAGGTTTAGCAGGTTATTATCGTCGGTTCGTGGAAGGTGTTTCATCTATTGCAGCACCTTTGACCAAATTAATCAAGAAGGGTGCTTCGTTCCGATGGTCCGATGATTGTGAGGTGAGCTTTCAGAAGCTTAATACAACATTGACTACATCACCAGTGTTAGTGTTGCTTTTTGGTTAAGGCATGTATACAGTGTATTATGATGCTTCACGCGTTGGCTTGGGTTGTGTATTAATGCAGGAAGGGTGAGTCATTGCATATGCTTCACGTCAATTGAAACCCCACGAGGAGAATTATCCGGTACATGATTTAGAGTTAGCTGTGATTGTTCACGCTCTAATGATTAGGAGGCATTATCTTTATGGGGTGTCTTGTGAAGTTTACACTGATCATCGCAGTTTGCAGCATTTGTTCAAGCAGAGGGACCTAAATCTGAGACACCGCAGATAGCTTGAGTTACTAAAAGATTATGATATTACTTTCTTGTATCATCCGGGAAAAGCAAATGTGGTTGCAGACGCCTTGAGTAGAAAGGCAAAGAGTATGGGTAGTTTGGTTTTCATTTCAGAAGAGGAGGGCCATTAGCTTTGGACATTCAGTCCTTGTCCAACAAACTTGTGAGGCTAGATATTTCAGAGCCCAGCCGATTTCTTGCATGTGTTGTAGCTCAGTCTTCACTATTTGAACAGATCAAGGCTCGCCAGTATGATGATCCACACTTAATGGTTCTTCGAGAAACGGTACTACAGGGTGGTGCCAAGGAAGTTACTATTGGAGCGGATGGTGTTCTGCGACTCCAGGCTCGTCTATGTGTTCCTAATGTGGATGAACTGAGGAAAAAGATCCTAGAAGAATCACACAGTTCTTGGTATTCTATTCATCCAGGTGCTACGAAGATGTATTGTGAATTGAGGTAGCATTATTGGTGGAGACGAATGAAAAAAGACATAGTTGAGTATGTGGCTAGGTGTCTAAATGGCGAGCAAGTTAAATATGAGCACCAGAGGCTAGGTGGCCTACTTTAGCAAATGACTATACTAGAGTGGAAATGGGAATGCATCACTATGTACTTTGTAGGTG
Organism: Nicotiana tomentosiformis; assembly: GCF_000390325.3. Lineage (NCBI taxonomy): Eukaryota > Viridiplantae > Streptophyta > Magnoliopsida > Solanales > Solanaceae > Nicotiana > Nicotiana tomentosiformis. Next base: position 111,234,209 of record NC_090820.1, read on the forward strand.
GGTTGCCGCGGACCTTGCAAAAGTTTGATGCAGTTTGGGTCATTGTTGACAGGTTGATCAAGTCGGCACACTTCATTCTGGTTGTGACTATGTATACTTCAGAGAGGTTGGCCAAAATTTATATTTAGGAGATAGTTCAGTTGCACGGTGTGCCAATTTCCATCATATCAGATAGAGGTCCTCAATTTACTTCATATTTCTGGAGAGTAATACAGAGTGAATTGGGGACCCGTGTAGAGCTCAGCATAGCCTTTCATCCGCAGACCGACGGGAAGTCAGAGCAGACAATTCAGATTTTCAAGGATATGCTCAGGGCATGTGTGATTGACTTTGGAGGTCAGTGGGATCGTTTCTTGACTTTGGCCGAGTTTGCTTATAATAACAGTTTTGAATCGAGCATCGAGATGGCTCCATTTGAGGCTCTATATGGTTGGCAATTTCGTTCGCCCATCGGGTAGTTTGAGCCCGGTGAGGCTAAGTTTTATGGTACTGCTTCGGTGCAGGATGCCTTGGAAAAGGTAAAGTTGATTCAAGAGCGACTTCGTACAGCACACTCCAGACAGAAGAGCTACGCGGATTAGAAAACGCGTGATTTATCATTTACGGTAAGTGAACAAGTTTTTTTGAAGGTTTCGCCGATGGAATCATGAGATTTGGGAAAAAGGGAAAGTTGAGCCCAAGGTTTATAGGCCCATTTGAGGTGTTGAAATGAGTTGTGGAGGTTGCTAATAATCTTGCATTGCCTCCCAGTCTATCAGGAGTTCATTCGGTCTTCCATGTATCTATGCTCCGGAAGTATCATGCCGACCTATCACATGTGTTAGATTTCAGCACAATTCCACTAGATAAGAGTTTGGGTTATGAAGAGGAGCCAATTTCCATTGTTGATAAACAGGTTCGCTAGTTGAAGTCCAAGAGGATTTCTGCAGTAAAAGTCCAGTGGAGGGGCCAACCAGTCGAGGAAGCGACTTGGGAGGCCGAGGAAAACATGCGGAGCAGATATCCACACTTATTCAGCACTTTAGATATTATTCTAAACTTTTCGTATGTGATTTTAATGATTTATGATTTGTGGAGATTGTTGGTTCAGGATTTGGAAGTGTTTGGGTTGAAATCGGAACACTTGGTTCCTTAAGTTGGCTTTAAAAAGGTTAAGTTTGACTTCGATCAACATTTTGAGAAAAAGACCCCAGAATAGAATTTTGATGATTCCAACAGCTTCATATGGTGATTTTGGACTTAGGAGCGTGTTCGGAATTTTATTTTGATGTCCGTAGTTAAATTAGGTTTGAAATGGCTAAAATAAGATTTTAAGTTTGGAAGCTTGACGGGAGAGTTGACTTTTTGATATCTGAGTTGGAATCCAGTTCTGAAAATTTTTATAGCTATGTTATGTCATTAATGACTTGTGTGCAAAATTTGGGGTCAACCGGACTTGATTTGATAGGTTTCGACATCAAATATAGAAGTTGGAAATTTTAAGTTTCATTAAGCTTGAATTGGAGCATAATTCATGGTTTTAGCAACATTTTATGTGAGTTGAAGTTTTAAATAAGTTTGTATGTTGTTTTAGGACTTGTTGGTATATTTGGTTGAGGTCCCGAGGGCCTCAAGTGAGTTTCAGATGGTTAACAGATCAAAAATTGGATTTAAAAAGCTACTGCAAATTTTCCTTCTGATGGATATTTTGGGCTGAGATCGAGCCCACGGTCGACGGCCAGGGTCGAAGCAATGGACAAGCCCCAGGCACGATGCCAGGATCGATGCCATGTTCGAGGCCATGATCGAAGGCCCAGGCTCGATGCTAGGATCGAGGACATGATCGAATGACCAGGCTCGATGACAGGATCGAGGCCATGATCGAATGACCATGCTCTATGCCATGTCAGAGGTCCAGGGTCAAGGGCCATGATCGAAGCTACGATCGAGGCCTAGGCTCGAGGGCCAGAATCGAAGACACGATCGAGGCCCAGTTCCGAAGGCTGCCTGGGCAGATTATAAAGGAGGGAACTTCGTCCTATTTGCCATTTTTGACGAACTTGAGCTTGAGCAGAAACGAAATTTTGCAGATTTTCAAGGAAAAACATTTGGGTAAGTGATTCGAACTTGGATTTTGTCTATATACAAGAATAAATTATTGTTTTCACCATTTAGTTAGCTTTTTGAGATTGAAATTTGGGAAACTTTTAGAAATCTCATAGAAAACGAATTTTGAGATTTCGTTATCGATTCGGAGTCGGATTTGAGTAAAATTGGTATGGTTGGACTCGTAATTGAATGGGTTGTCGGATTTCGTAACTTTCATCAGATTCCAAGATATGGGCCCCACAGACGATTTTTAAATTAATTTCGGACTTTTATTGAAAAATGTAGTGTTTTCTTATATAATTTATTTCTATAATTTTTAGTGATTGTATCAAATTATTTTGGCTAGATTCGAGCCAGACAGAGTTGGATAATCGTGGAAAAGGCCTTCTAGTGGATTAAATTGGAGCAAATTCAGGTAAGTCTCTTGTCTAATCTTGTGAGGGGTAAATTACCCCATAGGTAATTAAAGTAATAATTGTTGCTAATTATGGGGGCTACGTATGCACGAGGTGACGAGAGTTGGTGCGTAGCTACTATTAATGCTAAAGTCGGGGTAGTTTAGGACTCAAAGCATGAATTAATTATATATATATATATATTGTGAATTGTTAGATAAAAATATTAAAGGATGGAAATCTCATATTCATGATTTTTTTGTTTAAATTAATTAATTGTTGAGAGAAATTGTTCTTCCTCCGAAATTTATCTTATAATAAATATACTCTCTTTATGGAGGTACATAAGAAAATGTCCTCCTTTCTTGTGAAGCGGACCGAATGCCTCGGCAGGATAGAAGCATCTATGGATTGTGCCGCACGTCCCTCGGCAGTGTACACGACATTCTGGATCGGGCCGTACGACCTCTGCAGAAATCGTGCTTAATAATAATAATTACATGATACTTTGATAGTTTATTGTAGCTTGTGAAGCTAATTGATAAATTGAAAATCTTTGAAATTTAAAGAATTATTATTCCTGCTTGTTAAGGAATTATTGTTATTACTGTAAATGAGACTAATTGATAAATTTTGAAATTTATTGGAATTGAAGGAATTTAATTAATATATTGAGAATTATTGCATTTGAAGGAATTTAATTATTTATACTAGTTAAATAAATTATTGTAAATTCTGTGAATCATGTTGATTTAGATATTCTAATTTTATTTCAATTATTACTATTGACCCATAGTGAATGTCAAAGTCGACCATCTAGTCTCTACCACTTTGAGATTAGGCTTGATACTTACTGGGTACACGTTGTTTACGTACTCATGCTACACTTGCTATACTTTTTGTGCAGCATATGAGGAAGGTACTAGTGGAGGACCTATCATCGCACATCCACGTTATCCAGAGTCATAGTGACGAGCTGCCTTTCTGAGCCGTTCTGCAGCTACCAGTGCCTCTTCTTGCATTTTATTGTGTCTATTTTTATTTCAGACAGTATTTGGAGTTTTGTATAATCTACTAGATGCTCATACATTTGTGACACCAGGTCTTGGCACACACATTGGTTGAATTAAGAGTTGCTTATTTTCTTGGTTATTTTATATTACTGGTAGGCTTGCCTAGCTGTAGTGTTGGGCGCCATCACGACCTATAGGTGAAATTGGGTCGTGACAATAATGGACAACATGAATTCACTTCTAGTATCGTAACTTTCAATAATGAATTAAAACAACGATAGACACGACTATCAATCATAGAATCTCCCAACAGGGGCAAACACATAAACATAATACTAAGTCATAAACTCACCCATAGGTGGGACAACAAATAGGAGAACTCGCTCAAATAAGCAGAACTGATTCAAAATATGAATGGCGCCCCTCTATAAGAAATCAAAAACATACCGGTATGACATCATCTAGCGCAACGGCCTCCAGCCTACTATATGAGACACATCAACGGGCCAGGCCTTCCCCTCTTGGGTGCCCTCTACTTGCATGAATACTCCGATGTGACACACCTGGCCGGAGTCTAGGACAATCTCTCACCCTGTGGCTGGTATCTCCACACTCGAAGCAACCTCTCTGCTAACGTGGTTGTGGGAACTGTGCGGTACGGTACTCTGAGACTCATGAGCACCTGAAATGTTGTGCGAAGCCTGAAGTGCAAATTGAACTGGCTGTCCCACAAAACCTCTACCATCTCATACCCTGCCTCCAAAATAAGGACCAGTATATCTCTCCGGTCTATGAGGCCTCATTGCTTCCCTGTCCTCTCTCTTGATCTCACATGTACTCTCTCTCATTGCCCCGCCTTTCCTCTCTCTCCCAATCCCACATGCCCTCTACACGGCGAGCGATCCCTACCACCTGATGAAACGAAACATCTGACTCTAACTCCCGAGCCATGCTGAACCGAATATCATGCCTGAGTCCCTCAATGAATCTATGGATACACTCTCTAACTGTGGCGACCAAAGCAGGTGCATGCCTGGACAAATCACTGAATCTCAAGGCATACTCTGATACTGACATAATGCCTAGTGCAACCACTCAAACTCCGCGCACCATGCATCCTGAAGGGACTGAGGCACAAACTCTCTCAAGAACATCTCTGAAAACTGAACCCATGTAAGTGAAGTTGCATCGACCGGGCAGCCCAACTCATATGCCCGTCACCACTGATAAGTCGCTCCCTTAAACTGGAACGTAGTAAAAGCAACCCCACTCGTCTCAACAATACCCATAGTGCGGAGAATGCGATGGCACTCCTCAAGAAAACATTGTGCACACTTTGAAGCCAAACTACTGAATGTAGGAGGGTCATATTTCGTGAACCTTGCAAGTCTAAGCTGCTCTTCCTCATATGCTGATGCCCTAACCACGGGCTAAACTGGGACCATAGGTTGTGTACCTTACCAACATGAACTCGTTGCTCTGGGTGTGGGCGGCGGGAATCGGGGTTCCTCCCCCGGTCTATGAAGTAGCTGGTGCAACCGAAATCAACCCTGCCTGAACCAATGTACCAAACATGCTCAGGAACTGTGCTAAGGTCTCCTGAAGTCCGGGGGTAACAACAAGCGCCTCCAGTACCTGCTCCCCAACTAGAACTACTGGAGGCTCCTCAACTGCTGCTCTGGTAGTGCTCTAGCTGCGGCGCGTGCTTCTCTTCGGCCTCTGCCTCTGCCCCTAGTGACATCTGCTCCGGGGGCAACGTCATCAGCAACTGCGACTCGTGTCCTCACCATTTGTGAGAGAAAGGAATGATAAAAGTTCAAACTTCGAGATAAATGAACTCGCATGATAGGAATGAAGGAAGTGAAAGTGGCATAATATAATAGTTTCGTAGCCTCTCAAATATAATTACAAACGTCTCTGTACCGATCCGCAAGACTCTACTAAACTCGCTTATGACTTGTCACAGCCCAATTTCCCCTCCGTTTGGGTATCTTGATGGCATCTAGTCTTAGGGACTAGGTAAGCCTAACATTAATTGAAACAACAACATTATTTAAATAACATCTGACAATTTAAAATAGAAATCTCTTAAATTTACAATTCCCAAAACCGGTAGTACAAGTCATAAGCTCTACAGAGTGTTTGCTAGAAAAATTCTAAATACAACTATCCAAAAATAAGAATAAACAGTGCAAAACGAAAACATGAAGGTGACTCTGAAGCCTACGAACACAGCATCAGTTTTACCTTGAGTCTCCACAACAACGACCCGCACAACTACTAACGAACAAATATCCTGGATCTGCACAAAAATGTGTATAAGTATAGTATGAGCACACCACAGCGGTGTCCAGTAAGTATCAAGACTAACCTCAGTGGAGTAGTGATGAGGAACAGTCAAGACACCCACTAGTCTAATAAACGGAATAAGTATAAGTATAGGAACAACAGAAATATGATATCTACATAAAGACTATGCAATATGGCTCACAATACAGTAATTGCAATAAGAAAGGAAATAACAAGTATCAGTGGAATACCATAAAAATGACACAGAAAAGTGAATGGAACACAACCAAAATCCGGAATCACAGATACAGCAAGGACAAGTAATAACTCAGCAACTACAACTGCTTTTACATTAGGTTTTAATCATCAAATTTCACGAGGTAACGAACCTCGGACAAATCACAACTCATGGGTCTCAATACGTGAACCCTAGCACTTGGCACATGTACCCTCATAACACCTTATAATCGCACTGACGACTCACGTGCCAATAGAGACATTCTCACATAGAAGGCAAATAAACAAGGGTGAGCATCCATGCTCAACAATATCAAGAAAATATCTTATCTGATAAGAGTGCTTAACTACGTGTATGCTTGTGCAAGTGTCCTGACATAGTCCATACCAGCAAATAAGTATAAGGAAAAAGAACAGAAAACACATACAATATTTTCTCACAACTTTCACATGATGAAGCTCACACAGGTAAGTGTACCACTACACAAATATCAACAACAAAAATGTCTCCAGGCCATCACAAATCATCACAAATGAATCCTTGACACAGCCCACCTTGTCTCGCCACGTGTGTAATAATAAAGTAACTGCCCGCTTTGTCTCGTCACACGTGCATAACAATGTCCCCACCTTGTCTCGCCACATGCGCAACCCACATATATATCCTACCTTGTGACGCCGCATGTGAAAATATTAATAGTAACAATGGAACGGCAGAAGCCTCGTGCAACCCCATAACAACAACCGCACGGCAGAAACCTCGTGCATAACAATAACAACAACCGCACGGCAGAAACCTCGTGCATCATAATAACAACAACTGCACGGCAGAAACCTCATGCATCACTACAATAAGTACAACATCAACAATGATAATAATACAAGGGTACCCGAAATAAGTCAATTCATAAATTCCTGAACTCAAAGAAATGGGGGAACTATGTCACAAGGAGTAGCCTTAGTAGAGAATGCTAGTCATAATAAGAACAGCTCAACAAGAAAGGAAATATTATGTAACAACGATCCACAATGTACAGTTTGACAACGAGAGAGCTAACACAAGACGAATAATACCAAATAAGGATAAGTTAACTAAAATATAGGATATCTAACTTCTTTTTATGTTGGGAAATTAAGAGAGAGATACAACAACTCCAATTAAGGATAAGCGGTATAAGGATAATCATTTGCCTCAATTAAGGATGAACAATTACATAAGAGATAATTATAATTTCAGATAAAGATAAGCTCTTAGGGAAAAGACAATACGACAATAGAAAAGATACAATTTCAGTTAAGGCACATATGAATCAAATGAACAACAAAAGTGGATCATGAAGCAATTAATTCCAATTAAAGCAGGTAGAAGTGAAACTGGAAATTAAGAAACGTAATCATAATGAGAACAACTACATATTCAGTGAATACAAGGACCTAAGAATCCCTAAAGGCCAATTTTCCACAAATAAGTCCGGGTACGTACTAGTCACCTCGCGTACACGGACTACAATTAGCATAGAAGACTCAAATCCTAAGGGGTATTTCCCCCACACGAAGTTAGGCAAGATACTTACCTCAAAGAAGACAAACCAATACTCAAAAATAAACTTCTCGGGTTAAATGACCTCCGGACGGCGCAAATCTAATCAAAATAACTTTAAAGCACAAATAAAACTCATAAGAGACTGTTCTGGATCATAAAGCCGCAATCTATAACAAAGTCTAAAAATCGGTCCAAAAGTCGAACCCCAGGCCCGCACCTCGGAACCCGACAAATTTCACAAAACCCGAACACCCATTCCGATACAAGTTCAACCATACTAAATCATCAAATTCCGATACCATTTCGTCCCTCAAATCATGATTTTAATTTTGAAATTTTTTTTCAAAACCCACCATTTTCCTCAACTCAAAACACAAATTAAATGACAAAAATAAAGATAAAATCATGGAATATATTAAATTCTAGATGAAGAACACTTACCCAATAGATTTGCTTGAAAAACCTATAAAGAATCGCTCAAAACCGAGCTCTAGAACTCCAAAAATGGTGAAAATGGAAAACCCTCGACATAGAGTACTAGTTATTCTGCCCAAGTCTTAAAGCATCGCGAACGCGGAAGGGTGATCACGTTTGTGAAGAAGAAAAATAAAGGCGGCCAGAAGACCCTTTGCGAACGCGAGCAAATGGACGTGACGCGAAGCACAACAGACAGGAACCTATGCGAACGCGAAGAGGACACGCGAACGCGAAGAGTAAATGATCACCAGCGCTCAGCGCCTGGTTTCTACTATGTGAACGCGAAAGGAAGGATGCGAACACGAAAAAGGAAAAAGGCAAACCTTCGCGAACGCGAACGTGAAGAACAAATATTCCCTCCTCCAAAATTACTCATCGTGAACGCGGAGGAGCAGACGCGAACTCGAAGGAGAAAACTAGATAACAGATATCAGCAGTCCTAAAATAGAAGGAAATAGCCCGTAGCCCATCCGAAGCACACCTGAGGCCCCCCGGGAACCCGTCCAAACATACCAACAAGTTCCATAACCTAACACGGACTCGCTCAGGGACTCAAATCACATCAAACAACATCGAACCAAGAATCGAACTTATAAATTTCCAAATCTTCCAACTTCTAAAACCCGTGCTGAAACCTATCAAACTAACCCAGAATAACGTCAAATATTGCAGGCAAGTCCCAAATAATATAATGGAGTTTTTCCAACTCTTGTAATTGCATTCCAACCCTGATATCAAAAAGTCCGCTTCTAGTCCAAATCTCCAAAAAATCGACTTGCGCCATTTCAAGCCTAAATCAACTACTGACCTCAAATTCACAGTCCGGACACACTTTTAAGTCTAAAATCACCCAACGGAGCTAATGGAACCAACAGAACTCCATTCCGGAGTCGTCTTCACACAGTTCTAACTACAATCGAAATCCTAAGACTTAAGCTTTCGTTTTAGGGACCAAGTGTCCCAAATCACTCTGAATCATCCGGTAACTGAATTCAACCACACGCGTAAGTTAATACACATAATACAAAGCTGCTCAAGGCCTTATGCTACCGATCGGGACTTAAATTCTCAAAACAACCGGCCGGATCGTTACATGTAAATTAATAGATTTAGGGTTCAAGGGATGTCATTACACTTGGTCAAACCATAGAAATAGGAGGCATGGGCTTATCCTAGAAAGACTTGACCGATGTCTTGCTAACGAAGATTGGTTAGATTCATACCCATCAGTAATCACAACACACGTGCTCAAAACATACTCTGACCACAACCCTCTTTTAATTAGGCTAACAAATCCTAGTGCTGCTAATACCACAAACCTTTTAGGCTGGAAAAGTATTGGTGTAATCATCCTGAGTTCACAAACGTAGTCAAAGATAGCTGGCATAATAGAAAATTCAGTGATGCCATCACTAACTTTCAAACCAATAGTAAAAGTTGGAGTACAGAAAAATTTGGTGACATTTTCTCTAATAAAAAAGACTACTTTCTAGGCAAAAAGGGATCCAGAATTCACCGGACTACACAACTAGCACCTTTCTTCGAAACTTGAAGCAAACCTTTCAAGTTGACTATAATAATATCCTACATCTTGAGGAGGACCACTGGAAGCTTAGATCAAGAATCAATTGGCTCAATGAGGGCGATGCCAATACAAGGTTCTTCCACATATTTGTCCTCAATAGACGTAGACGTAACAACATATCCTTCTTTCAAGATGATAATGGTAATTGGATAACCGATCATCGTAGGATCATTGATCACACACTTCATTATTTTCAAAACATTCGCTATAAACCATACCCAAACGGATTGGAGAACCATTAAAAATACCACCACAAATTTTGCCAACGTTGATCTTTCACCACTAGATAGGCCCCTAGATACTCAAGAAATCATTTATGTTGTCTATTACTTCAAGCCTTATAAGGCCCCATGCCCCCATTGTATTCACCCATTTTTTTACGAAAGACATTGGGATATAGTAGGTACCTCAATTATCCAACTATGCCAAGAAATCTTGTAGAGCCAAAAAGTCCTCAGAAAATGAATCATACATTACTGTGCCTCATGCCTAAATTCAAACATGCGAACAACCTCAAAAATTACCGACCCATAGGTCTTTGTAATATTATCTACAAAATTATTACAAAAATCATTGTTAATCGCATTAAATACTATTTAAATGATCTCATCAGCCCATGACAATCTAGTTTCCTAAAAGGCAGGAGAGTGTGTGATAATGCTATAATTATTGAAGAATCCCTTAACCAGTTCAAAACATGAAAGGGGCAAAAGGCCATCTAATTATTAGAATTAACCTAGAGAAAGCAATCGACGAAATCTAATGGTCTTTTGTTTACAAGGCCCTAACGTTCTTTCGCTTCCCACCAAAAATTACAAGCCTCATCATGAGCTGCATCTCAACTAAAAAGATAGTAGTTCTAGTCAATAGATCCCAAACCAACTACTTTGAACCTACACGGGGTATCAGACAAGGTGACTCTCTATCTACTTTTTGCTCTCTATCTGGGTAGAAGATAAACAATATGTAACGACCCAACTTGTCATTTTAAGAACTAATGCCTTGTTCAGTGACTTAAGGTCTTCAGCAGCTTCGTAATATGTATTATGACCCACGTGTGTGGTCGAGTTTGATTTTCGGAAGATTCAGAATTTAAGTAAAAGAGCAATTCTCATTTTGAAGCATAAAATGAAAAGAGTTGGCCAGAGTTTGACTTTTGAGCAAACGACTCCGTAATGAAATTTTGATGATGTCAATAGCTTTGTATTGGGATTTCAGACTTAGGCATGTGTTCGAATTTGGATTTGGAAGTCTGTAGGACAATTCGACGCATATTGGCGAATGTTGGAAATATTAAGTGGAAAATGTGTCTTATTTGCACAACACCTACCTTTGAACGGGTATAACTCTCATAATGTGAAGATACATTCCATGAATTTTTTTCCCTAAAGAATAGCCCTTCGAGTCTTGTTTCAAACGCATCAAACTATTTGTCATTTGGATATTTCAACAAGAAGTTCTAATCAAATTACTAAAATAAGGCAAGCGGAACAAGGAAAGTTTTGCTAAGGGTTTAAGGCCTTAAATCGCGCCTCGGAACTCCACTTTTCGCTTGCATACCCCAAATAGCTATGGATGAGGGTAACATCGTGTAATCATGGTTTCATACTTATATGAAAGTTTCGAAGTGAATTGAGGTCTACATCATAACAAGGTATAGAAGGAGGGTAAGGTGGAAAACAAGAAATATAGAAAGGATGCAACTGGGGAGATCGTGTAAACTCATGCACCGTGCGGGTTTGAATGAGCCATGACCCCCAGCGATTTCAACAAAACAGTGAAGTATTGCCCTAGCATGCGAACGTGAATGAGAGCTCGTGCATGTCCGCGCGATGCACGAGGAAGGACAAGCTAGGCCTAATGCCTTTATAAAGACCATTCCGGTAGCTCATTTCTCCCACTCCACTTGGCCGATTCTTAGAGCTCCTCTCCACTCTCTCAAGACCCCCAACTCTCCTCTTCTTCAAGGTAATCAATCCCCGTTAACTTGGTGTGAAATTCCATTATTTCTACACTAGTATTGATGAAATCTACACATAAAATAATTGGATCTGCAAGAAATTACTTCAAGTACTCAAAGGAGGGTTTTGCAAGATCTCTTCCAAAAAGGTAAACCTACACCCTTACACTTACATGTATGGATTTATTATGAGTATGTGAGCAAGAAATAACTATTAACACTTATTGGATGGTGCTTGGGAGCCATAAATACTTAAACTAGATTATTGGGTGTTGTAGATATTTTATAATTAATTAATTAGCAACAATTGGGTGTAAGTGAGTTCATTGATGATTTTAATGGTGATAAAGAAGGTTGTTTGTAGACAAAGGATGGTTTAGTATCTCTTGTTGGTGGGAAGGAGGGATTGTTGGATGAAGAAACACCATTACCAGAGGTAGTAAAATGCTATGTACTCTAGGTGTTTGATAAAATGCCTAAATGACTAAAACTCTAGAAATTTGCCTACTAATATTGGTGCAATTGTGTTGCATTGTTGTATATTGAAATTTATTTAGGTGGCGGACCACTGTAGTATTATTAAGGGGCAAATTTAAGATTTGAGTCACCCGGAGGTGGCTTCACTCGCAAAGATCATTTAAAGCATTGACTTAGTTTCTTCGAGGTAAGTATCTTGCTTAACCTTGAGTGGGGGAATTACCCCTTAGGTATCGAGTCTTATGTGCCATTTGTGAAATGTGAAAAGCCGTGTACACGAGGTGACGAGTACGTACTCGATCTTATATGTGCAAAATTGATTGGGTTAAAGTCTCAGGCATATTGTGTAGTAAATTGGATAATTGTTGGCATTTATTAAATCATCTATTTTCCATGCCTCAATTCGTGCTTGTTGAAGTTTTTTTTATATAACAATTTGATGTGGTTTTTGCTTGTATATTTATGTGAATTCCATGAGTTCGGTGAGTTTGGTGATTTGATATTTTCTAAAAATAATTATATTATGGATTTTCCATCTGCAAATAATTAATGAAATAAGTTTTAACCGAGGCGTTATATAATTATCAAGAATTTGGATTAATGAAGGCGTTGCCCTATACCGAGAATTTTCCATCTCCGTTGTTGTTTTGAGGTTTTATACACATCGTGTGGAGCCTTAGGCTATTTGTTGTGAAATTAATTAATTTTTTTATATCTTTGGAATTGGTTGTGGCCATTGGACAAATTGTGATATGAATTAATTTTGTTATGTTGCCGTGATAATATTCCGTGTAAATTATTGTGTTATTTGAGTTATTATTTTGAGGATATAAGGGTGGCATTGCACTGTTGTTATGTGTGTTGGGATTTTGTCAGGGCGGAGCGATCAGAGTGGGTATTGATATTGTCAGGGCGAAGGGATAAGAGAGGCTATTATAGGAGTAATAAGGGTGGCTATATGAGCAATAAGGGTGGCTATAGGAGCGATAAGGGTGGCTATTGTTATTGTCAAGGCGGAGGAATAAGGGAGGCTATTATAGGAGTGATAAGGGTGGCTATAGGAGAGATAATGGTGGCTATTGTCAGGGATGATATGTGATGGTGTGGGGTTATTGCGTTGGTAATTTTCATGTGATGTTGTGATTTTCCTTGTGTTTAGTTTTATACCTTGTGAAATTCGTCTTATTGTTGGTAAATTGATAATAGTTTGATATATGTTGAAATTTGGAGCTGTGGTTATTGTCATGCGGATTATGAAATGACATGTGGGCACGAGGTGCCGTGAGTAAATAATGATGATATTGGCACGTGAATAGTCCGTGCAGTTGTGATATGAAATATGGGCACAAAGTGTCGTGAATAAATAATGATGATATTGGCACGTGAATTGTCCGTGTAGTTGTCATATAAAATTTGGGCACGAGGTGCAATGGAAATATGAAAGTGGGCTGAGACCCGTATTTTATGATTTTGAAATGCTGCGTCATAGGGTGAATTTTATTCGAAAGAAATTTATTTAAAAGAAATTTATTTGAAAGATATGTATTTGAAGAAATTATATTTGGAAGAGATTTGTAAGAGATTTATTTGAACGTATTATATCCTGATGATTTCTATTTGAAAAACATATAGGCGAAAGATTTATATTGGAAGGACTTGATTAATTGGTTGTACTTGTATTCATTATTTGTTGCGCAATATTTATGCTTTTCTTGTCGCCCTACTGTGTATATTACTAGATGATTATTGTTGCCATAATTGTTATTTGTTTCCTATTACTTTTGTATACTATATTGCACAGGTTATTAGACTAGTGAGTGTCTCGACTGTACCTCATAACTACTCCACTGAGGTTAGTTTTGATACTTACTGGGTAGCGACCGTGGTGTACTCATACTACACTCCTGCACATTTTTGTGCAGAGCTAGGTATTGGAGCTATCATACTCGGACGAAGTTAAAGTGTAATCGCAAGGATTCAAGGTAGAGCAGTTTGGTCGTTGCAGTCCCTTGAACTCTTTTTATTTTATTCTACTGTTAATTATTAATCAAACAGTATTGAGTATTCGATCCTTGAGATAATTCCATGTATTCATTTAGAGTTCATGACTCAGTATTACCAATCTTGGGAGTTTGTTTGAATATTTCCGATGTTGGTTTATATTAAAACAAATGGCTTGAATTGTTATTTATAATCGGCTTACCTAGTCTTAGAGACTAAGTGCCATCACGACGCATGTGGCAGAATTTTAATCGTGAAAAGTTGGTTTCAGAGCTCTAGGTTCATAAATTTTACGAGTCACGAACGAGTTTAGTTGAGTCTTTCAGATCGGTACGGAGATGTCTGTACTTATCTTAGAGAGGGTATAGAGCTAGTAGGAAATATTTTCACTTATTTCATTCCTTATCGTATGGAATTTATTTAGCTTGAAGAATATATCTTATGTTCTTTTGCATCCACTCGTGTATAAAATTGCGCACTCGGTATCAACTATGCGCCAATGGTTTGTGATACTACAGAGGGGTTATAAGGGAGCCAGGGTTTCTCAACCATTGTTACCATGTGTCATCCAGATCGAGGAAGCTAAAGTATTGAGAGATCATTCAGTTGTGCACATAGGGGTGCAGCAGGTTCTGACATCTAGTTGATAAGGACGATCTTAAGAAGGTTTGATTAGTTGCCTAATCGTCACAATCGTGGTAGGGTCACGAGGTGAATGTAGTTCTTAATATAGTTGGTGGTATTAGAGACTATGTGGTTCGTATGGGATTTCCATTTACTGAAGGATACATACTAGCAGTCAAGGAACTCGAGGAAGAAATTTTGACTGTCGCGAGGATGAAATGCGCCTCATAAATGGCTTAATGTGTGTTATGACTGGTGTCGTATGAGCGATGAAGGTTAGTATTGTGGATCATTAGACTGTGTCCTATCGCTTCGCGCCAAGTGAGGGGAGTCCACTATCAACGATCCGATTGCGGGGCCATTTGTTATATCAGTTTTGGCCTGAGATGTATATATGTTGTATTAAAAGGTTCTCCGAAACTTGTATATGATTAAGAGCTGAGATTTGTATAGGATGATGTTGGGACTTGCGGTATTCCCGCATCCTTAATAATTCTACATTTCAGTATCAGCGGGGTCATGGAAACAATTTCAAAATACTCGAGGTGCTCCAGTAAGTTCTTTTAATGCATCACCGGCACGGGCTTCCTATAATGGTTATTTCAGTTATCTGGCACAGACTCAGTGTGAGCATTCGAACCCGCAGAGGAGTTGTTATCAGTGTAGTGATACTAGGCACATCTTGAGAGATTGTCCCATACTTGGGAGCGGCAGATTTCATCTGAATACTCAGGCTACATGATCTATTCCAGTTACTATCCCACATGCATAGTCAGTTAGGGGTGGAGGACAAGCGGGTAGCGGTCGCCCTAGAGGGGGAGGCCCGACCCATTGATATATTTGATATGGAATGGATGAGGCCTCTACACCAGATGGTGTCATTACAGGTATGATGTATTCATAATAGAGGAGCACTGTTCTTATTTTGATTCAATTCCAATTAACGAGGTTAGACCTCCTATCATGCTCCATGTATGGTGAGTTAGTGATTTTGTACACCACTCATGTGCTTATTCCCGTTGGGAGATTAGATGGTGTTAGACGTGTCTAACATTTTGTTTTGTACACTATTCAGGGCTAAGAGTCCAAAAGTGACTTTCTGTTACTCACTACAGTGAGCTTTGATATAAATTTTGGATAGTTTTGTTCAAGTGTGTGAATTATATGCCCTACCGGTATGGGGTTCATTTTTTGTTGTGAAATTATTTCACGGAATTTATTAAAAAGAAGAAATAAAGGAAATGGAAAATTTCAGTTGGTACAATGTGCAAAATACTTGTGACTCAGAGATGAGGAAGAGACCCTCGCATTTTTTTATATGATGTGAAATATTTAAACTAGACTACAAGTCGCGGTGTAAGTTATATAAGGACGAGGTCCTTGTGGTAAAAATTTATGTGTTTAAATTTTTCCTTTGTGAAATTTAAATTTGTACTATAGTATTAATAGGGAGTCATGTCTGTTAGGCTTATTTGATAATTTTGTATGTATTTTCTGTGCATATTTAGCCATATTTGTGCTGTAAATATTGAGTTTTAGCCTGCGAGATGAGTGCCTAGGTGGCATTAAATATGACTCGTTAATTTGGGTAATAATTATGAGGTCTTCATGCTGTCAGTGTTGAGAAATATTTCAAACTAGATTTTTGTTATTATAAGATTAATTGAGTATGCTGGAATTAATTATAAATAGCTATTACGACCAGAGATGTGGTTATGGGCATACGTATAATGTGTGTGTGAGCACGAAATTTTCTACAACCGGTTGAGACTAACACTGTGTGCTAATATGAAAAATCATGCATTTGAAATTTGATTAGAGAGTAAGGAATTGGATTTAAAACTTATAAGTATGGATAAAGGAAATAATCTCCACTGAGACGGTGTTGTTGGACCCCTGTTAAATTTACAGTGACGTAGAATCACCCTTGAGTATGTGTGAAATAATGCACTCAGTAATTTAAAGTCCCTAGAAAGATTCTTGGCACATTCGAGGACGAACGTATATTTAAGAGGGGGGGAATGTAACGACCCAACTTGTAGTTTTAAGAATTAATGCTCCATTCAGCGATTTAAGGTATTTATTAGCTTCATAATATGTATTATGACCCGCGTGTGTGGTGGAGTTGAGTTTTTGGAAAATTCAAAATTTAAGTAAAAGAACAATTCTCATTTTGAAGCTTAAAATGAAAAGAGTTGACCGGAATTCGACTCTTGAGCAAGCGACTCCGTAATGGAATTTTGATGATGTCAATAGCTTCGTATGGTGATTTCAGACTTAGGCATGTGTCCAGATTTGGATTTGGAAGTTCGTAGGACAATTCAATGCAGATTGGCGAAAGTTGGAAATATTAAGTGGAAAATGTGTCTTACTTGCACAACACCTACCTTTGAATGGGTATAACTCTCATAATGTGAAGATACATTCCATGAAATTTTGCCCCTAAAGAATAGCCCTTCAAGTCTGGTTTTAAATGCATCAAACCATTTGCCATTTGGATATTTCTACAAAACGTTTTAATCAAATTACTAAAATAAGGCAGGCGAAACAAGGAAAGTTTTGCTAAGGGCTTAAGGCCTTAAATCGCGCCTCGGATCTCCACTTTTCGCTTGCGTACCCCAGATGGCTATGGATGAGGGTAACATCGTGTAATCATGGTTTCATACTTATATAAAAGTTTGGAAGTGAATTGGTGTCTACATCATAGCAAGGTATCGAAGTAGAGTAAGATGGAAAACAAGAAATATAGCAAGGATGCAACTAGGGAGCTCGTGTGAAATCGTGCACCGCGCGGGTTTGAACGATCCATGACCCCCCAGCCATTTCAACAAAACAGTGAAGTATTTCCCCAGCACGCGAACGTGAATGAGAGCTCGTGCATGTCCGCGTGATGCACGAGGATGGACAAGCTAGGCGTGAAGCCTTTACAAAGACCATTTCGGTAGCTCACTTCTCCCACTCCTCTTGGTCGATTCTTGGAGCCCCTCTCCACTCTCTCAAGAACCCCAACTCCCTTCTTATTCAAGGTAATCAATCCCCAATATCTTGGTATGGAATTCCTTCATTTCTACAGTAGTATTGATGAAATCTACACATAAAATACTTAGATCTTCAAGAAATTTCATCAAGAACTCAAAGGAGGATTTTGCAATATCTCTTCCAAAAAGGTAAACCTATACCCTTAGACTTACATGTATGGATTTATTATGAGTATGCGAGCAAGAAATAAGTATTAACACTTATTGGATGGTGCTTGGGATCCATAAATACTTAAACTAGATTATTGGGTGTTGTAGATATTTTATAATTAATTAATTAGCAACAATTGGGTGGATGTGAGTTCATTGATGATTTTAATGGTGCTAAAGAAGGTTGTTTGTAGACAAAGGATGGTTTAGTATCTCTTGTTGGTGGGAAGGAGGGATTGTTGGATGAAGAAACACCATTACCAGAGGTAGTAAAATGCTATGTACTCTAGGTGTTTGATAAAATGCCTAAATGACTAAAACTCTAGAAATTTGCCTACTAATATTGGTGCAATTGTGTTGCATTGTTGTAGATTGAAATTTATTTAGGTGGCGGACCACTGTAGTATTATTAAGGGGCGAATTTCAGATTTGAGTCACCCGGAGGTGGCTTCACTCGCGAAGATCATTTAAAGCATTGACTTAGTTTCGTCGAGGTAAGTATCTTACCTAATCTTGAGTGGGGGAATTACCCCTTAGGCATCGAGTCTTATGTGCCATTTGTGAAATGTGAAAAGCTGTGTACGCGAGGTGACGAGTACGTACTCGGGCTTATATGTGCAAAATTGATTAGGTTAAAGTCTTAGGCATATTGTGTAGTAAATTGAATAATTGTTGGCATTTATTAAATCATCCATTTGCCATGCCTCAATTCGTGTTTGTTGAATTTGTTTTTATATGATAATTTGATGTGTTTATTGCTTGTATATTTATGTGAATTCCGTGAGTTTGGTGATTTGATATTTCTGGAAATAATTATATTATAGATTTTGCATCTGCAAATAATTAATGAAATAAGTTTAAACTGAGGAGCTATATAATTATCAAAAATTTGGATTAATGAAGGCGTTGCCCTATACTGAGTATTTTCCAACTTTGTGGTTGTTTTGAGGTTTTCTACACATTGTGTGAAGCCTTGGGTTATTTGTTGTGAAAGTAATTGATTTTGTTATATCTTTGGAATTGGTTGTGGCCATTGGGAAAATTGTGATATGAATTTATTTTGTTATGTTGTCGTTATAATATTTCGTGTACATTGTTGTGTTATTTGAGTTATTATTTTGAGGATATAAGGGTGGCAGTTTACTGTTGTTATGTGTGTTGGGAAATTGTCAGGACGGAGCAATAAGGGTGGCTATAGGAGAGATAAGGGTGGCTATAGGAGTGATAAGGGTGGTTATTGATATTGTCAGGGCGGGGGGATAAGGGAGGCTATTATAGGAGTGATAATGGTGGCTATAAGAGAGATACGGGTGTCTATAGGAGTGATAAGGGTGGCTATTGTTATTGTCGGGGCGGAGGGATAAGGGAGGCTATTATAGGAGTGATAAGGGTTAATATAGGAGAGATAAGGGTGGATATTGTCAGAGATGATACCTTGTGCAATTTGTCTTGTTGTTGGTAAATTGATAATAGTTTGATATATGTTGAAATTTGGAGCCTGTGGTTATTGCCAGACAAATTATGAAATGAAATGTGGGCACGAGGTGCCGTGAGTAAATAGTGATGATATTGGCACGTGAACTGTCCACGCAGTTGTGATATAAAATATGGGCACGAAGTGCCGTGAGTAAATAATGATGATATTGGCACGTGAATTGTCTGTACAGTTATGTGATGACCCAAAAGTCCATTTTTAGTTCTAGAGATCGAAATTCGATTTCGAGACTTTCTACATTTTGATAATGAATTATAGGAGTGATCTGGAAAGTTTGGTCTAATTTCATCAAGTCACGATTGAGTTTTAAGCGCGAAATATGAGTTAATTGTTTAACGAGCGAAATTGGTATTATATTGAGCAAATGAGCTCCGAATTGAGTTTCGATTGAACGAATGGGTTCGTAGTTTTATTTGTGACTCATAGGAACAAGAATCGTCGAATTTTGAGTTCGTATGATGGAGTTAGAGCCTTTTTAGTGAAATAAAACTATTGGTGTAAATAGTCCTGGTGTGCACCTTTAGCGACCAGATGTGACACTTTTAGCGACAGGATTGGACTTTTAGCGACCAGAATAGTATTTTTTGGGCAGAAACTTAAGGACCAAAAATGGTCATTTCCTTCATTTCGTTTTGGAGTTTTGGAGCACGGTTCTTGGGCGATTTTGAGGATTTCTTCAAGACTTCAACTTGGGTAAGTGTCCTATATCCAAATGTGATTATATTTAATAAATCCATGGTCATATTCATCATTTATTTCGGATTTAAATGGAAGAAATTAAGATTTTTGTAAAATCTTCCAAAAACAAAAATTTAAGATTTGGAGGTCGAGTTGTTATCGGATTTTGGTAAAATTGGTATGGGTGGACTCGTAATTGAATGGGTTGTCGGATTTTATATGTTTCGCCGGATTCCGAGATGTGGGCCCCACGGGCAAAATTTGAGCTAATTTCGGATTTTTAATGAAAATGTAATATTTGCTTATGAAATTGATTACTATAATTTTTGTTGACTGTATCAAATTAATTATGACTAGATACGAGTCGATCGGAGTCGGAAAATCGAAGAAAAAGCATAATACTTGATTAAATTGGAGCAAGTCGAGGTAAGTGACTTGTCTAACCTTGTGTGGGGGAAATTTTCCCTAGAATTGGTATTGATGTGATTATTGAAATGTGTTGAAAGTCATGTGCACGAGGTGACGAGTGTGTACACGGGTTAATTTGTGAAAGATTATATTTTTAAATTGTGTAGATCACGGTTGCGCATTTATTAAATTATTTTATCTTGTTATATTCTTCATCATTGATGTGAGATATATATTTCAAATTTGTTTGATCTTTTCTTACTAATTGTTTTACCTGTTTAGTTGAAACTTGGTTTCTTTTATTCTGTGCATTATTTGAAGGTTGATTTTCTTTAAATTAAATATTATTAATATGAAGTATTTGACATTTTTAATTTTGATATTGAAGCAACGTAGTAAAGATTTTGAAATATTATTTTCCTAAATTATTTACTCCTGAATATTTTTATACTCATTGTGAGTGAGCCGTGAGCTCTTTATTGTGGAAGAATATTATTGATGAATTATTTTGACATGAGCTGTGAGCTCTTTATTGTGGAAAACTATTATTGATGATTTATTTTGGCATGAGCCGTGAGCTCTTTATTGTGGAAAAATATTGTTGTTGAATTATTTTGG
The DNA here is from genome assembly GCF_000390325.3 of Nicotiana tomentosiformis. Lineage (NCBI taxonomy): Eukaryota > Viridiplantae > Streptophyta > Magnoliopsida > Solanales > Solanaceae > Nicotiana > Nicotiana tomentosiformis. The sequence goes on from NC_090820.1 coordinate 111,255,285, forward strand.
CAAGTTAAATTATTTGAGCACTTGAGGTGCAAATTGTGATATATTGTGATATTGATACGCATGCGGTGGTATAAGGTCTGGGTGTTGAAACGCATGCGGTGAGATAAGGGTGGCTTGATACGCGTGGCTAGTAGGGGAACTACTAGAAGTCATGCGGTGTGATAAGGGTGGCTAAAACGCGGGATGCTATTTCGGGAAAATGTTTTCTTTAAATAAATTGTGAAGGCTCCCGCGGTGATATAAGGAAATGAGATATTGTGAATTTATTTATGATTTGGGACTACGAGGCGGTACCTCGGGAGTGCCCTTGTTGATATTGATTTATGGCCGTAGTTGCCTTTGATTATTATTGTGATTTTCATAAAGTTGAAGGAAATTCTGTTTTGATTTCCACGAGATATTATTTGCAATTATTTGGTGTCATTAAATGTGACATACTATTTGATTCATTATCAATGTCATTTTATTTTACTACATTGATAAACACTTTACCATGCCATTATTATATTCTAGTAGGGCCTCACCTGACCCCGTCACTACTCTACCGAGGTTAGGCTTGGCACTTACTGGGTACCGCTGTGGTGTACTCATACTACACTTCTGCACATCTTTTTTTTGTGCAGATCCAGGTACATTTTTACCAGCCTAGACGTCATTGAGTTACCTGCGCACGGAGACTTCGAGGTATATCTGCCAGCGTCTGCAGACTCCGGAGTCCCCTTCTATCATTTTATGTTGCTTCCTTATATTTTATCTAGACTTTGACATATAGAGACATTAAGAATAAATTCTTAGAAGCTTGTGACTTATTTCTACCGGGTTTTGGGAGTTGAAATTGTTTGAATTGTAGTTTATTTATTTTAAATATTTATTATTATTTCGCATTGATAGGCTTACCTAGTCTTAGAGACTAGGTGCCATCACGACATCCTACGGAGGGAATTTGGGGTCGTGACAAGTTGGTATCAGAGCACTAGGTTCATAGGTGTTATGAGTCACAAGCAGGTTTAGTAGAGTCTTGCAGATCGGTACGGAGACGTCTGTACTTATCTTCGAGAGGCTATGGAACTGTTAGGAAATATTCACTTCTTTGACTCCTTATCGTGCGGCATTGATTTAGCTTGAAACATATATCTTATATTCCTTTGTATCCACTAGTGTATGACATTGCGCACTCAATATCAGTTGTGCGTCGACGGTTCATGATGCCGCAGATGGACTACGAGGGAGCCAGAGATGCTCAAACATTGCCTTAACTTGTGGTTCCGACTGAATATGTGGGCGTATTGAGAGATCACCTAGTTAATCATGTGCGGGGTGCAACGGACATTGGCATCTGGTTGATTTATACGAGTTGTGAAGGTTATTGTTGTGGATCATCGAACGTTGTGGCCTATGACTTCACGCTGTCCACTACCAATGGGTGGATTGCGAGGTCATGTATTATATCGGTTTTAGCCTGAAATGTATATATGTGGTACTGAAATGTCACGACCCAACTGGAGGGTCATGACTAGCACCCGGGCCATACTTGCCGAGCACCAACGTACATTTTATCTAACCTTCATTATTATCTTTAAGGGTCGACAAGACCAATATAAATGGTAGACATGGATCATGAACATCCAACAATGAAAGATAATGTCATGAACATACGTAACATGGGACGACAAGACTGTCAAGAAACTATATATAAGGTACGAGCTACCATGGTGCCATGAAAGACTATATAACAAAAATCAGCCGACAAGGCATTCCAAACCATACATGAGTCGACACCTGTCTATGAGCCTCTAAAAGAACATAAGTGCTACAACATTGCCGGAACAGGGCCCCGACATACCCATAATGTCTATAACAAAAATGCATACCAAGACCACGGCAAGTCCGGAGAAAGGATCTTGCCAATAACGCTGAACCGGATAGCCTACTGTGATGGGGGAGCTGCGTCTACCCGTCTATCAGGACCTGCAGCACGACATGCAGCGTCCACAAATAAAAAGGACGTCAGTACGAATAAAGTACTGAGTATGTAAGGCAGAATAGCATAAGTAAGAACAATAATGTAAACAGTGATAGGGAATATAAAACCTGTGACATCTGGGTACCTATGAGGGCTACTGACATGAAATACATGATACATACATATATATATACATAAACTTTTAAAACATATGCCTTTGTGGGCATCATCATCATCATATCATACCCGGCCGTAATAGGCTCGGTAAAACGTACCCGGCCATCATAGGGCTCGGTAGAATCGTACCCGGCCACGTGGAGCTCGGTAAAACCCAACTGATCAGTGGTTGCACAATAGGTGCCATACCCGGCCAACTATAGCGCGGCTCGGTAGAGTAAAATAGATACATATATATGATGCATGCTGGACTCATTGGAATCACATTTTGAACCTTTCGGAGTGACGTAAGGTCGGTATCCTTCGTACACGTTATTAGGATTAACTCTTCATCAAGAATCTTATAAGAATCAGGAACTACCAACAATATTGATAATATAAGAATAAGAGAAGTAACATCAATATCAATCGTTTCATAAGAAGGGCAGCAATGTAAGTACTGCTAGCTTCTAAGAGTAGAGTATCTTTGGGAGCTCGTTCATTACATTATGTACAATCGGAGTCGTGCAAAAGAATGAAGGGGATAGCCTCACATACCTTGTATATACTGCCCAACCTCAAGCTATGCAAATGTCACGACTCCTTAGTCTACAATAAAAGAAATGACACTATCATTATCGTTTAAGCGTCGTAACTATTATGTATCGACCGCAACCTATTTTACGATGAAACGGACAGCACCTCCCCTATTTATATGACTTCACACAAGTCAATACAATCACCAAACAGCCCAAACAACATCATTAATAATCATATTGAGCCTCCCAAAACAGTCCACCAACCAACAACATTACTACCAAGCCTTTCGATATATATTTCACAAGTTCTAGCTTCAACGACTTAGCTGCAACTTGGATAATCTTAAATATATATAGAGTAAGAGGTTCCTTACCTTCAAACATAAAGAAAAACTCCAATTTGACATTAATTTTCCACGAAATATCCCTTCAATTCTGCCACAAGAACAAGGAAGCGAAACTAGCAATTAATTCGGGTTTTTTTGGCACTAGAATTACTTTAGAAGACTTGAAATCACCTAGGGTTGATATTAAAAACATGAAGGTGTATTTACAGAACATAAAGCACTTAAAACAACCTCCCACACGAGCTGGAACAACACAAAAATCAGCAACAACAAGAAGAACAAGAAACTTACTAGCGCCACGGGATTCCCGACATTTGATTTGTGTTGTTTGCCCTTTGTTTGGGTCTTGGATCATGAGAGAACCTTGAGAGACTGTTTTTAGGGTTATAAGGTCTGAATATACTGAAAAATAATGACTTAAAACGGGGTTGAGGTATCTTATATATGTCCAAATGTCTTAAACCGCCTTTGTGGGCCCCATAGAGAGCAGCTTGGCGCACTCTCGCGAAAATGCGAATATCTCTCTATTCCGAGATCGTATCGACGAACGGTTTAATGAGTTGGAAACTAGACTCATTGATCTTCAATTTGATAGGGATATCACCCCATAATTCTAAGCACATTGGGAGAAAAATGCAGTAACATTTGACCTAATGTTTAAGTAAAATTATAAACATAAGTTGCGACAACTTTTATCGACTTTTGTTTCATAACTCCCTTGACTTCAAGACTTATGATACGGATATTATATGATTCAAATACATTTAAACAAGACCTCTTGGGACAGTTAATCACCTCTAGTGTTACCCGAAAATACAGGTTACAACATCCTTAATTCGTTTAACTTCAAATACTTGTTAACCACTCTTATACACCCTTGTATCATTTAAGACCAATAAGATTAACTTCTTATCATCTCAAAGATAATATCTTTTTGGATTTATGTCGAGTAACGTACGGCGTGATCTATGGTATCCGAATTTGGGTTGTAACATCCTCTCCCTCTTAGGAACATTCGTCCTCGAATGTAAGGGTTTATGGGGTGTCTAACTCATCGTGGATTCCGACGGAGATTTCCGGCTGAGTTTCCCCTATAAAATGGACACTAGCCAAACTTGCAAGCAGTTAAACCCAACCTATGGCCATACAAGACTATACAAAGCATTATGGATATGTACATTATCTGCATATCACCATTTTGTATTAAAAAAAAGAGTATTCACAAGCTATTGCTTACCTCATAGAGCCGTTTCACCTTATAATGCGTCCTTCTTTCCCCCGGTATCCTCGTTATTTTCACTCTGGAATAGGTAAGGGTATTTAGACTTCATCTCCTCTTCTGCTTCCCATGTCATTTCTTCTATATTCTTGTTCCTCCATAATACTTTCACGGAAGCTACATCCTTTGTTCTCAGCTTGCGGACTTGTCGATCTAATATAGCCACTGGCACTTCATCATATGATAGATCCTTTGTAACTTGTACATCTTTGATAGGGATGACCCGAGAAGGGTCTCCAATACATTTCCTCAACATAGATACATGGAATACCGGGTGGACAAATTCCAATTCAGATGGCAATTCTAACTCGTAAGCAACCTGTCCAATTCGTCGAAGAATTTTGTACGGCCCAATATACCGCGGACTCAACTTACCCTTCTTCCCAAAACGCATAACACCCTTCATCGGCGAGATCTTCAGGAAAACCCAATCACCAACCTCAAATTCCAGATCACGACGTCGGACATCGGAATAAGATTTTTGCCTGCTTTGTGCCGTCCTCAGCCGCTCTTGTATCAGTTTCACCTTCTCAATGGCTTGGTGAATCAAATCTGGCCCATATAATTCTGTCTCACCGACTTCGAACCATCCAACTGGTGATCTACATCTCCTCCCGTAAAGTGCCTCATACGGGGCCATTTTAATACTGGAATGGTAGCTATTATTGTAGGCAAATTCTATAAGTGCCAGATGGTCATCCCAATTCCCCTTAAAATCTAGAACACATGCTCGTAGCATATCTTCCAGCGTCTGGATGGTACGTTCAGCCTGTCCGTCAGTCTGCGGATGGAATGCAGTGCTGAGATTTACTTGTGTGCCTAAACCCTTCTGAAAAGACCTCCAAAAGTTAGCCGTAAATTGAGCTCCTCGGTCTGATATAATAGATACCGGCACACCATGAAGCCTAACAATCTCCTTGATATACAACTTCGCATAATCTTCAGCCGTGTAAGTTGTCTTAACTGGTAGAAAATGGGCAGATTTTGTAAGTCGATCAACTATCACCCAAATGGAGTCAAACTTATGATAAGAGCGAGGTAATCCAATAATGAAGTCCATATTAATCACCTCCCATTTCCAGGTCGGAATCTCTATATTCTGAATCAATCCACTGGGTTTCTGATGCTCGATCTTTACTTGTTGACAATTAGGACACTGGGCTACAAATTCTGCAATAGACTTCTTCATGTTGTCCCACCAATACTGCTCCTTAACGTCATGATACATCTTTGTCGAGCCAGGATGGATAGAATATCGGGACTGATGAATCTCAATCATAATCTTCTCTCGCAACCCTGCCACACTAGGCACACATAATCGGCCCTGGTATCTCAGTGTCCCATCTCCTCCGATCTTGAAAGCTGTAATCTTACTCTGCTGAATTCCCTCTCTCAATCTTACTAAGGTAGGATCTTCATATTGCCGTGCTTTTACCTCGGCTACCAAAGATGATTCTGCTGTATTCTGTACAGTAACACCTCCGTCATTAGAGTCCAACAATCTGATTCTCATATTGGCCAGCTGGTGAAGCTCTTTGGTCAACCCTTGTCTACCTGCCTCAATATGTATTAAGCTTCCCATTGACTTACGGCTGAGAGCGTCTACCACAACATTGGCTTTACCGGGATGGTACAATATCTCGACGTCAGAGTCTTTCAGTAATTCAAGCCACCTACGCTGCCTCAAATTCAACTCCTTCTGCTTGAAGATGTATTGTAAACTTTTGTGATCTGTGTAGATGTCAACATGGACGCCGTATAAGTAGTGCCGCCATATCTTCAAAGCATATATTACTGCAGCCAATTCCAAATCATGAGTCGGGTAATTCTTTTCATGCTTCTTCAATTGTCGTGATGCATAAGCAATCACCTTCCCACGTTGCATCAATACGCACCCCAAACCTATACCTGAGGCATCACAATATACCACATAACCTTCTGTTCCTTCTGGGAGAGTGAGCACTGGCGCAGATGTCAATCGATTCTTTAGCTCCTGAAAACTATGTTCACAAGCATCAGACCAATGGAACTTGGTAGTTTTCTGTGTTAACTTAGTCAATGGTGCTGATATAGAGGAAAACCCTTCTACAAACCGCCTATAATATCCTGCTAGCCCCAGGAACCTGCGGACTTCTGACGGTGTTGTAGGTCTCAGCCAATTCTTCACTGCATCGATCTTCTGAGTGTCGACACTAATACCCTCATCGGATATCACATGGCCAAGGAATGCTATTGAGTTCAGCAAGAATTCACATTTAGAGAGCTTAGCATATAACTTATGATCCTAAAGGGTCTGGGCATAAGCCTGAATACGGGAAATATCCATGCCCTCTACCAAGGAGGCTATTGTGCACTCATTTATCAGATGTGGTCCCAACCCGTTCACGAACAGGTGCACCCTATCACTCATCTCGGCCACCATATGAGGAGTATACCTTGCTAAAGAATCAAACTGTATACTATACTCTCGTACACTCATATTACCCCGTCGAAGGTTCAAGAACTTATCAGCTCTAGCTCGTCGTATCTCAGCTGGCAAGTAGTGACGAAGAAAGGCCTTAGAAAATTCCTTCCACACGGCTGGAGGAGCGTTCAGACCCCTAGATCTCTCCCAACTATCATACCATAAAATCGCTAAATCCCGTAACCGATAAGAAGCCAACTCTACTGCCTCCGTATTACTAGCATGCATAACCCGCAATGTGCAATGAACCTGATCAATAAATGTTTGCGGGTCCTCCTTGGGGTCTGATCCGGTAAACACTAGAGGGTCTAGATTAATAAAATCACGAACTCTCGCACTAACCGGTTTATCAGCAGCACCGGTATTCTGCCTCTAAGCCTGAGCAGCTACCAAGCTAGTCAACAACTACACCGCACTGCGCATATCGTGGTCTGTAGTGCCAGACAGAGGAACTGGATGTACTGGGTGCCTCCTAATAACCTCCGGAGGAGACAGAGAGGTATGAGACGGCATCTCACTCTGAGCCTCACTTTAGCCTGCTCTGGCTGGAGGCACCTGAATGTTACCCTCGCCCACAGCTGTATCAAGCCGTTTACTAATCGCTTGCTTCCTAGTCGAAGGCATCGCTGAAAGAAAACAATGTGAATATTAGATATGAACACTTACGACTTAACTCTACGCACGATCTAGATTTAGGAAGAAGGTAACAACCCTAGATGTCATGTAGCCTCCTGATTATAAATGTGGCGCGCTACACATCCATAATCAAAACTCTACTAGACACGGCTCATAGACAACCCCTAGGACAGACTGCTCTGATACCAAGTTTGTCACGACCCAACTGGAGGGTCATGACTAGCACCCGGGCCATACTTGCCGAGCACCAACGTACATTTTATCTAACCTTCATTATTATCTTTAAGGGTCGACAAGACCAATATAAATGGTAGACATGGATCATGAACATCCAACAATGAAAGATAATGTCATGAACATACGTAACATGGGACGACAAGACTGTCAAGAAACTATATATAAGGTACGAGCTACCATGGTGCCATGAAAGACTATATAACAAAAATCAGCCGACAAGGCATTCCAAACCATACATGAGTCGACACCTGTCTATGAGCCTCTAAAAGAACATAAGTGCTACAACATTGCCGGAACAGGGCCCCGACATACCCATAATGTCTATAACAAAAATGCATACCAAGACCACGGCAAGTCCGGAGAAAGGATCTTGCCAATAACGCTGAACCGGATAGCCTACTGTGATGGGGGAGCTGCGTCTACCCGTCTATCAGGACCTGCAGCACGACATGCAGCGTCCACAAATAAAAAGGACGTCAGTACGAATAAAGTACTGAGTATGTAAGGCAGAATAGCATAAGTAAGAACAATAATGTAAACAGTGATAGGGAATATAAAACCTGTGACATCTGGGTACCTATGAGGGCTACTGACATGAAATACATGATACATACATATATATATACATAAACTTTTAAAACATATGCCTTTGTGGGCATCATCATCATCATATCGTACCCGGCCATAATAGGCTCGGTAAAACGTACCCGGCCATCATAGGGCTCGGTAGAATCGTACCCGGCCACGTGGAGCTCGGTAAAACCCAACTGATCAGTGGTTGCACAATAGGTGCCATACCCGGCCAACTATAGCGCGGCTCGGTAGAGTAAAATAGATACATATATATGATGCATGCTGGACTCATTGGAATCACATTTTGAACCTTTCAGAGTGACGTAAGGTCGGTATCCTTCGTACACGTTATTAGGATTAACTCTTCATCAAGAATCTTATAAGAATCAGGAACTACCAACAACATTGATAATATAAGAATAAGAGAAGTAACATCAATATCAATCGTTTCATAAGAAGGGCAGCAATGTAAGTACTGCTAGCTTCTAAGAGTAGAGTATCTTTGGGAGCTCATTCATTACATTATGTACAATCGGAGTCGTGCAAAAGAATGAAGGGGGTAGCCACACATACCTTGTATATACTGCCCAACCTCAAGCTATTCAAATGTCACGACTCCTTAGTCTACAATAAGAGAAATGACACTATCATTATCGTTTAAGCGTCGTAACTATTATGTATCGACCGCAACCTATTTTACGATGAAACGGACAGCACCTCCCCTATTTATATGACTTCACACAAGTCAATATAATCACCAAACAGCCCAAACAACATCATTAATCATCATATTGAGCCTCCCAAAACAGTCCACCAACGAACAACATTACTACCAAGCCTTTCGATATATATTTCACAAGTTCTAGCTTCAACGACTTAGCTGCAACTTGGATAATCTTAAATATATATAGAGTAAGAGGTTCCTTACCTTCAAACAGAAAGAAAAACTCCAATTTGACCTTAATTTTCCACGAAATATCCCTTCAATTCTGCCACAAGAACAAGGAAGCGAAACTAGCAATTAATTCGGGTTTTTTTGGCACTAGAATTACTTTAGAAGACTTGAAATCACCTAGGGTTGATATTAAAAACTTTAAGGTGTATTTACAGAACATAAAGCACTTAAAACAACCTCCCACACGAGCTGGAACAACACAAAAATCAGCAACAACAAGAAGAACAAGAAACTTACTAGCGCCACGGGATTCCCGACATTTGATTTGTGTTGTTTGCCCTTTGTTTGGGTCTTGGATCATGAGAGAACCTTGAGAGACTGTTTTTAGGGTTATAAGGTCTGAATATACTGAAAAATAATGACTTAAAACGGGGTTGAGGTATCTTATATATGTCCAAATGTCTTAAACCGCCTTTGTGGGCCCCATAGAGAGCAGCTTGGCGCACTCTCGCGAAAATGCGAATATCTCTCTATTCCGAGATCGTATCGACGAACGGTTTAATGAGTTGGAAACTAGACTCATAGATCTTCAATTTGATAGGGATATCACCCCATAATTCTAAGCACATTGGGAGAAAAATGCAGTAACATTTGACCTAATGTTTAAGTAAAATTATAAACATAAGTTGCGACAACTTTTATCGACTTTTGTTTCATAACTCGCTTGACTTCAAGACTTATGATACGGATATTATATGATTCAAATACATTTAAACAAGACCTCTTGGGACAGTTAATCACCTCTAGTGTTACCCGAAAATACAGGTTACAACATCCTTAATTCGTTTAACTTCAAATACTTGTTAACCACTCTTATACACCCTTGTATCATTTAAGACCAATAGGATTAACTTCTTATCATCTCAAAGATAATATCTTTTTGGATTTATGTCGAGTAACGTACGGCGTGATCTATGGTATCCGAATTTGGGTTGTAACATGAAAGGTTCCCTAAAATTTACACATGTTTAAGACCTGAGATTTTGTGGAGGATAATGTTAGGACTTGCGGTATGTATGCCTCCTTAATAATCCTATACTTCAATACCATTATAGAAAGAACTCTAAATTTATAGAAGGTCTACTCAGCGTGGACGTCACTGTTGCAGATTTTGGGGTGCTTCGGAGTAAGTACACTTGTTGACGAGAGTCTGGACTATGTGGTTCGTGACAAGATTCGCTAGTATGGAGCTCTACTTTTGTGATCGTTGTGTATAAATAGGTGTAAGGATTACCCCAAAGATGAGTCGAAGAGTATGTTAAGAAATTGGTCAGCTCAATAGTGTAGAGTCAGTATAACAAAAGAAGGAATTCGCCTTGGGAGAGATAATTATCCACCGGTGTTCGTGGCAAGCCTATGAAGAGAGCAGACCAGCCAATGCAACACCACGCACTCGAGTTAGTTCTGAGAAACCCTTTTGAAAGAGTTTGTTTTCTGGACTCTCTGTAATGCGTGGCGCATAGGGTTTGAACGGTTGCATCATGTCACCATTGACGATGTCAAAATATGCCATCAAGTTCAATAAGTTAGCCCATCATACTCCTACTTTGCTTCCTACAACCAGAGGGCGAGTCCACAGACTCATTAAAGGACTTAATTATGATCGTAAAATTTTGTACGACTCGGGAGCTACAAGATAAACTTCATTTATGCTAGTTGTACAAATTGCCAAGATATTAGAATGTGTTCGGGGTGAAAAAAAAAAGAAAAAAGAAAAAAAAAAGAGACCAAGACGTCTCAAGGTTCTGAGGGATTCAGTGGATTCTACTGTGCAAGTATAAATCATTATGGAGGGGGCTCGGGCAGTCGGCCAGCCGAGTCCGCACATTAGATTACTCGGGGTGCTCTAGTAAGTTATTTTAATGCACCACCGACATGAGTTCCTACAATGGTTATTCTAGTTATCTGCACAGACTTAATATGAGCAGCCTAACCCGCAAAAGGGTTGTTATGAATACGGTGATACTAGGCACATCATGAGAAAATTGTCCCAAACTTGGGAGAGACATATTTCATCAAAGCACTCAGGCTACGTGCCCCATTGCAGTTACTACACCACCCACACGACCAGTTAAGGGTGGAGGACAGACGGGTAAAAGGCATCCTAGATGTGGAGACCCAGCCGTTGATATATTTATTTTACGGTATGGCAGAGGTCGCTACATTAGATGGTGTCGTTACAGGTACGACCTCGATTTAATATAAGGAATAATTTCCTTAAGTTGATTCGGTTCTCAATATCGAAATGAGTCTTCCTATTGTGCTCCAATTATGAGTGAACTTCATAATTCTATAGTTTACTTATGTGTTTACCCCTGTTGGGAGATTTTATGGAGATAACTACGCCTATCATTTCGTGTTGGTCACTAATAAGAGCCGTGAGGCTAAATGTGGCTTTCTGTTACTCATTTCGGTAAATTTTGATGTAAATTCCGAATAATTAATTGCAAATTATGAATTATATGCCCTACCGGTATGGGGTTCATTATGTGTTGTGATTTGGTGTAACCGAAATTATTTAAAATGGAGAAAATAGAAATTTGCAATTGGCAGGATGTGCATATTACTTGTGATTCAGAACTGAGGACGAGATCCTCACATTTTTATATAAATTAATATGTTTAAACCGGGCTACGAGCTGCGGTGGAAGTTATAAAAGGACGAGATCCTTGTGAGGAAAATTCTTGTGTTTAAGTTCTCCCTTGTGAAATTAAATTTGTACTATAGTACTAATAGGGAGTCATGCCTGTTAGGCTTATTTGAAAATTCTATATGAAATTCTCTATGCATAGTTGTCAAATTCGTGTGGTAATTATTAATTTTTAACATACGAGGTAGGTGCCCACCTAGGTGGCGTTAAATGTGACTCATTAATTGGGGTAAATAATTATGAGGTCTTCATGCCTCGTATCTCGTTATCAGTATTGTGAAAGTTTAAAACGAGATTTTTGTTAACATGAAGTTAATTGATGATTTTGTAATTGATTATGAACAACTATTAAGACCAGATTGACCCAGAAGGGTGCTCCATTCATATGGACTAAGGAATGTGAGGAAAGCTTCCAAAAGCTCAAGACAGCTTTGACTACAGCCCAGTATTGGTATTACCTACAAGTACATGATCTTATACTGTGTATTGTGATGCGTCGCGTATTGGTCTCGGCACGATGTTGATGCAAAACGGTAGGGTGATTGCCTACGCGTCTAGACAGTTAAAGGTATATGAAAAGAATTATCCTGTACATGACCTGGAGTTAGCAGCTATTGTTCATGCCTTAAAAATTTGGCGGCATTATTTGTGCGGTATCCATTATGAAATCTACACTGATCACTAGAGTCTACAACATCTGTTTAAACAAAAGGATCTTAATTTGCAGCAGCGGAGATGGTTATAGTTGCTTAAGGATTATGATATCACCATTCTCTATCATCCGGGGAAGGCCAATGTGGTGGCCGATGACTTGAGTCGTAAGGCGGAGAGTTTGGGTAGCTTAGCATATTTACCGGTAGCAGAGAGGCCTTTAGCCATGGATGTTCAGGCCTTGGCCAACCAGTTTGTTAGATTGGATGTTTCCGAGCCGAGTCGGATTTTGGCTTGCGTGGTTTTCCAGTCTTCACTTTGTAATCGTATCAGAGAACGTCAGTATGATGACCCCTATCTGCTTGTCCTTAAGGACACAGTTCAACACGGTGATACCAGGGAAGTCACTATTGGAGATGAAGATGTATTACGGATGCAGGGTAGGCTATGTGTGCCTAATGTAGATGGTTTTCGTGAATTGATTCTCCAGGAGGCTGTTAATTCGCGGTACTCCATACATCCGGGTGCTACGAAGATGTAGCAAGACTTGAGGCAATATTATTGGTGGAGGAAGATGAAGAAAGACATAGTGGAGTATGTAGCTCGGTGTCTAAATTGTCAACAAGTGAGATATGAGCATCAACGACCTAGTGGATTGCTTCAGAAATTAGTGATTCCAGAATGGAAATGGGAGAGGATCACTATGGATTTCGTTGTTGGGCTCCCACGGACTCAGTGAAAGTTAGACGCAGTTTGGGTGATTGTGGATAAGCTGACCAAATCAGCTCATTTCATTCCTGTGATTACTACTTACTCTTCAGAGCAGTTGGCTCAGGTATATATTCGCGAGATTGTCAGACTTCACGGTGTACCAGTATCTATCATCTCTGACCGGGGTACACAGTTTACCTCACGGTTTTGGAGGGCAGTACAGCGTGAGTTGGGTACCCGGGTAGAGTTGAGTACAGCATTTCACCCTCAGATGGACGGGCAGTCCGAACGCACTATTCAGATACTGGAGGATATGCTTCGTGCATGTGTGATAGATTTTGGGGTTGCTTGGGATCAGTTCTTACCACTTGCGTATCTTGCTTACAACAACAGTTGTCAGTCAAGCATTCAGATGGCTCCGTATGAGGCCTTGTATGGTAGGTGGTGCCAGTCCCCAGTGGGTTGGTTCGAACCGAGCGAGGCTAGGGTATTGGGTACAGACTTGATTCAGGATTGACTTCGTACATCCCTATCTAGATAGAATAGTTATGCGAATCGGAAGGTTCGTGATGTTGCATTCATGGTTGATGAGCGGGTATTGCTCCGGGTTTCGCCTATGAAGGGTGTGATGAGGTTTGGGAAGAAGGGCAATTTGAGCCCTAGGTATATTGGGCCTTTTGAGATTCTTGAGAGAATTGGAGATGTGGCTTACAAACTTACACTACCACCTAGTCTCTTTACTGGTCATCCGGTATTTCATGTTTCTATGCTTCGAAAATATCACGTGGATCCGTCTCATGTGCTAGACTTCAATTAGGTTCAGTTGGACAAGAATCTATCTTATGTTGAGGAACCAATGGCTATTTTGGATAGGCATGTTCAAAAGCTGAGGTCAAAGAACATTGCTTCCGGGAAGGTTCAGTGGAGGGGTCATCCGGTCGAGGAGGCGACTTGGGAGACCGAGCATGATATGCGCATATGTTATCCACACTTATTCACCAGCTTAGGTACTTTTTCTAACTCCGTTCGAGGACGAACGTTTGTTTTAGAGGTGGAGAATGTGATGATCCAAAATGTCATCTTTAAATTTAATGATTAATTATGTGATCTAAACACTATTTACTATTACTCGACTTGAGTGTACAGTCCGTAAAACTTTTTCGGAAAATTTAAGGTGAAAAATGAATTAAAATGTGAATTAGAGCTTTAAAACTCAACTGAGTTGGTTTTGGTCAACATTTTGAGCAAACAGACTCGGATCAATGTTTTGACAATTTTGGTAGGTCTGTATCGTGATTTGGGACTTAGGCGTATGCCCGGAATCAAATTCCGAGGTCTAGCCCGAGATATGAAATTTTGATGAAAAATTAAAAGTTTAAGTTCAAATAATGACCGGATGTCAAATTATATGCAAACGACCCCGGAATAGAATTTTGATGATTCCAACAGCTCCGTATGGTAATTTTGGACTTAGGATCATGATCGAAATTTTATTTGGAAGTCCGTAGTAGAATTAGGCTTGAAATGCCGAAAGTTGAATTTTTGGGAAGTTTGACGAGAGGTTGACTTTTTGATATCGAGGTCGATATACGATTCTGAAAATTTTCATAGCTCAGTTATGTCATTTATGACTTGTGTGCAAAATTTGAAGTCATTCCGAATTGATTTGATGTGTTTCGACACAAGATATAGAATTTGAAAGTTCAAAGTTCATTGATTTTGATTTGAGGTGTGATTCGTCGTTTTGATGTTGTTTGATGTAGTTTGAAGCCTCGACTAAGTTCGTATGGTATTTTGGGACATGTTGGAATAATTGGTTAAGGTCCCGAGGGTCTCGGGTGGATTTCGGAAGGTAAACGGAATGGATTTCGGACAAAGTGCTGGAAATTTCTGTTTGCAGCAGAAATCTGTTGCACAAATTCCGTGCGTGGAGCCAAGTTTGGAAGCTTTTAACTCGAAATCTATAAGGAATCTGAACATTTTCAAAACATAAAAGTTGTAGCTCTTTGATTCTAGTTTCCAGAATGATAAACCATTTATCATTCAGACATTTATACAAAATGTTATGATCAATTGACTGAAGCTGCTACTGCAGATTTTTGCTACAGCAGTGTGCATCGCCAGAAATTTCTGCTGCACAGGGCTGACTTTGGGAGCTTATATCTCGCAATATATAAGGAGTTGGGCGATGAGCAAAACATGAAAGTTGTAGTACTGTGTATCTAGTTTGCAGAACTTTAAACCGTTTGGCAGTTGGAGTTGAGTACAAGAAGTTATGATTGATAAACTACAGGCTGTCGAGGAAGAGTTTGATGTTTTCAACATAAGCATGTAATGATCCAAAAGTCCATTTTTAGTTCTGGAGATCGAAATTCGATTTCGAGACTTTCTACATTTTGATAATGAATTATAGGAGTGATCTGGAAAGTTTGGTCTAATTTCATCAAGTCACGATTGAGTTTTAAGCGCGAAATATGAGTTAATTGTTTAACGAGTGAAATTGGTATCATATTGAGCAAATGAGCTCTGAATTGAGTTTCGATTGAACGAATGGGTTCGTAGTTTTATTTATGACTCATAGGAACAAGAATTGTCGAATTTCGAGTTCGTATGATGGAGTTAGAGCCTTTTTAGTGAAATAAAACTATTGGTGTAAATAGTCCTGGTGTGCACCTTTAGCGACCAGATGTGACACTTTTAGCGACAGGATTGGACTTTTAGCGACCAGAATAGTATTTTTTGGGCAGAAACTTAAGGACCAAAAATGGTCATTTCCTTTTGGAGTTTTGGAGCACGGTTCTTGGGCGATTTTGAGGATTTCTTCAAGACTTCAACTTGGGTAAGTGTCCTATATCCAAATGTGATTATATTTAATAAATCCATGGTCATATTCATCATTTATTTCGGATTTAAATGGAAGAAATTAAGATTTTTGTAAAATCTTCCAAAAACAAAAATTTAAGATTTGGAGGTCGAGTTGTTATCGGATTTTGGTAAAATTGGTATGGGTGGACTCGTAATTGAATGGGTTGTCGGATTTTATATGTTTCGCCGAATTCCGAGATGTGGGCCCCACGGGCAAAATTTGAGCTAATTTCGGATTTTTAATGAAAATGTAATATTTGCTTATGAAATTGATTACTATAATTTTTGTTGACTGTATCGAATTAATTATGACTAGATACGAGTCGATCGGAGTCGGAAAATCGAGGAAAAAGCATAATACTTGATTAAATTGGAGCAAGTCGAGGTAAGTGACTTGTCTAACCTTGTGTGGGGAAATTTCCCTAGAATTGGTATTGATGTGATTATTGAAATGTGTTGAAAGTCGTGTGCACGAGGTGACGAGTGTGTACACGGGTTAATTTGCGAAAGATTATATTTTTAAATTGTGTAGATCACGGTTGCGCATTTATTAAATTATTTTATCTTGTTATATTCTTCATCATTGATGTGAGATATATACTTCAAATTTGTTTGATCTTTTCTTACTAATTGTTTTACCTGTTTAGTTGAAACTTGGTTTCTTTTATTCTGTGCATTATTTGAAGGTTGATTTTCTTTAAATTAAATATTATTAATATGAAGTATTTGACATTTTTAATTTTGATATTGAAGCAACGTAGTAAAGATTTTGAAATATTATTTTCCTAAATTATTTACTCCTGAATATTTTTATACTCATTGTGAGTGAGCCGTGAGCTCTTTATTGTGGAAGAATATTATTGATGAATTATTTTGACATGAGCTGTGAGCTCTTTATTGTGGAAAACTATTATTGATGATTTATTTTGGCATGAGCCGTGAGCTCTTTATTGTGGAAAAATATTGTTGTTGAATTATTTTGGCAAGTTAAATTATTTGAGCACTTGAGGTGCAAATTGTGATATATTGTGATATTGATACGCATGCGGTGGTATAAGGTCTGGGTGTTGAAACGCATGCGGTGAGATAAGGGTGGCTTGATACGCGTGGCTAGTAGGGGAACTACTAGAAGTCATGCGGTGTGATAAGGGTGGCTAAAACGCGGTATGCTATTTCGGGAAAATGTTTTCTTTAAATAAATTGTGAAGGCTCCCGCGGTGATATAAGGAAATGAGATATTGTGAATTTATTTATGATTTGGGACTACGAGGCGGTACCTCGGGAGTGCCCTTGTTGATATTGATTTATGGCCGTAGTTGCCTTTGATTATTATTGTGATTTTCATAAAGTTGAAGGAAATTCTGTTTTGATTTCCACGAGATATTATTTGCAATTATTTGGTGTCATTAAATGTGACATACTATTTGATTCATTATCAATGTCATTTTATTTTACTACATTGATAAACACTTTACCATGCCATTATTATATTCTAGTAGGGCCTCACCTGACCCCGTCACTACTCTACCGAGGTTAGGCTTGGCACTTACTGGGTACCGCTGTGGTGTACTCATACTCCACTTCTGCACATCTTTTTTTGTGCAGATCCAGGTACATTTTTACCAGCCTAGACATCATTGAGTTACCTGCGCACGGAGACTTCGAGGTATATCTGCCAGCGTCCGCAGACTCCGGAGTCCCCTTCTATCATTTTATGTTGCTTCCTTATATTTTATCTAGACCTTGACATATAGAGACATTAAGAATAAATTCTTAGAAGCTTGTGACTTATTTCTACCGAGTTTTGGGAGTTGAAATTGTTTGAATTGTAGTTTATTTATTTCAAATATTTATTATTATTTCGCATTGATAGGCTTACCTAGTCTTAGAGACTAGGTGCCATCACGACATCCTACGGAGGGAATTTGGGGTCGTGACAAGTTATGATATAAAATATGGGCATGAGGTGCCGTGGTTAAGTGATGATGATATTTGGCACGTGAGTTGTCTGTGTGGTTATGATACAGAAATTGGTACGAGGTGCCATGGAAATATGAAAGTGGGCCGAGATCCGTATTTTATGATTTTGAAATGTTGTGTCACTGGGTGACTTTTATTCGAAAGAAATTTATTTAAAAGAATTTTATTTGAAAGATATTTATTTGAAGGAATTATATTTGAAACAGATTTATTTGAAAGTATTATATCCTGAAGATTTCTATTTGAAAAATATATAGGCGAAAGATTTATATTGGAAGGACTTGATTAATTGGTTATACTTATATTCATTATTTGTTGCGCAATATTTATAGTGTTCTTGTCGCTCTGATGTGTATATCACTGGTTGATTATTGTTTTCATCATTGTTATTTGTTTCCTATTATTTTTGTATACTATATTGCACATGTTATTAGACTAGTGAATGTGTTGGCTGTACCTCGTTACTACTCCACTGAGGTTTGGATACCGACTGTGGTTTACTCATACTACACTTCTGCACATTTTTGTGTAGAGCCAGGTATTGGAGCTATCTGACTCGGACATAGTTAAAGTGTGATCGTAAGGATTCATGGTAGAGCTGCTTGGTCGTCACAGTCCCTTGAAGTCTTTCCATTTTATTGTACTGTTAATTATTAATCAAACAGTATTGAGTTTTCGATCCTTGAGATCATTTTATGTATTCAGTTAGAGTTCGTGACTCAGTATTACCAATCTTGGGTGTTTGTTTGAATATTTTTGATGTTGGTTTATATTTAAAAAAATGGCTTGAATTGTTATTATAATCGGCTTACCTATTCTTTGAGACTAAGTGTCATCACGGCGCCTGTGGTGGGATTTTGGGTCATGATACAATATAAAATCAAAAATTCTTTTCTCAAACAACTGCTCACTTGCCATAAGAGAATATGCAGTTGAGTTGCTCAACATTAAACCAACCACACAGTTTGAAGAATACTTGGGATACCCTATCCTCAACAACAAACCAAAGCCAGGCGATTTCCCATTTGTTATTGATAATATGTGTCACAAGCTGTCAAATTGGAAATAAACTTTCCTAAGTCTTGTGGGACGTACAATTCTAGCAAAATATTCCGCCAACGCTATACCAAATCATATCATGCAATACATGTACCTCCCAAGAAAACTCAACAACAAATTGACAAAATCCAGGGTGACTTCATTTGGGGCACTACTTCTCATAATAAGAGAATTCACTATGTTGCCTGGGATATCGTAACTCTCCCTAAAAACCGGAGGGTCTAGGAATTCATAATGCAATCCATAAAAATAAAGATGTACTAGCAAGGTTAGCATGGGGATTATTCACCATCCCTTCTACAGTTTGTGCTATTACCCTAATCCAAAAGTACTGTGGGCGAGCTAATGCCAAGACCAACTCTTTCATTTGGGAAAATATGTTGAAAGGATGGGAAATTGTTACAAAAGTCATCACATAGGAAGTTGGCAACGGAAAATTCATTCACTTCTATTATGGAAATTGGATCCCCCAACACTCCTCGTATCCGTTCGATCACTCAAGGGTCCTTTTGTATCAACGAAACTAACCTAACAGTCTCCCAGTTGTGGTAGCACGACAAGTGGAACTGGTAACAAATCTCCTTCGAGCTACTAGAAAATACTAGAGAAAATATTTCCCTCATTTCCCTTTCCAACAACCCAATGGCCATGGACAACCCCATTTGGTCTTTAAACCCAAATGGCACCTTCTCCACACACTTTGTTTATACCTTACTTCACCAACACCAACAAACACATATTCACTATGAATGGATTTGGAAACTAAGTACCCTAAATAAAATAAAATTCTTCCTTTGGCAATGTTATCGTAACACCCTTCCCACAAAGTCATATCTTCATCAAATTGGAGTCACCAATGACTACCTGTGCCCAATATGTAAGAATGAAGAAGAAACTATCACACATATCTTCCTACATTGTATAGTTGCCCATACATTCTGGAGTAGCCTGGAAATTGATACTCAAACCTCCCAAATGGCAAGCACTGGATGCTTTTGCTTAAGGATCTCCATATACCTACCAACTACAACTATATAACTTGGGAAGATGTATTTCCTCTTGTACTATTGCAACTTTAGCTAAATAGAAACAACAACTACTTTCACAACCTCTCCAGACCTCTAAACTACCAATTGGTCAAAATACGTACCATCGAATTCAAACTGCTCGTAGAAAACAATACGAGCCGCACGCACAAAAAAACCATCCTCATCAAGTGGAAATTACCACCACCTCAGACATACAAATTAAATACAGATGGAACGTTTTTGGATAGGTATCATGCTGGGGGCATTGAAGGAATTATTAGAAACACACAAGGTAACTGGGTAGTAGGCTTCACTAAAGTAGTCTGAGCTTACGCCCCTACACATGTAGAGTTACTAGCACTCCAAGCACGGTTAAAACTCGCATATGATAGAAGATTAACTCCCCTGGAAATAGAAACTGATTCCACAGAGATAATCCAGTTATTTGAGCATAATAGCTACCCAGCATATACTAACGTTGTCCTTGAATGCAGGTGCTTATTGAAGAGATTGGGGAATCCAGTGATCCGGTATAATTTCCGCGAAGGGAACAAGGTGGCACACGTTTTCAGTAAATTAGGCTCCAAACAACTACCTCTTGCTGGCACAAATATTTTGTTCACCCCCAGATCTTGTCAAGACAACCATCGAATAGGACAAAGATGGACTAGCTACTACTAGACTTATATCAAATTCCATATGTAACAAACTGGCAATGTTTGGAAACTTAAGTGTTATTCCTACTAATAGTACTAGTGATGTAATGCCACCTTAGTAGTTTATTAATAAAATATCTGTTTCTCCAAAATAAAAGAGAAACTATTCTCTAACAAAAACAAAAACAAAAATTAGAATGACAAAGAGGAAATTTATTAGAGATCATCACATTTAGTGTGGATAATACCCAAATCAATTTCTAGTTAGTTAGTGATTTAAATAATGGTACTTAATATTTTATTTTCTTTAATAACGAATTTCTTGCATTTATGCCTTTTGCGCACGTTTTGTTGTGCTTTACTTCTCAAATGATACAGTATTTTCTCCTTAATCCTAACTACCATCGTCTCATGCGTTAATTAATTGGCCTCTAATGTGATTCCTCTTATCAAATATTGTTTACCATAGAAAGTTACATGTAATTATCATATAAGTAAATTTACATTGCAAATATTTTTGCAGCTCCAGCTTAGCTATGGTCACATTAGCTTTTCTTTTTGTTTCATCTCGGGACCTGTCACGACCCCAAATCCTAACTTTTCGTGATAGCGCCTATTTCAATACTAGGCAAGCCGAAAATCTCAATGAACCACAAATTCTTTTAGTTTGAAAATGTAATATTTTAAATACAATGCATAATCCCACAAATACCGATACGAACACTTCCCAAAACATGGTATCACTGAGTACATGAGCATCTAATATAAATACAAGTCTGGAAAAAATATGGTCTATAATAGTCTGAGACCAAATACAGTAAACAAAGAGATAGAGAAGGAGAGACATGGTCTGCGGAACACGGCATCTACCTCAAAATCTCCTGAAAATCAACCGCGCAAAAGGATTAACACCCGCTATGTCCGAAAATACCTGGATCTGCACACGAAGTGCAGGGTGTAGTATGAGTACAACCAACTCAACAAGTAACATTAATAAATAAGGAACTGAAGATAGTAACTAGCTACACAGTTGTGGTTCATTTCCATTAATTCCAGCAAACAATAGACATGCTATCAAATCTGGCAGTTTAATGTCAAATAAATTTTTATACAGTTCCTGTTCATGTAATCCGTATATAAAAATATTCAAGAGATTTCACAACAATGACAGATAACAACCAAGTGCAATAACAACTGGAAATCAAGTACAACCTTTGAGGACAACAATCACTCATTAGGCTCCCAGCCCTAATCACTCACTTGGCTCCCAGCCTTCATCGCTCACTCTCAATGGGTACCTGCGCTCACTGGGGGTGTACAAACTCCGTAGGGGCTCCTACAGCCCAAGCGCCACAATCTGCACGAACAACTCACGTGCTGTACGGCCAATTCACGTGCTGCACGGCCAACTCACGTGCTATAGTACAATAGAAGGATCCGCACGGCCAACGCATGTGTTATAGTATAATATAAGGATCTGCACGGCCAACTCACGTGCTATGATATCAATATCTCATAATCAGGCCCTCGACCTCTCTCTTAGTCAAAAATCTCTCTAGTCCTTGAGGGTCTCATTAATCATGAAATGAGCCCAAACAACAATGATATGATGTATCAATAATAATAACAGAGACTGAGATAAAATATGCAAGTAAAAATCGAGACTGAGTACATATAGCATTTAGCAGGCAATTCAACAAGTACGCGACCTCTGTGGGTCCCAACAGTACTATCACATAGCCTAAGCATGCTTTCTAACATGATTTACAGTAAAATCTTATCAACAAATAGAGCGCATATAGCAAACAACAAATTATTCAACTTTACAGTTTTCTCGGGACGAACCAAGTCACAATCCCCTCGGTGCACGCCCACACGCCTGTCACCTAGCATGTGTGTCACCTCCAAAATAATCACATGATACCAAAATCCGGGGTTTAATACCCTCAGGACCAGATTTAAAATTGTTACTTACCTCAACCCGTGAAATTCTTATTCTGAAATGTCCTTTCCTCGTGAATTGGTCTCCAAACACCTCGTATCTAGCCATAAATAATTTTTTTCAGTCAAATTAATTTATTGAAATTAATTTCATAAGAAAATGCTAGTTTTCCATAAAAAAATCCTAATTTTAGTTCAAAAATTGCATGTGGAGCCCACGTCTCGGAACTCGATAAAAGTTATAAAATTCGAAATCCCATTCAACCACGAGTCTACCCATACCAATTTTACTAAATTCTGACCTCAACTTGACCCTCAAATCTACAAATCTTATTTCTAAATTTCTAAGTTCCAATCTCCGATTTACACCTCAAAATCATGTAATCTAGTCAGATTATTCGATGATAATTCAGTATTATGGAGTAGAAATTATCACAAGGGACTTACCTCAAGTTTTCCTTGAAAATATATCAAAAATCGCCTCTCCTCAAGCTCCAATTTGTCAAAAATGGCGAATGGAACAAAGTCCCTGTTTTATAATCCTGCCCAGACAACCTCGGTTCTGCCTTGATCTTGGCCTTCAATCGTGGTCCTCGATCCCGGTCTTCAATCCTAAGCCTCGATACAAGCCCTCGATCATGGGCCTCGATCGTGACTTTGATTTTGATCCTAGACCATGGCCCTCGACCATGGCCTTTAATCATGTCTTCGACCCTGCCTTCGACCGTGACTCTCGACCCTTGGCTCGATCATGGTTTCGATCGTGGCCCACGACCCTGGGCTCGATCATGGCTTCAATCGTGGCCTTTGACCCTGGGCTCGATATGGGCTCACATCTGGGCTCGATTTTTGGGCTCGATTCTGAGAGATTTCTGGGCTCGAATCTAGCAGAAGAAATTTCCAACAGAAGAAAATTACAGCAGCTGTTGTAATTCAATTTTTGATCTGTTAACCATCTGAAACTCACCCTAAATACTCGGGACCTCAACCAAATATACCAACAAGTCCTAAAACATCATACGAAATTAGTTGAATCCTCAAATCACCACAAACAACGATAAAACCATGAATTACGCCCCATTTCAAGCCTATTGAACTTTGAAATTTCAAATTTCTACAAATAACGCCGAAACCTATCAAATCACGTCCGATTGACCTCAAATTTTGCACACAAGTCATAAATGACATAACATACCTATTATAATTTTCAGAATCGGATTTCGACCCCGATATCAAAAAGTAAATCCGTCGGTCAAACTTCCCAAATATTCAACTCTCGACATTTCAAGTCTAATTCCTCAATGGACCTGCAAAAATTCTTCCGGACACGCTCCTATGTCAAGACCGCCGTCCACTTTTCTAACTTAATTATTTTTAATTATGAGACTAAGTGTCTCATTTCACTCCGAATTCCTTACGGACCCGAACCAACTAACCTGATAAGTCATAAATCAAGAACAAGGCATAAATTGAGCAGTAAATGGGGGAATGGGATTATAATATTCAAAATGATCGGTCGAGTCCTTACATCAACCCTTCTCGTCACCTCGGCGAGTTCATCAACATGTCCCTCTGTTTTATTTTATATAGTACTCTTCTTTTTTCGTTTTTTCAAAAGAATGACATCTTTTAATATTTGAAAACTATTTAATTTTAAATTTTTTATTAAACCAATAATCAGTGGCGGGATATCCAATAGGAAAAATGACACCGTATAGCTGCACTGAAAAATAATAGCTGAAAAAATAATATTTTTTATCGATATGCATTTCTATATGTTATAAAAATACTTATATTTTATAAAGTTTTGCGGCTATGGATATAAATAATTTCGATCGCGGGCTAGAAGTAATTTTTGCCCTATCTAATATCCAAGATTCAAAATTATTCCGTTTGACTTTTAAGTTTCTTAGTACTAAAGTCATTTGAAAGTTTTAGTGAATTTTCATAAAAATGTATCAATATATGCTTCCAGGGGTGGCCGAAGGGTAAGGCTCGACCCCAAAATTAGAACGCCCCAAAAATATTAGGAGTTTACTATATTATTAATTATTATATGTAACATACAATTTTTTTTATATAAAAGTTATTAATAGGAGATTTCAAGTTTAAGCAATTTATTTATTTTGTTGAGTTTGTACAAGACGAGTTAGCAAATAACAATAAATTTTCTCTTAGTAGTTAGCATATTTATCTTCCTCTTCAATTTTAATTTTTTATCCTCTAAGTTCATTTATTTCTTTTCATATTTTTGACATATTTTCTGACTTTAACTAACTGTCTCTGACTTAGCTACTTTATATTTAGTCATATTTTCATTGATCTTTAGATCAAAAGGCAAATTCAATTGTGTCTTATTATTATATAGATTTTACAAAAATAAATTTAAGAGGCCTCTTAGTATAGCTTGGCTTTAGTTTAGTGGGGTTTATAAGGCTTCGTTTCTTGTTCCAAATTGATTTTCCATTTCCATTATTTTCAAATGCTTATCGTACAAATATATTTACACAATGTATTTTTACCAAAAAGAAAAAAATATTTTCTCCATTTATATTTATGTGATTTACTTTTTTCATCTGTTTTTGTAAAAATACCTTTCACTACTCATTTTACCTTTAATGAAGTCTCTTATAGAAATAAATTGGCATGTTTAATTAAGACCACTAGATTCAAAGGCTAATTTGGTAAGTATGTTATAGATCATACACGCATTTAGTTGAAGGTAGTGTGATTTAAAAGTCCATTTTTCATTCTTGAACTCGTACACAGTCAAAACAAGACATATAAAATAAAATAGGGCGAGTACTACTTATACATGTATTTTCTTCTTCTTTGTTTTTGCGAAATAGTGTCAGATGATACCTTCTGCAGCAAGGTACCAAAGGAGCCACCACCATCACCACTACCATCTAAGCCAAAGGGTTTGGTGTTTCCAGTTCTAAATTCAACCCGAGACGATAAAAATAACCCTTCGATTCAATCGCCAGCAATTCTGGGTGGCCGTCCTGTTCCAGAATCCAAAACTCTTAATAAGGATGAATAATTGACGTCATTTGGTGGAGATAACAAGAAAAGTTTGCTGTATGCTGGAGTAGTACTCTTGCTGATCACAGGGTCGACATTTTATTTAATGCTTATAGTATGAATATTATGTGCATGTATTTCAGTAAATTAATATAGTTTGTATCTTGTCCTGTCTATTGCTGGTAATTATATATTAAAAGTTGTTTTACTACAATTTCACAATGTTAGAAATTTTGTCTATATTATTATATTTATAGTACCCTAAAAATGATGTTTCTAACTCCATCTAATCATATGACTTAATCCGAATTACCTTATTTCTTTCTTTTTATTTCATTCATTCGATCGATATTTAGTCATCACTCAACACTTTCTATGTGCTTTCCTTGTTGTAACAATGAACATTAGAGCAGACGTGTAGAGGTTGTATTTAATAAATGGACTATACCTGACACGATCCAAAATCCAACTAGTCGTGATGGCACCTAACCCAACCCGTTAGGTAAGCCGATTACTAACTATCCAATTTTAATAATAATTATTAAAGCAATTTAAGTGAATAAAGGTCTAAATCGTGTACAGTCCCCAAGAACTGGTAGTACAAATCATGACCCTCTTAGAATTGAGTATACAAAGTGGAAATGAAATAAATACATAGTCTGTTTGAATAATACATAAACAGAGCTTTTATAAATCTAAGGCTACCTTGAACAAGAGAAAGGTACAACAGGAATGCAGGTACATCTTCAAGTCCCGCAACCATCGAGCACAACAACAACAACAGCCAACATCTGCACGCAATGTGCAGAAATGTAGTATCAGTACAACCGACCCCATGTACTAAGTAAGTAACAAACCTAGCCGTAGGTTGAAAGTAGTGACAAGCTTCCACCAAGGTCGGGTCCAAAACCAATAGTCCACAACAGTCCATAACAACAATAAGCAAATAATACCAGAAGTAACTCGGAGATAAAATACTCAACCAAATCATGAATTTCAAAAATAATAGTTCTTCCTTTCAAATCCATCAGTGACAACTCAAATCTTTTGCCGGAGTTACCAAAAATATGAATAGTTTGAAAACAATAAATTTCTCCCAAAATCTTGTCAATAATAAATGAAATGTTTCATTTTCCTTCCGGATAACCCGTGTAAAAACAAATGCATCACTATGCCCATCTATCAAGAATGTGTGATAAATCATGAATGATGTGATGTTGTACAGCATGAGAAAAATACATCTCTATGCATGTATGTCATGTGTGCATGCCAATGCGATGCAACTCAATGATAAAATCATAAACAACCCCTCGGGCAGAACATCACTCATATACCGCCCCTCGGGCAAAAACCTCACAGTCACTCGTGCCACTCGGGCATACCTCACAATCACTCTTGCATCCTAGTCACTCAGCACTCGGCACTCGCACTTAGTAAGTACCTGCGCTCACTAGGGGTGTGTACAGACTCCGGAGGGGCTCCTTCAGCCCAAGCGCTATAATCTCCACGGACAACTCACGTGCGATAATAATAGAGTATGTTGCAGGGGGGCAGCCCCGATCCACACTCAGCCTTACAAATCAGGCCCTCGGCCTCACTCAGTCATAAGTATGGTGCAGGCGGGCAGCCCCGATCCACACACATCCATACAAATCAGGCCCTCAGCCTCACTTAGTCATAAATATCTCAAGCCACTCGGGCATTTCAGTAAAACAGGGCACTCGGTCCAAAACATTTATATGCATCAAAATAGAGTTATAAAACTGAGTTATCATATGCAATGAAATGAATATGACTGAGTATGAATTTTTAATTTAACACAATAACTCACAGTAATATGACCCATGTGGGTCCCAATAATACTGGCACGGAGCCTCAACGAGATTTTTAATATGCTTTTCAGCTCAATTTCTTTAACACATACAACCGCATGGAAATATTCCAAGGTTATTTAACTATAAAATTCCACATAAACAATTATGTCACAATTTCTATAGAGCACGCCCACACGCCCGTCACCTAGCATGTGCGTTACCTCCCAACAATCTACAAAATACATATATTCAGGGTTCATACCCTCAACTCCAAGATTAGAAGAGTTACTTACCTCGAACAAGCCGAATCCCATGTCGAGCAAGTTAAACAATGCTCCAGAAATCCCATTATATGCGTATCAACTCCCGAACGGCTCGAATCTACCACAATTAATTTGATTCAGTCCACACAATTCATAAGAATTAATTTCATATAAAAATGCTAATATTTTCCAAAACATTTTAAATTATGCACCAAAAATCACTCGTGGGGCCCACATCTCGAAATACGACAATACTCACAAAATACCACAACCCATCCAATTACAAGTTCAACCATACTAATTTCACTCAAATCCGACTTCAAATCGGTATTCAAACTTGATAAATTTATTTTGTGACATTATAGAAATTTCCTTCTATTTCTCTTGAAGATTCAGTAATCTTACACCAAAAAAGAAGATGAATACATGGAATATAATCACAAAGGAGTTAAGAAAACTTACCCCAATTTGTGTGGAAAATTTCCTCTCCAAAATCGCCCAAACCGAGCTCCAAAATGTCCAAAATGAGAAAACAATCTCGGAACCTTCGTTTTAATCACTGCCCAGGCATTTCCGCAACTGCGGTGCCTGGGCATGTACCTGCGCATCCGCATTTGCGGACAAAAATGCGCACCTGCGAAAAACATCCGGACCTCTAAAATCTCGCATCTGTGGCGCTATTCTCGCATATACGGGCTTCACATACGCGCATTCCCCCTTCGCATATGCAGCTTCGCAGATGC
Source organism: Nicotiana tomentosiformis (assembly GCF_000390325.3). Taxonomy (NCBI): domain Eukaryota; kingdom Viridiplantae; phylum Streptophyta; class Magnoliopsida; order Solanales; family Solanaceae; genus Nicotiana; species Nicotiana tomentosiformis. The sequence continues at coordinate 111,283,819 of NC_090820.1, forward strand.
GGCAAATTCCTCGCACCTGCGAGCACTGCCCAGTCTCACTCTTGGCCGCTTCTGCGATTGATCTCGCGCACATGCAGCTTCGCACATGCGATCAAAATCTTCGCAGGTGCGATTAGACCAGTAGGCAGCAGTTCCAGAATTTCCTTAAGTCCAAATTTGATCCGTTAACCGTCCGAAACTCACCAGAGGCCCCCGGGACCTCAACCAAGTATATCAAAAAGTCTCATAACATAACACGGACCTACTCCAGGCCTCAAATCACACCTAACAACATCGAAATGATGAATTACACCTCAATTCGAAATTACAGAACCTTATAAATTTCAAATTATATAACTTGCGCCGAAACACATCAAAATCACGTCCGATTGACCTCAAATTTTGCACACAAGTCACATTTCACATTACAGACCTATTCCAATTTCCAGAATAGGATTCTGACCCCGATATCAAAAAGTCAACTCCCCGGTCAAACTTTCCAAAATTTCAACTTTCGGCATTTCAAGCCTAATTCCACTACGGACCTCCAAATACTTTTCCGGACACGCTCCTAAGTCCAAAATCACCATACGGAGCTACTGGAATCATCATAATTAAATTCCGAGTTCGTTTACACATAAGTCAATATCTGGTCAACTATTTCAACTTAAGCTTTAAACCTTGGAACTAAGTGTTCCAATTCATTCCAAAACCTCACCAGACCCAAACCAATTGCCCCGGCAAGTCACACAACAACTGTAAAGTACAATTTGAGCAGTAAAGGGGGAAGCAAGATTGTAATACTCAAAACGACCGGTCGGGTCGTTACATTCTCCCCCACTTAAACATACGTTCGTCCTCGAACGTGCCAAATGTTGTTTCCAAGCCATCAAATCACTGTTCCATCTTACCACACACGTGCCTGGGGGTGAACCCACGTCACCCTATTCCATATAGGCTTGACAACACAATCCAACTGAATTCATTAATTTAACCTTAGCCTATAAACCTTAAAGTTTAATTTCCAACCTTTAGAATTTCTTTCAAGATACAAACCTTACATTTACACACCGTATAAGTCCGAACAAGTTTCATCGAGCTATAACTATAACCACAGATATAATCAACCAACATATTACACAACTCGCATGCTCGTAGCACCATTCCTGATTGCAGTGACTACTCCAAAACCAACCACATACTAATATTAAACCCATATCGAACCAAACCTCATTCCAAAACCTTCGTACAATGTTGATAATAAAAGAAACACGTGAAATTTCATGACCACTTACCAGATCAGCAAGTCACAGAGCCCTCTCGCCCCAACCAGAACCATAATCCCTTTCTGAGCGGACTTTCATTATTATAATCCCGAATATACCGAAATCATACCTGATAGTACCCATTCTAGGTCCAATGACCTTATATTACTAAACACAACTATTCCACACACATCTGGTACAAATAATACTCAGAGCCACAACGTGTGCCATCCGTGCACCAATACGCAACAATTCAAATGTGCTCAAATGAGAGAACTGCCCCGCAAGATTAACAAGTACCGCTACAACGAAGTGCTGAAAATTCATCATACACCGTAGAGCCATCACCCGATTCTAACACAAGGTTCATACCTTAACATAACTCCATTGCAATGCGTGACCCTATCCAAATGTTGGTCCATATTATCTACCTCGAGTCACCCTGCTCAAAATCAATAACCAAGCACAATCTGACATCAAGTACTCAATGTGCATTACCGTAACCATGTAGAAGCAAATGACACAATGACACACAAATCCAAAAGAACATAATCCATATGCAATCAATCATGAAATACGCAAATGCTCATATTGTTCAAATTCTACCATAAGGCCCCCAATAGAACCGCACCATCTGTGCACATAACCAATGAGTCACAACTCCTCGTAGCATAAGGGAGTAACTCACAGATCATCTCAAAACACGAATAAGCTCGACATCAACCGAATGATACATCCCTCAACAATAGCAGCATGGAGCCAACCATTCCGGCTCAGTGTAGAATACACATCTTAATTGGGCCTACCTATGGACCCCCAAATCAACTCGGGTTACCCACAAATAGATAAAAATTATTCCGAAAATCCATAATGACTGAATCATAACACATTATATCATTTGACTAGCTCCGGCCACAACTTCACAGTCCACAACCATGAAACATTCTGCTCCTGGAACTCTCAATCTCTGAATCCATAGAACGCATGAATCATCATATTTGATTCCATCTCCACCGATCGAATGCCTAACACTTGTCTCATACACGATCATCCCATGAACTTTAAAAGTTCTTCTGCACCACATGGCAAAAATTTGAATATCAATAGTCGATAAACCAGGAGAGTGCCGCAATACCAGCGAAGTACCCATAAATCAAAACACAATGCCCCTTCTGTAATGTGCACTATCATCAAGGTATACCAGATAGTAAAATCATTTACCTAGTCATCAGAAACCATTCATGCTGCCTAAGAATTTATGTCCTCCCCTTCAAAACTAAACTGTGACCTTGTACATGTAAATCCTATTCCCGCACAACACATCACATCTATTATGCCATCTTGTGACAAGCATAATAAATCCATTATCATCTCTGAGTCACTAGAAAATTACATACCTTATTAGTTAGAAACCTCTTTCTTGCTTCTTTCAAGGAGGAAATCATAACACACAACACGTTCCGTACATCGGTAGAAACCATCAAGAATACTTTGGAATCCATTTTCACATAACCAATCTATTAGAACTAAATTCTTCTAACTCGACCAAACCACTTAGGTCACCAAACCCAAGAGTATTGCCACAAAGCACCTATAGAAAACCCCCACATCATAAGCACCCAAAGAACCGATCTTATTAATTACTATACTGATCCAACCTACTACCCAGTTGTCCTATTTTTTTATGAGTTTCTTCCGAATTTGTCTTCAGATCGATACTTCTTCTTGCTAAAATACCTTGATCTTTAACCACAACTTACCCCACAAACCTTAGCATAGAACCATAACGCTCTATGGCCCATAAGCAACTGTATTCTCCTTAAGCACCTCCATAAATACCTCAACTGTAACACTCACTCTGAAAATACCTTATGCAAATCTAAAATTGTTCCTCTTTCCTTTCGTATACTTAAATGTAGAATTCATGGTCAAACAGAATTACTGCGCATCATGATACCATCCAATGTAAGTAACTGATTCTAGTGATATACAAATTCGAAAAAAATTCAATTTCCATATATACATTTTGAATCCATTAAAACCCTCTCGGGAGTCATCGACTCTGCTCAAATCTAATCTACTCTGCCCCCAAACGGGCTGAAAGATATGTGCTATTTTAGCACGATCAACACTCAAAGAAGTAACTCTGCCTTAACACGACCAATCGAATTCATACTTCGTGCGCACTACATCCTTCAAATTAACAACTTAATCATTCTATAATTTCCATATTTTCATAAAGTTAAATGTAACCCGTAACCAAGAATTTACTTACCCGATTCATCCTCTATCTTCACCTCTGTAAGTCATAACTAACCCACACATATGCCTCAAATCAAAACTAAATTTTAGCATATATCCATGAATTTGAATTGTCAATAGCAGACTCCCCCACTTGGCTTAAAGCCATAGAACAAATCATCCCATAATTCACAATACCAATACTCTCTTACTACCATAATGCTTTAGTCAGTTCAACGAAAAATTCTTCTCAGGCTCATACAACGCCAACCATAAAAATACCTCAATCATCCGCTAAGCTCGTATTCATCCTCTTAACACATAAGTCAACTTTCTCAACCAGATTCAGATTCCAATCTCCACCCATACACCCCATCAGCATAAAAGAAACTCTCTACTCACATCATAAGGAATACACCTAGGTAGATTACTCTGCAAGGGATAACCCACCTGCTTAGCCTCAAACTAGTATCTTGTTATGTATTTTCGCGACCACAAATTCTACGCAATCACTAAACCTTTCAAAGTCCAAACTTATTAACAATACACGAGAATTTAGACTGTCCCAAAATTTAACAATGTAAAAGATCCTTCAAAATATTCATACTCGAGACTATACGTCACATCAAAACGAAAATCAAGCACCCAACGACCTTCCTTTACACATCAAGGAAACACTCCTCTCCATATTCACATCGTCTTAAAATATCATATAGTTACATCATACTCATCACAAACCCATTTCGCCGTTCATCGAGCCACAAATTCCACTATAGGGTCATTACCGAACATATGAGTCCAATTGTACAGGTTACAACTGAAGCTACCGAGCCTAAGCTAAGGTCTAACCATGGCCTCAAGTCCTCCAGAATAGCCCAGCACCAAAACATATAATACTCACCTCGAACCTCGTTCATAGAATCACAAGCCGGCGATGCACTGCTGATACCGAGCGCTCATGTGCGCATACAAATACGTGGAAGGAATTCAAAGTGTTATGTCCCAAGCTGAATCAATCTCGCAAGATAAAGAAAGAAATATGGGAAGTATATATCCTAAATGCCCTGTAGCCTCTCGAAGATAAGTATGGACGTCATCATACTGATCTGCAAGACTCTACTAGACACTTGCTCATGACTTGTAGAACCTATGAACCTAGTGCTCTGATACCACCTTGTCACGACCCAAAATCCAACTAGTCGTGATGGCACCTAACCCAACCCGTTAGGTAAGCCGATTGTTAACAATCCAATTTCAATAATAATTATTAAAGCAATTTAAGTGAATAAAGGTCTAAATCATGTACAATCCCCAAGAACTGGTCGTACAAATCATGAGCTTCTAAGAATAGAGTATACAAAGCGGAAATGAAATAAATACATAGTCTGTTTGAGTAATACATAAACAGAGCTTTTATAAATCTAAGGCTACCCTGAACAAGAGGCAGCTACAACAGGAATGCAGGTACATCTTCAAGTCCCGCAACCATCGAGCACAGCAACAACAACCAACATTTGTATGCAATGTGCACAAATGTAGTATCGGTAAAACTGTCCCCATGTACTGAGTAAGTAACAAACCTTGTTGTAGGTTGAAAGTAGTAACAAACTTCCACCAAGGTCTAGTCCAAAACCAATAGTCCACAACAGTCCATAACATCAGTAAGCAAATAATACCATAAGTAACTCGGAGAAAAAATGCTCAACCAAATCATGAATTTCAAAAATAATAGTTCTTCCATTCAAATCCATCAGTGAAAACTCAAATATTTTGTAAGAGTTGCCAAAAATATGAATAGTTTGAAAACAATAAATTTCTCCCAAAATCTTGTCAATAATAAATAAAATGTTTCATTTTCCTTCCGGATAACCCGTGTAAAAACAAATGCATCACTATGCCCATCTGTTAAGAATGTGTGATAAATCATGAATGATGTTATGTTGTACAACATGAGGAAAATACATCTCTATGCATGCATGTCATGTGTGCATGCCAATGCGATGCAACTCAATAATAAAATCATAAACATCCCCTCGAGCAGAACATCACTCATATACCGTTGCTTGGGCAAACCTCACAGTCATTTGTGCCACTCGGGCATACCTCACAATCACTCTTGCCACTCGTGCATACCTCACAATCACTCACGCCTCCCAGTCACTCAGCACTCGACACTCGCACTCAGTAGGTACCTGCTCTCACTGGGGGTGTGACAGACTCCGGAGGGGCACCTTCAGCCCAAGCGCTATAATCTACATGGACAACTCACGTGCGATAATAATAAACCATGGTGCAGGCGGGCAGCCCCCGATCCGCACACATCCTCACAAATCGGGCCCTCAGCCTCACTCAGTCATAAGTATGCTGCAGGCGGGTTGCCCCAATCCACACTCATCCTCACAAATCAAGCCCTCAACCTCACTCAGTCATAAATATCTCAAGCCACTCGGGCATTTCAGTAAAACAGGGCATTCGGCCCAAAACATTTATATGCATCAAAATAGAGTTATAAAACTGAGTTATCATATGAAATGAAATGAATATGACTGAGTATGAATTTTCAATTTAACACAATAATTCACAGCAATATGACCTTTGTGGGTCCCAATAATACTGGCACATAGCCTCAACGAGATTTTTAATATGCTTAACACCTAAATTTCTTTAACACATAAAACCACATGGAAAAATTCCAAGGTTATTTAACTATAAAATTTCACAGAAACAATTATGTTATTTAAATATAAAATTCCACAGAAACAATTATGTCATATTTTTTATAGTGCACGCCCAAACGCCTGTCACACAGTATGTGCGCCACCTCCTATCAATTCACAAAATACATATATTCAGGGTTCATACACTCAACTCCAAAATTAGAAGAGTTACTTACCTCGAACAAGTCTAATCCCATGTCGAGCAAGCTAAACAATGCTCCAGAAATCCCATTATGTGCGTATCAACTCCCGAACGGCTCGAATATACCACAATTAACTTGATTCAGTCCACACAATTCATAGGAATTAATTCCATATCAAAATGCTAATATTTTCCACAAAATCCGAAATTACGCCCCAAAAATCACATGTGGGGCCCACATCTCAAAATACAATGAAACTCACAAAATACGACAACCCATCCAATTACAAGTTCAACTATACTAATTTCACTCAAATCTGACTTCAAATCGGTATTCAAACTTGAAAATTTTGTTTTGTGACATTATAGAAATTTCCTTCTATTTCTCTTGAAGATTCAGTAATCTTACACCAAAAATGAAGATGAATTCATGGAATATAATCACAAGGGAGTTAAGAACACTTACCCCACGTTGTGTGGAAAATTTCCTCTCCAAAATCGCCCAAACCGAGCTCCAAAATGTCCAAAATGAGAAAACAATCTCGGAACCGTCGTTTTAACACTGCCCAGGCATTTCCGCACCTGCGGTGCCTGGGCTCGCACCTGCACATCCGCATTTGTGGACAAAAATGCGTGCCTGCGGAAAACAGCGGGACCTCTAAAATCTCGCATTTGCGGCACTATTCTCGCATATGCAGGATTCGCAGATGCGCATTCCCCTTTCGCACCTGTGGCAAATTACTCGCACCTGCGAGCACTGCCCAGTCTCACTCTTGGCCGCTTCTGCGATTGATCTCGAGCACATGCGGCTTCGCACCTACGATCAAAATCTTCGCAGGTACGATCACACCAAATTTGATCCGTTAACCGTCTGAAACTCACCGGAGGCCCACGGGACCTCAACCAATTATATCAACAAGTCCCATAACATAACACAGATCTACTCGAGGCCTCAAATCACACCTAACAACATCGAAACGATGAATTACACCTCAGTTCGAAATCATTGAACCTTGTAACTTCAAATTTTATAACTTGAGCCGAAACACATCATATCACGTCCGATTGACCTCAAATTTTGTACACAAGTCACATTTCACATTACAAACCTATTCCAATTTCCAGAATCGGATTTCGACCCCAATATCAAAAAGTTAACTCCCCGGTCAAACTTTACAAAATTTTAACTTTCGGCATTTAAAGCCTAATTCCACTACGAACCTCCCTGGTCAACTATTTCAACTTAAGCTTTAAACCTTGGAATTAAATATTCCAATTCATTCCAAAACCTCATTGGACCCAAACCAATTGCCCCCACAAGTCACACAACAACTGTAAAGTACAATTTAAGCAGTAAAGGGGGAAGCAAGGTTGTAACACTCAAAATGACCGGTCTGGTCGTTACACTACCTTTGTCACGACTCAAAATCCAACTAGTCGTTATGGAACTTAACTCAACCCATTAGGTAAGCCCATTACCAACTATCCCATTCCAATAATAATTATTAAGGGAATTTAAGTAAATAAAGGTCTTAATCTCACACAATCCCCAAGAACTAGTAGTACAAATCATGAGCTTTTAAGAATAGAGTATACAAAGCAGAAATAAAATAAATACATAGTCTGTTTGAATAATGCATAAGCAGAGATTTTATAAATCTAAGGCTACCCTGAACAAGAGGCAGCTACAACAAGAACGCAGGTACATCTTCAGATCCGGCAACCATCGAGCACAACAACAACAATAGCTAACATCTGCATGCAATGTGCAGAAGTGTAGTATCAGTACAACCGACCCCATATACTGAGTAAGTAACAAACCTAGCCGTAGTTTGAAAGTAGTGACGAGCTTCTACCAAGGTTAGAGTTCAACTTCCATAACCAACAATAGTTCATAACAATATTAAAAAGGTAATACCAGAAGTAACTCAAAGAATAAATGCTCAGCTAAATCATGACTTCTAAAATATTTTTGTCTTTCAAGTATATCAATGAAAACCCAAATCATTTACCAAAGTTACCAAAAATATGAATAAGTTTGAAAACATTAATTTTTCCAAAAAACCATTTCAATAATAAATAAAATATCTCATTTTCTTTCTCAGATAACCAGTGTAAAACAAATGCATCACTATGCCCATCTGTCAACATGTGTGAGAAATCATGAATAATGCGATATCGTACAGTATGAGGAAAACACATCTCTATGCATATATGTCATGTGTGAATGTCAATACAATGTATCTCAGAGATTACACTCATGTACTCACACTCTCAGAGTACTCAATCTCATTGTCTTGCATTCTCTCTCACTGTGCTTAGCACACTCAATCACTTAGCGCTATACAATACCTGCTGCGGCGTGCAGCCCGATCCTTGTTTATGGTCGACTGCGCTCATTGGGGGTATGTACAGACTCATGAGGGGCTCCTATAGCCCAAGCTCTATAAGCACGGATAACTCACATGGTATAATATAAGCCAATAAGGCCTGCTGCAGATGGGCAGCCCCGATCCATATAATAGTAATAATATATATAAAGCCAACATGGCATGCTGCGGCGTGCAACCCGATCCCAAAAATATACTCACAATTAGGCCCTCGGCCTCCCTCAGTCATCAATCTCTCCAGTGTCTCTCTCATTGGCTCATAATGTCATGAGAATAGCCCAAAAATGATGCTATGATTCATCAATAAATAACAACAGAGACTGAGATATGATATGCAATGAATTGAATATGACTGAATATGAATTTTCAGCATAAACAATAATTCACAACAATATGACCTTTTTAGGTCCCAATAATATTGGCACGTAGCCTCAACATAATTTGTAATATGCTTTTCAGCTCAATTTCTTTAACTCATAAAACCGTATGGAAAATGCAAGGATTATTTAACTACAAAATTCCACAGAAACAATTATGTCACAATTTTTATAATGCACGCCCATATGCCCGTCACCTAGCATGTGCGTCACCTCCCAACAATTCACGAAATACATATATTCAGGGTTCATACCCTCAACTCCAAGATTAGAAGAGTTACTTATCTCGAACAAGCAAAATCTAATGTCGAGCAAGCTAAGCAATGCCCCAGAAATTCCACTCTGCGTGTATCAACTTCCAAACGGCTCGAATCTAGTGACAATTAATTTGATTCAGCCCACAAAATTTATAGGAATTAATTCCATATCAAAAGACTAATATTTTCACAAAATCCGAAATTACGCCCCAAAAATCATCTGTGGGGCCCACATTTAGGAATCCTACGAAAGTTACAAAATATTAACGCCCATCCAATCATGAGTCCAACCATGCAAATTTCACCAAATTCCGACATCAACTCGGCCCTCAAATCTTCAATTGAAGTCTTTGAAGATTTCTACCATTTTCAACCCAATCTTTACCCATTTGAACTCAACACTCTTTCCATAAATCTTATTGATACGTATAAATAATACTATTACACCCAAGAATCATACTCTTAATCACCCATCATTACCCAAACTCGAAATTGAAGATTAGGGGTTAGAACCTTACCTCTTTGATGAAGAACTTGAGAGATTTCTTGTTGGATTTCAAGGCTTGGACAAGAATATGATGAACAAGACACTTCATTTACTTCCTCTCTCTATAACACTCTCACTTCTCTCTAAAATCATCAGATAATTACCCCAAAATAAGCCCCAAAGCCTATTTATCAAAATGCGGTCGGGTTATGAAAATAGAAAAATTAACCCTCCGAAAGCAGGTCTGTGGTTGCATAATCGATCACAGAATGGGTATGCGGGCCGCAAAATTGATCGCAAAATCGACGTCCAAAACTATGATCTTCTTGTCCATTTTGCGACCAGTTTTGCGGTCGCAGAAGCAGTTTTGCGATCGCATAATTGGTCGCAGAATTGCATTTTTCCAGCCTTTGGTAATTTAGTAATAACGTCTTGTAGGAATGTCCAAATGATGAACGGTTTGAAGCGTTAGAAACTAGACTCAAATATATTTGATTTCATAGGTAATACACCATATAACACTTCGTATCATGAGAGTTATACTCATTTGAAGTTAGGTATTATGCGAACTCACTTGAAACTTTAGTCTTATGAAATTTCCAACTATTACATTCGATGCCGAAACCTATCGAATCAAGTCTGATTGACCTCAAATTTTGCACACAAGTCATAAATGGCATTGTGACGCTATTCCAATTTCCATAATCGGATTATGACCTTGATATCAAAAAGTCAACCCCCCCGGTCAAACTTTTCAAAAATTCAACTTTCGACATTTCAAGCCTAATTCCACTACGGACCTCCAAATAATTTTTCGGACACGCTCCTAAGTCCAAAATAACCATACAGACCTATTGGAATCATCCGAATTAAATTCTGACTTCGTTTACACATAAGTGAATGTTCGGTCAATGTTTTCAACTTAAGTTTTCAATTATTAGACTAAGTGTCTCATTTCACTACGAAATCCTTTCGGAACCGAACCAACTGACCCGATAAGTCATAAATCAATATTGAGGCATAAACTGAGCAGTAAATGGGGGAATGGGGTTGTGATACTTAAAACGACCTGTCGGGTCGTTACAACCTCTTTCGCTTGTGCACCAAATAACATATTTACCCTTTCAACTCCTTCTTAACTTGTGCGCCAAATAACATATTTGTCTCTTCGACTTCATATAATTCTATATTATATGTATAATAATATATAATCAATCTAAAATCTATGTATAATGACTACAAAAATTAAATAGTGAATTTGACCGGCTATTTGTGTAAAATCTATCATATTTAAATAATAAAGTACCGCACTAAATGATAGTCCAAAACCCATAGTTATGCATTATGGCTGAGATCTCCATCTTGAAGAATTAGTCCAAATAGCCGGCCATCCAACCACTTAAATTAAAAGTTATTGGTGGAGTTATAATACATACATAATTTATGTATTACATGTGTATAATTATGTATAATTTGTGTATATGACTAGAAAAAATAAATAATGAATATCAGCGGCTATTTGTGTAAAGATCCCTCGCACCTTCTCCTACTATTAGACTGAGTTTCTTGTTTTCGGTACATCTTCATAGCAAACCAATTTTTCTATCCAGTCTAGCCCATATACATGAAGATGAAGTAGAAACGACATCATGTAGCCTCTCTAAGGGTTGCTATTTAGGAATTAGCCAATGTGCCGTGAATTTAGTTTTCCTTCTCTATTTTTGGAACATAAATTCTGAGTTGTCCTGAAATTAAAATTTTTAATTTTAATTTTCAAGATAAAATAAGTATTGATTAATCCCTAAATAGAAGTACTAAGAATGGATGTTTGTATACTTCCCCGAAGATAAAGTTTAGAGACTCTTAAATTGTTGTAATCAAAGTTCATGCATTTTTGTTTTTATATATATTATGTTACTTTTTAGATTCTACTGTAGCTTGTTTTTATTATTATTCTTCGTAATAATTTTGACAATATAGTTTTAGGGACGAGCATTTTTTCGGACTAGCATGTTCCCACCAAAAACTTTGTTGAACATGCTATGTTTATGATCGCATTTCTAGCCTTCAGAATACAGCGAATTCTCAGCAACGTTTGGTATTAACAAAAACTATTCTCAATGTAATTGTGTACAACTTATCTTAACGATCATTGTGAATTCAAAATAGATATACGCCGCAATCTGATAGAGTGAGAAGCTCTACCTTCTCTATAACATCTACGCAAACCTCACCAAACTACCACTGAATCCAACTATGGAGAAACTACAAAAATAAGAACAAAAACAATACCAGACACCTCCCAAAACCAGATATCAATAGTACAAGTATTAATAATGAATCTAACCAACAGTCTTCTTTTAAAGAAAAACTCCTCTCAACTGAGTAAATGATGAGCATCGACCTATCAAAATATGCAATTACAAAGGAGCTACAATCCCCACTAGATGCAAGCATGGATATAGCCACTCTCAAGGCATAAGGTCGATACAACTCACAGAGGAAGACAAAAATCACATGTACCAACCATGGAAGCACTCGCTGATCATTAAGCTTATAGGAAAAAGATTCCAACATCAATACCTAAAAAGGAAAGTACAAGATTTGTAGAAACCATAAAAAAAACTTTCCACTGATTGACCATGGGTCTGACTATTATTTTGTGAAATTCAACAAAGAGGAAAACATGATCAGAGTACTTCAAAATAGGCCATGGTTTGTGTTGAACAATGAGCATGTGAAGGCAAAGTTCAAGCTGTAGTTGCAACATTCCAGCTAGGATCCAACTCATCTTAAGTTAGTTAAGATATTACATATGTTTGCGTAATATTTTGGTTAGTTAGTTATAACTATAAATACACTGTACATGTAGGAAGTAAGTGTTGAATTTAACAAGATTAATGCGAACTAGTGTGAACACTTGAAGCCTCTTTTTTGGAAGAAATTGGTAGATGTATTTTTCATGCATTTACATTACATGATCCCACTTAATATGATGTCATGCATGATATTATTAAGGCCATTTCCCTTCTATAAATAACATGGATTTTGTTCATTTGAAAATATCTCTCACTTGCCTTCCTATCTCCTAAGGCATTTGAATCTTCTTTCTCTCTTGTAGTATTTCACTTGTATTGTTTGGAGTGAAATAAAGTTTGAGTTGATTTTGTCCGATGATTAGGCAAATATCAAATTTTGCCAAACCTCGTTAATTTCTGGTATTCTTTTTATTATTGTATCATTTATTATTTATTAGCTACCTTTAGATATAGTAGTTATGATTTAATCACTCTATATATATTTGACTTACGCAACAATTGGTATCAGAGCCAAAGTTTTATCTTAGTATGCTCTGTGGTTGCAGCATAGTCTGAACTTCCACATCAGAAAAAAATTACTTGGTGTTCTGTACTGTCAGCAAATAAATAGTATCTGTACAAAATGGGAGATAATAAAAACGAAGAGTCCACATCGGGTGTCAGTAATACGTCATTGGCATCTTCGCTTATGACAAGAATTATGTCAAATGCAAAATTTGTAGTTGAAATTTTTGATGGGTCAGGACATTTCGGGATGTAGCAAGCTGAGGTTCTTGATGTCCCTTTTCAACAAGGGCTAGATATTTACATGGAAGAAAATAAACCAGACAATATCAGAGAAGGAGATTGGAAGATTATCAACTATGTTGCTTGTGGTACCATTCGATCTTACCTCACAAGAGAACAGAAGTATCCATACACAAAAGAAACTTATGCAAGTAAATTGTGGAATGCATTTGAGGATAAATGTTTGAAGAAAAATAGTGATAATAAACTTTACATGAAAAAAAGACTTTTGCGCTTTACATATGTTCCTAGTACTACAATGAATGATCACATCACCAGCTTTAATAAGTTGGCGACAGATTTGCAGAATATGGACGTGACCTTTAGTGATGGAGATATGGCCTTAATGTTATTAAGTTCACTTCCCGATGAGTACGAGCACCTCAAAACAACTCTACTTCATGGGAATAATGATGTATCTCTCAAAGAAGTTTGTTGTGCCTTATACAACTATGAACAAAGAAAGAGAGAAAAGCAAAAGAGTGGAGATGGAGAAGCACTGGTTGTGAGAGGTCGTTCTCAAAATCATATGAGAATGAAGAAAGGAAGATTCAAGTCAAGATCCAGACTAAGCAAATATGAATGCGCCTTTTGCCGAAAAATGGGGCACTGGAAGAAAGACTGTCCAAAGTTGAAAAACAAGGCCAAACCTAACAATAAAAAGGCTGTCATGGATTCAAATATAGCGGATTGTGACGACTCTGATTTCTCACTAGTTACAATTGAGCCATTCAAACCATCTGACATAAGGCTGATGGATTCAATTGTAACTATCATATGTGTCCCAACAAGGATTGGTTTGTTGATTTTCAAGAAGAAGAATGTGGAGTTATTCACACCGAAAATAACAATCCTCTTACCGCATATGGTATTGGTTCAATCCGATTAAGGAACCATGATGGATTGATCAGAACATTAACAAATGTTCGATACGTACCGGAGTTGACGACAAATCTCATTTATGTAGGAGCCCTAGTGTCAAAGGGGCTCAAAGTCGTTGCAAAAAATGGGATAATGAGAATATGCTCCGGTGCACTAGTGGTAATGAAGGGAATTCGGTGAACTAATAACATGTACCACTATCAAGGTAGTACAGTTATTGGGACAACAACAATTACATCCGGTGATGACAAGGAGGCAGAAGCAACCGAGCTATGGCACATGCACTTGGGACATGCTGGAGGAAAATCCTTGAAGATTTTATCAGGTCAAGGATTATTAAAAGGAGTAAAGACTTGCAATTACGAGTTTTGTGAGCATTGTGTCAAGGGGAAACAGACAATAGTTAAATTTGGAACAACAATCTATAATACTAAAGATATTTTGGATTTTGTTCACTCTGATGTTTGGGGTACTTCCAAAACACCTTCATTAAGTGGGAAATACTATTTTGTAACCTTTATTGATGACTTTTCCTGGAGAGTGTGGGTGAATACTATGAAAACCAAAGATGAAGTACTGGTAATGTTTCTCAAATGGAAGGCGATGATAGAGACTCAAACAGGGAGAAAGGTAAAGTGTCTTCACACAGATAACGGTGGAGAATACAAAAATGATATTTAAAATAAGATTTGTGAAGATGATGACATTTTGAGACATTTCACCATTAGAAATACACCACAATAGAATGGAGTGGCAGAACGCGTGAACTGGACTTTGCTGGAGAAGGTTTCGTGTATGTTGTCCAATGCTGGCTTGGTGTAACGAATCGGCCGGTCGTTTTGCGAATTTAAGTCTCATTCTGTGTCATAAGACCTTGAGCAGATTCATTTTATGTGTATTGACTTATGTGCGTGGTTGAATTCGGTTACCGGTTGTTTCGGAGTGATATGGGACACTTAGTCCCTAAAACGGAAGATTAAGTCTTAGGAATTTGACCGTAGTCGGAACTATGTGAAGACGACTCCTGAATGGCGTTTCATCGGTTCCATTAGCTCCTTTGGGTGATATTGGACTTAGGAGCGTGTCCGGACTGTAAATCCGAGGTCTGTGGCTGATTTAGGCTTGAAATGGCGAAAGTCGAATGTTTGGAGATTTGAACCGGAAGTGGACTTTTTGATATTGGGGTCGGAATGTGATTTCGAGGGTTGGAACAGGTTCATTATATTATTTGGGACTTGCCTGCAAAATATGAAGTCATTCCGGGTTCATTTGATAGGTTTTGGCACGAGTTTTAGAAGTTGAAAGGTTTAAAAATTATAAGTTCGATTCATGGTGCGATGCGTAGTTTCATCATTAGTTGATGTGTTTTAAGGGCTTGACTAAGTTCGTATGGTGTTTTAGGATTGGTTGGTATGTTTGGTTGAGGTCCCGGGGACCTCGGGTGAGTTTCGGGTGCTTAACGAATTAAAAGTTTGATTTGTGTTACTACTAAGTCTTCAGGATTCTGGTATTTTCGCACCTGCGTTGAAGAGGCCGCAAGTGCGGGAGCGCACGTATGGAGAGGCAAGCGCAGAAGCGGATAAGTGGAAAAGTGCCAGGGGTCGCAGGTGCGAGGAACATTCCGTCTGCGATGCCTGCAGATGCGAAGATACTTGTGCAGGTGGATGAAGAGCTAGACTTGACAGTCTCCGCATGTGCGGAGAAATGGTGCGCATCAGCGGCTCCGCAGAAGCGGAATGTGGTGCGCAGAAGCGAGAGGAAACATGTGTGCGGTTTGGACATGTGCACTTGCAGTCGCGCAGATGCGGCTAATTATGCTCAAGTGAAGACACGCCTGGACATAAAGGAAAAATCGAGGGTTTGGTTTCATTCTTCGTTTTTGGACTTGGGAGCTCGGAATTTGACTATTTTTCGAGGGATTTTCAGAGGAAGCTTTGGGGTAATGATTCCTAACTTATTTTTGGTTGTATTCCATTAATCTATAGTTGTTTTCTCCATTTCGTTTCGGATTTTTGGGGTTGAAATTGGGAAAAATTGGAAGAACTTCTCAATAAAGATTTCTAGTTTTGAAAGGGGATTTGTGGTCCGATTTGAGTAATTCTTTTATGGTTGGACTCGTGAATGAATGGGTGTTCATATTTTGTGATTTTTATCCGACTCCGATACATGGGCCCGGGCTGACTTTTAGGGCGAATTTCAGAATGTTTATTAAAATATTAATTTCATTGATTAGATAAGTTTATTATTGTTGTATTCATGTTATGCAATTGTGTTTGGCTAGATTTGGGCCATTCGGAGCCGGATATTCGTGGGAAGGCATTGTGACCGATTGTTTGAGCTTGGTTCGAGGTAAGTATCTGGCCTAACCTTGTGTGGGGGATTTTTTCCTTAGAATTTAAGTCTTCTATGTTGATTGTAGCCCGTGTGCACGAGGTGACGAGTGCGTGCATGGACTTATTTGGTGAAAGTTGGCCTTTTAAGGTTCTTAGGTCCTTGTATTCGTTGAATATGCAGCTGGTCTTGTTATGAATATATATCTTATTTACTAGATTCACATATACCTGCTTAATTAGAATAAATTGCTTGATGATCCACTATTATCGTTACTTGATTCATATGTGCCTTAATTGACACGGTTATCTCTTTTATAGCCACGCTATCTTTTCATAACTGCTTATCTTTAGTTGAAATTTATATTATTTCATTGTATAATTTGTTCAGCCTTAATTGAGGTTATGATTATCTTTCTGTTGCTTATCCTTAATAAAATTGTTGAAAATCCTTAGAAATTTCTCAACCTTAAAAGAAGTTTTAGATATCCTATATCTTAGTCGACTTGTTTTTATTTGGAATTATTTGACTCGTGTTAGTTTCCCTGTTGTTGAAATGCATATTGTGGGATCGTTGATACACATTAGTTTCCTTTTGTTGAGTTGTTCTCTTTACGCGTAGCATTCATTATTGTGGTTATTCTTTGTGATTTGGTCCCACATTTTTCCTGTGATTTAAAAGTTCTTGAATTGATTTACTTGTCGTACTTGTATTATTTCCAATGTTGTTGTTGTATTTGTTGTGGTGATGCACGAGGTTTCTGCCGTGTGGTTGTTATTATTGTGATGCACGAGGTTTCTGCCATGTGGTTGTTGTTATGGGGTTGCACGAGGTTTCTGTCGTGCTATTGTTACTATTGATATTTTTACATGCGGCGTGACAAGGTAGGATATATATATATATATATATATATATATGTGTGTGTGTGTGTGAGTGGGTGGGTGGGTTGTGCATGTGGCGAGACAAGGTGGGAACATTATTATGCATGCGTGGCGAGACAAGGCGGGCATTTATGTTACTATTGCACATGTGGCGAGACAAGGTGGGCTGTATCAGGCATTGATTTGTTATGATTTATGGACTGTGGGTATTCTTGTTGTTGATATTTGTGTAGTAGTATACGTACTTGTGTGATCTTTAGGGACTATGTTAGGACACTTGCACAAGCATACACGTAGTTAAGCACCCTTATCGGATAAGAGGTGTTCTTGATATTTTTGAGAATAGATGCTCACCCTTGCTTACTTGTCTTCTATGTGAGAATGGCTCTATTGAGACCCATGATTGTGAATTGTCCGTGGTTCGGTACCTCGTGGAGTTGTTGACTAAAACCTGATGTAAAAGTGAATGTACTTACTGAGTTATTACTTGTCCTTGTTGTATTCGTGATTCCGGATTTAGGTTGTGTTCCATTCACTTTGTTTGCGTCATTTTCATGATATTTTGTTTATACTTGTTGTTTCTTACTTTAATGCCATTACTGTATTGTGAGCCATATTGCATAGTCTTTATGTAGACATCATGCTTCTGTTATTCA